>NC_070605.1:66150187-66468264 GCF_027172205.1 Podarcis raffonei
TATATGATCACATGAGTGGGGTTCAAAAGCTCTATTTAGCATTACGTGTCAGTGGAAATGGATAGTAAAGTAGGGTGTGATGTCTGATAAAAGAAAGGGTGCCACTTGAACTGCTATGAGATTCAACACCATAACAATTCCCCCATCTTAGTTTATAGACAAAAACAGATTCTTGAAACAATAACTGCAGTCTACTATCCATGACACTGCTCACTTTATAAGAGTCAAGGACCAGATGTTATGAAAATATGTCCGTTTCATTGAAGTTGATGTGTTGGACTACTTCAGAAGAACCCCCCCCCCTTTCCCAAAAATCTGTGTTTGAGATGACAGAAGTTGCAGGGGTGAAAATTGACAAGCAGTTGTGGCACATGTACCACTGCTCCTGCTCAAAGACCACAAATTTAGATGAAAACTGCTCTTGGAAAACGTGAGTACTAGGATTAAAACAGTAGATAATACAGTTGCTTCTGATTTACTTTATCAGTTCCTCTAGTTTAACAGTTATTTTACAAGAATAGCAGCTTGGAAAACCAGTCTTATCCGTTGAGCAATTATTTTAAAGTAGAGTGTTTTATCAGAAAATGACTTTGTTCAGCACCTTCTCCCTCCAGCATTCATTTGAGTTGAAATGTAGGTATGTGTCACTGTAGAGGTCAGAGGATCCGCCACAATGAGAGCCCATGATTGGTTTTCCTACATAGAAAAGTTAATGTGCAAGAGAAAAAGCAGGATGAGAATCAGACTGTACTGCTCTAGTTTTCTTCATAGATTCAAGGATCATCTAGTCCAAGTGGATCTCTCTCTCTCTCTCTCTCTCTCTCTCTCTCTCTCTCTCTCTCTCTCACACACACACACACACACACACACTTTATTTCTCCATCCTTCATCCTTCAACCAACTCCAGAGGTTGCCAACAGCAGAGGGCATCATAAGAGTAAGTTTCACTATGATGGTTTGCCTAGTGTATAATTACACAGACCAGGGATGGGAATTAGTTCCAGCCAGCAGGCCAGATCCTTATCTCCTCCACACCCCCATGAGCCTTGTTTAACAGGTGGGTAGGGCCACCCACCTGTCAATCACATCACAATGATATCAGGTAGCCCATTTTTGCATAGCACTGTGCACAGAAGCCCCGACAATCAGTTCTTGCACAGTGCTGTGCAGCTTGCCAGCTGCAAAGATCAGCTGACCGTTGGGGCTTGCACAACACTGTGCACAGAGGTCCTAATGGTCAGCTGACTGTCAGCACTTGCATAGATTGGATGTTGCCCACGGATGAGAGAGACCAACCTTCTGGTTTAGCGTTGTGTTTTGGTGATAGCTACTCGCTGTTTCTCCCACTTTTCCAAATAAATTTCTAAAATGAGTTTCTGGGCTGTACTGGTTTCTGATTTCTGTTTGTTTCCCCCCATGTTGTTTTGACCTTTGGGCTATACTGCTGTTTTAAAGTGGCTTGGACCACAGGAAGGATGATGGGCTGAAATTATCAGACTTTGAATTTGTCTGGACTCCCTCCTCCCCAGTAGATTACAGTATGACAGTGGGAGTCCTACAGTCCTTGCCCTATGTGACAATAAGTGGTGGCAGCGGAAAGAAAGAAGTAAAACAGCCCCATAGTGTAAGTGAGCTATTCTACTGGGTTGGTGCTGGAGTGGGAAGCTACAGGCTTTCACAGGATATATCTAATCCAAGGCTGGCAATTTATCCAGTGGAGTTCTTAAGCATTTGGAGTCCTGAAAATGTAGTACAGTTATTTTTAAGAACAAGCTACTGGAAAACTAGAAGGCTAGACTTTAGTTGTTTCCAAATGGTGTATTCCATCAGTTGCCTGAACTGAAACTCATCGTTTAGGAAACTGGGCTTGGTGACTCAGTGTGGGTGGCTTCTTGCCTTGTGTGAGTCAAATCTGAACCTGTTCCACTGCATAGTTTCAGCTGAGCATATTGATGTCTGTGTGACAAATTAGTCCAGGGTTGTAATTATTTCTGTTGATTAAATGTTCAGTGTTCCCCTTCCTAGCGCATAAGTAAACATGATTGGCAGCACTGATCAAATTGTTATTGCATGCATTTAAACATGGTCTGTTTTCAATCGGGGTATTATTCTTCAC
The DNA here is from genome assembly GCF_027172205.1 of Podarcis raffonei. NCBI lineage: Eukaryota > Metazoa > Chordata > Lepidosauria > Squamata > Lacertidae > Podarcis > Podarcis raffonei. Next base: position 66,152,304 of record NC_070605.1, read on the forward strand.
CAGTTTGGTCTCCTAACATTTACCTTTAGTGCATTATGCATACCTTGGTATTTCCATGTTTTCTCCTATAGTAGCACTACAGAAGCCACATCTATCATCTAGTATACAATGTAATTAACAATTATAATGCACTTCCTTGTTCCTTTCAGTCGCTCTTCATAGAAATCCTGCTCCCTAGCCCCAGTACAAAAACATTCTCAGGAACAAAGACATTTGATCATTTTTTAAAAAATAACATTTTATAAAATTAAAATAAGGTATTCTTCTCTGGATTCATTTCTGGATGCCTTATTTAAAAAGTACTTTATCTTTAGTTCTGAAAATTATACCCTCCATTCCTCATGCTGTCTGTTCTGCTTCTCTGTATGTGTTGTCAGAAGAAGCCCAGGGTTTTTATATTTGCTTTTCTCTCTCTGGAAAGGAGAGAAAACCACTGCCTCGCAAGAAGCAAACTGCAAGAAGTTCCAGGTTTCCTGTCAAGTAAACAAATGTAAGCTTTGTTTCCTCATAGCTCACATTGGCCTTAAAGTGTGACTCAGTTTTAGGCTTGGCCTCCCAGACTTAGTGAGCTCAGCACTTCCAAGGAAGTGGGAGGACTCCTCTTGCTGCTCTTGAAGGCTTACGATAATCTCTAGAAAGGCAGCTTTACTTCACAATGGGAGAAGAGGTATGTCTTTCTTACTTTTAAAAAAGCACTTCTTTGTTTATTTCTGCAACTGTATTCTAAGTCGTGTAATGTAGAGCACAGATGTTTGGCAACAAGAGCCTTTGCCTGTATCATGGCTTAAAAATGATGTGTTAGAAGTGAGAGACTTTTCACTGAAAGCAGCTCCATCTGTGTTTGTGAAGAAATAAGTAACATATTAAAATAAGTGGCTCCTCTACAGAGGCAGAACGTCCTGGAACTCTCTGGCTGCCTCTTCTCTCTCTCCCCCCCCCCTTTGATCAGTAAATGTACACAGATGTTTTATGATATTCTCATTTTGGTGTCTTTAATATTGTTATTCAGTTAACTTGTACTATCTCTATGGAAGGCATAGAGTTTCATGTGCTTACAGTGGTACCTCGGGTTAGGGACTTAATTCGTTCCGGAGGTCCGTTCTTAACCTGAAACTGTTCTTAACCTGAAGCACCACTTTAGCTAATGGGGCCTCCCGCTGCTGCTGCGCCGCCGGAGCATGATTTCTTTTCTCATCCTGAAGCAAAGTTCTTAACCTGAAGCACTATTTCTGGGTTAGCGGAGTCTGTAACCTGAAGTGTATGTAACCTGAAGTGTATGTAACCCGAGGTACCACTGTATTTTATTATTTAAAAGGAAAGGAAAGAAAAAGAAAGGATAGGGAAGGAAGTCCACTTCCAAAATAACATATTTGTTCCTGTTATTTGTTCTTCCAGAAAAAGATTATTATTTCTGGTTAAAATATCATCACTATTTTGGTTAAAATATCATCACTTATTAGACTTACATCGGAAACCCATTTTGGTAAATGCCATTTTTAAGATGTTGAGAGTTTGTGTAATTATACGGAACAGTTCCCTTGAGTTACAAACTTTATTATTTGCCAACTTTGTAATATATTTGTGTATCTATACGTTTCTAATCCTCGTATTTTTGAAAAGCAGTTGTCTGTCACTTCTGTTTAAACATGGAATGAAGCTACATAGCTCCCTAAATAAATGTATCAACTTAGCATGTGCGGTGGGTCTTCCTGTACGTAAGGGAACAATAGAGAACAAGAAAGAGTTAGATGGAGGGATAGTATTTTTATAGCTCGCTGAAATGTCTGTGGTATTTTGGACATATTTTGAAGTGCAACTCAACATACGCTCAGTGCTACTTTATCGAAGTAAACACTGCTAATTCGTAACAACAACAACACAAACAGACACAATTCACCTGGAACCACTCCTTCTACAGGCAAGCTCTGTTAAAATGAAGAGTGTACCTATCTATGCCTTTCCCATCTTGCTTCATTTAAAAGAGGTCTGTGCAAAAGGTTCCTGGTGGATTGTGTTCAGAAACATTGAGTTGAGGTCTTCATTCTCACCGCACTGATAATGTGGGGAAAGTGGAGTAATCGTAATAACATCCATTGAGGTTTCAACTTGGACCTGCTCAAATGAAACTCTGTACAGTGGTACCTCAGGTTACATACGCTTCAGGTTACATACGCTTCAGGTTACAATAGTCCGCTAACCCAGAAATAGTACCTCGGGTTAAGAACTTAGCTTCAGGATGAGAACAGAAACCGTGCTCTAGCGGTGCAGCGGCAGCAGGAGGCCCCATTAGCTAAAGTGGTGCTTCAGGTTAAGAACAGTTTCAGGTTAAGAACCGACCTCCAGAACAAATTAAGTACTTAACCCAAGGTACCACTGTAATCATTGTGGTACAGTTTTCAGCTCTGGACTTCTACTGCAGCAATATGGCTATACAATGAAGGTCCCAGTCCTTGCACACAAGCCCAATTGCTCCCTTGTCATCCTCTTCATAGACATGTTGTAGAGGAATATTAAGATAACTTCTTAAGACATCTGAAGTCCATATTGCACATTTCAGAGCAGCTGACAGATTCTCAGATTCTTTTCATAGCCAATGGAGGAAGCTAACTCTTGGATGATTCTGGAAAATGTGTGGGCTGCCTGTTTCCTTTTTCACCGTTCATTAATGTTACAAATTCACACAGATGTTATTTTATTTTATATATATAAAAAAAAAAACCTCAAGCATGTGCACGCAGACATACACAAATCCCACTGGCAAGGAGTGATGCGGAGAGGAGGAAACTGTATTGGAGGTGGGCAGGGAAGAAGGGAGCATCCTACCCCAGGGGAAAAATAGAACCAGAGGAAAGGGGAAATAGAGAAGTAAGCAGATGGAAGAGATGGAATGAATGAGTGTGTGTATGTTTGAGTGGAAACATCATACCCTTTGAAGGCATATTCAACACACAATGTATGGTTGACATGAATAGGTTTAGGCAGAAAAGTGTTCTGATTCTAAACTCTTAAGTGGAATCAATCCACTTCAATTTCAGTAGAATTTATTTTTAATGAAACATGCTGCGGGTCACTGTATTAGTCCATGAAATAGCATTTTGGAAATATTATTGGACCAAGGGTCACCACTGAATACCAGTCAGAGAGAAAAATAGACCATTGATACATTGGATGTGCTGCATAGCTGCTGTTGAAGTTTTAGATTTGAAGTTGTTCCTGACCTTTCATGATTTTTTAATGGATATTTGAAGTGGTGTTTTGCTGTTTTGAAGTTTCTGTTTGATATTTTATTGTATTTCTGTTCAGTTGTATAATCCGAGGTTCATTCAATTTTAAATAGCAGAGTTGTATTATATTATCTACTTTTTTTGGATTGCCATCTCTCCATACTTCACCCACCACAGGCTTATTTTTACCACAGTCACTTTGGATGACTGCTACTAGATCCATTTTAGTCAAGTTTCAAGACTGGTCTTAGAAAAGAAATTGGCTTTGCCATTTTGGTAGATTTCCTTTGGCAGTAGATAAACTGGGAGACCGTGCTAATTTTACTGGATTCTGGTACCATCAATCATGGGCTATGTGGCAAGTTTGGGAAGAAGATACATTTATTGCTCTGCCGTGGTTCCATTCCTACATGACATGCAAATTTCAGAACCTAGTTTTAGAAGACTCCTGTTCTGGCCCATAAGCGTTACCTTGTGGAGTTCCACAGGGTACTTACCTTGTGTCCTGTAACTAATAGAGTTTGTTGTTTCAGAGCCTTCAGTATCCTGATGACATTCTATTACCTATCGTTTTCTTCAAATCCCATTGAGAGTGCAGTCCCTGAATTGTTGCCTTGAGTCAATAGCATGCTGCATTGAGTTAGCATCCATTTGTCTGGAGAGAGACAATAGAGTGCACCTCTGGGGGTGAAGTCAAACTGCTGCGTTTGCAGCACTGAGGTTACCTCCTCAGGGTGCAAGTCTGGGCAGTGTGTATGGAGGTTTTTGGCTGCCCAGCTGACAAGACACCACCTCTGCCTCACTGATGTGGTCCAAGGGAAAGCAGAGCAATGTATTTGGCACCAGTTTGGCTGCAGGAGTTGTCAGAATGAGATGTGCAAGGCGCCATCCAACTTAAGGACTCCACTCCGGAAATGGGTAGGGTTTACTCCTTAGCCTTTTCTTCTACCCAAATATATCATGCAAGGCAGCGGAGGTTTAGGATCAGAGATTTCCTTCTCCTAGATGGGCTACCTTCCCAGGTTGATGAGCCCCATCTGTCTTTCACTTCCCTCTGCAGCACATGCAAAAACAGCCATCTTGACTGTTGGACCCACTACTGGTCTCGTCTGCTCAATCCAAAAGATACTTTATTCGTATGCACGGGAAGTCCATTACTGAGGGTTTGAGACCCATTGGCTACCCTCACCTGGTTTAGCTGGTCAGTCGAAGCCATTTTCTGGGGTGTTGCAGAGGCTGTTGCATGCTGACAGCTTCTAGGAGCCACAGGCAAGAGCTGAGTGCAGAGTGAGGACCAAAGGTAGATAACCTATCCCAGAAGAAGCACAATGCGTCCCTCAACAGAAGTACTACCCCTCGCCTAACACCATATAAACCCCTATGCTTCAGCCAAGTTAGAAGTTATGACAGTTGGTGAGATAATGAACCATACACTATTGCTATTCACATAGCAACACTTCGCACATATTTTGTTGCAGGAAATAGCAGAGTTCCCTTTTTAGGAGAGTGCAGTTATTTTCCCATCTAGAACTTTTTTCTCATGTTCCTTTCACACTGCAGTACCTGTTGTGCTATGGAACTATGGATTTTTGATCAGTACATCAGCATGTTGCACAAAAGTTCGCAGGAGTGGTGTGACACAACTATGAACATCATTGTTACTACTCCACCGTTTCCACCCAAGCACGCTTGTGTTACCTCAAGGTTCAACCATGAAAATGGCAGGAAATAACTGTAACTTCCATTATGTTCCAATAGATTTCTGGAAGTGGTTTTTTTCATTGTGTGAAAGCTCAAATATAATGTGGAAAATAACAGGAAATCGTTGGAGAAACAGAGCAAACTACCATGTGAATGAAGGCTCAGTTTCCTCTGCTTGCTGAATACCATGTGACTGTGTCATAGGAGTTACATGTGGATTCAGAGGGATATTACTTGAAAATATACTTCTCTGTGCATGGATGGATGGATGAGCAGCCCCTGGAGCAACAATAGCTTTTGCTGTCTGTGCTAGCAAATGCAAGATGCTTCTTTAACCACCTTTACGCCTTCTTCAAAATAAAAAAAAGTCAGTGCATTATAGGATCTTATAACTGAAAGTTTGGGGAGCAAGTAAGATGACAGTAAATATTTTGGGAGGATTACCTGCAGCTCTTTACAACTTCTTGTAGTCTTCTATGGGCTCACCAAAAAGAGAAGTTAGATTAGCAACGATTAGCATTGGTAACATGCTTAAGGCACTTCTCTTCTGTATTAGTGTTGTCAGATTTTCAGTTCTGCAGATTTCCTCCCACGTTGTGCAGGCTTCCAAATGTTATGAAATGTGACTCCAAGCAACAAAGCATGCACGTGCACAAGCAAAATCCCCAGGTGTGTTGTAGTGGCATATGCTATGTGTGTGAAGGAAGACATCCCACGGCTCAGTTATACATTTTACTTAGAAAAAGGCCCGTTTTGATGTGAATGTGTCAGGCATGTGAATAATAGGCGTGACTGTTGATGCAACAACTAGTTTGACAGTAAGATTCTAGTTCTGCTTGTTTCTGTACACCGCTGTAAACAAAAAGCTAGGCAATATCTCTGAAACTCCAGTGATGTGTAATTTGCAAAATGATGTAGGTTTAATTAGAATCGTTATTATTGGGTGTTGACAGTATGCAGCATATTCCATATTTTTTGCATCAGTTTAGCAAATCCAAGCAATCCAAGAGCTTTTGATTTATGTTTTATTTATTTCATTTAATTTTCTGATCTTTTTGGTTTTGCTTCTTTATCAGGGAGCAATGGAGAGTGTAATGTACTGACTGGGCTTCTCCTTTGCTTCCTTTAACTTTGTGTTGTTGGCATTCTTGTTCATCTCTGATTTTAATAAGATTTGCTCTGCTTGTTCTGACGGCATCTGCTCTGCCTGAATTGCGGCTGTCCCCTTCCTGCATCCCACATCATTTGGATAGATAAATCTCAGTAAAACCTCCTGAGTGGAAGAAGTTTACATTTCTTAACCATAAGCAATAATTGAGAGATTAGCAAACTAAAACAGACAAGAGGATGATGGTTATAATTTTTAACATACCACTTATATGCCAAAATGGCTTTTGAGACTATCGCTCTTGTACATAATTTTGGAACAAGACAGACCAACTTTTTTCTAATATAAGAGAAAAGGATTTGTTGCAGTTGTTATAAAAAACCCCTGTGTGAAATGCTTCACTCACGAAATGAAGTTACAAGGAACCAGGCAGAGGGCCTTCTTGGTTGTGGCGCCCACCCTGTGGATGGGATGAGCGTGGGCAATTGTTGGGGTGAGCAAGTGCGGAGATTGTTCTCCACGCTTGCCCCAGCCGCCACATGGCTCCAGCAGTGGCAGGGCATGGCGGCCCCTTCAATATGGGGGTGTGTGCTGCCCCTTGCCAAAAAATATTGGGGGAGCTGAAGCCCCCTCCGCCCGATATACCTGGCACTGCTGGGGTGCTGTAATTCACAATGGTGACCACAGGGGGAGTGCACTCTCTGGTGGACATGGGTACCTTTGCTCCACACAACGGGAAGTCAGTTGTGCAGATTTCATTCTCTATGCTAGTTCTACAGTGGTTCATTAGCAAAGTGTAGTGGGAACAACATATGAGGACCAAAGCACCCTCTTTATGTGTAAAGTGCATTCAGTACTCTCTGCCTGAGAGCAGACTTCCACAACTGCTGCTTCTAACATTTTCTCCCAAAGCATATAGTTGCTTGTATATTTGTTTGAACAATGCAAACATGGCTGGAAGTCTCAATTTGACAGATTCTCAATATGGTTTGGAAGTTTGATTGATAATTGATTCTCATTGTTCTTATATTCTGTATCTAACCTATACTAAATGAAGTTACAGTTTGGGGCTGGGTTAATTCAGTGGACTCAATATATGTCAGTTCACTGCCAATTGTCAGCCCGTCATGTGTGCAGCATCTGCTATTCATATGATTAAGCTTTGTGTACTGCATACTTACATTTTAAGTTGCGTTGAAAAAGCTTACATATTGTGATTTGTCAGTGGCCACTGTGAGAGCAGGATGCTGGCCAGATTCCTCTTATGAGTGCACATAAGAGAACAGAGAACTGCTCAACCTAGGCATTAATTTCAAGCCTCTGACACAGGCCTGATGGTTGTGTTCATTGCTCTCAAAGTACCGTATTTTTCGCACCATAGGACGCACTTTTTCCCCACCAAAAATGAAGGGGAAATGTGTGTGCGTCCTATGGTGCGAATGCAGGCTTTCGCTGAAGCCTGGAGAGCGAGAGGCATCGGTGCGCACCGACCCCTCTCGCTCTCCAGGCTTCAGGAAGCTATCCGCAAGCCTTGCAAGCCCGGCGGGAGTTCCCGCGGGCTCACAAGGCTTGCGGACAGCAGCCTGCAGCCCCGGCGAGTGTCTGCAAGCCTTGCGCGCCCGGCGGGAGCGCGCGAGGCTTGGCGCGGCAACCTGTCGCCCGAGGCACGGGGAGCCCTCCGGAGGGCTCTCCGTGCTTCGGGCGAGTGTCTGCAAGCCTTGCGCGCCCAGCGGGAGGTCCCGACGGGCGCGCGAGGCTTGGGGCGGCAGCCTGCCGCCCGAAGCACGCGGAGCCCTCCGGAGGGCTCCCCGTGCTTTGGGCGAGTGTCCGCAAGCCTTGCGCGCCCAGCGGGAGGTCCCGCCGAGCGCGCGAGGCTTGGGGCGGCAGCCTGTCGCCCGAAGCACGGGGAGCCCTCCGGAGGGCTCTCCGTGCTTCGGGCGAGTGTCTGCAAGCCTTGCGCGCCCAGCGGGAGGTCCCGACGGGCGCGCGAGGCTTGGGGCGGCAGCCTGCCGCCCGAAGCACGCGGAGCCCTCCGGAGGGCTCTCCGTGCTTCGGGCGAGTGTCTGCAAGCCTTGCGCGCCCGGCGGGAGGTCCCGACGGGCGCGCGAGGCTTGGGGCGGCAGCCTGTCACCCGAAGCACGGGGAGCCCTCCGGAGGGCTCTCCGTGCTTCGGGCGAGTGTCTGCAAGCCTTGCGCGCCCGGCGGGAGGTCCCGACGGGCGCGCGAGGCTTGGGGCGGTAGCCTGTCACCCGAAGCACGGGGAGCCCTCCGGAGGGCTCCCCGTGCTTGGGCGAGTGTCTGCAAGCCTTGCGCGCCCGGCGGGAGGTCCCGCCGAGCGCGTGAGGCTTGGGGCGGCAGCCTGTCGCCCGAAGCACGGGAAGCCCTCCGGAGGGCTCTCCGTGCTTCGGGCGAGTGTCTGCAAGCCTTGCGCGCCCGGTGGGAGGTCCCGACGGGCGCGCGAGGCTTGGGGCGGCAGCCTGTCACCCGAAGCACGGGGAGCCCTCCGGAGGGCTCTCCGTGCTTCGGGCGAGTGTCTGCAAGCCTTGCGCGCCCGGCGGGAGGTCCCGACGGGCGCGCGAGGCTTGGGGCGGCAGCCTGTCACCCGAAGCACGGGGAGCCCTCCGGAGGGCTCTCCGTGCTTCGGGCGAGTGTCTGCAAGCCTTGCGCGCCCGGCGGGAGGTCCCGACGGGCGCGCGAGGCTTGGGGCGGCAGCCTGCCGCCCGAAGCACGCGGAGCCCTCCGGAGGGCTCCCCGTGCTTGGGCGAGTGTCTGCAAGCCTTGCGCGCCCGGCGGGAGGTCCCGCCGAGCGCGTGAGGCTTGGGGCGGCAGCCTGTCGCCCAAAGCACGGGGAGCCCTCCGGAGGGCTCTCCGTGCTTCGGGCGAGTGTCTGCAAGCCTTGTGCGCCCGGCGGGAGGTCCCGACGGGCGCACGAGGCTTGGGGCGGCAGCCTGTCACCCGAAGCACGGGGAGCCCTCCGGAGGGCTCTCCGTGCTTCGGGCGGGTGTCTGCAAGCCTTGCGCGCCCGGCGGGAGGTCCCGACGGGCGCGCGAGGCTTGGGGCGGCAGCCTGTCACCCGAAGCACGGGGAGCCCTCCGGAGGGCTCCCCGTGCTTCGGGCGAGTGTCTGCAAGCCTTGCGCGCCCGGCGGGAGGTCCCGACGGGCGCGCAAGGCTTGGGGCGGCAGCCTGTCACCCGAAGCACGGGGAGCCCTCCGGAGGGCTCCCCGTGCTTCGGGCGAGTGTCTGCAAGCATTGCGCGCCCGGCGGGAGCTCCCGCCGGGTGCGCAAGACTTGGGGCGGCAGCCTGCACCCCGAAACATGCGGAGCCCTCCGGAGGGTGCCCCGTGCTTCGGGAGGTGTGCGCAACGCTTGGGGCGGCAGCCGCGGCTGGGGGGGGGAATATATTTTTTTTATTCATTCCCCCCCCCAAAAAAAAACGAGGTGCGTCCTATGGGCCGGTGCGCCCTATAGAACGAAAAATACGGTACAATTTGATTTAATGTAGACTACAGTATATATGTCAGAAAACAACTGTTGTTGATTTAGGACTGGTACTCCCAGAAATTTCAGAGACTAACTAGACTTGATGTGAGCAAGAAATAAGTAGACAGATGCAAATCACTGCACCCCAATTTCATTAAAGTTCTAGAGACAAATGATTAAAATACGATATTGGCCAAAGGGTATTATTTGCCATTTCTTCATTAGGTTAGTAGTACAGTGGTTACATACTGAGTAGTACCTCAGGTTACATATGCTTCAGGTTATATACGCTTCAGGTTCCAGACTCCGCTAACCCAGAAATAGTGCTTCAGGTTAAGAACTTTGCTTCAGAATGAGAACAGAAATCGTGCTCCGGTGGCGCGGCAGCAGCAGGAGGCCCCATTAGCTAAAGTGGTGCTTCAGGTTAAGAACAGTTTCAGGTTAAGAAAGGACCTCCGGAATGAATTAAGTACTTAACCCGAGGTATCACTGTATTTCAATCTAATGCATAAAGTTTCTAATGCTCTCTTCTGTGCTATTTTCATCAATGAGGAATGTACACAGAATAAAATATAGTACAAGGGCCTCTCTCTTTCCAGAAAAACTGGTAAACAGCTAACTAAAACAGGATTATAGGATTTCTGAATGAGACACCTGCCATACCTTTCCTTCTAGCTACTGTACTGCATAGTTTACCCCAGTTCCTCTCACACTATAAATTAGTGCTTAGTATTATACTTAGCAACATGTAATTTGGAAGTCTGTGCTCAGATCACTTAAACAACATTGAATATTTTTATCCAGGTAGCAAAAGAAAATATATCACTTGGTTGAATAGCTATCTTAAAAAAAGAAGTAGTAGGCAGAGGAAAGAATGGTAACCAGTTTTCTTCCATTATTTAAAGTATTCTCAAACATCTGGAGGGCCAGAGTTTGCCTATGCCTGCTGTAAGGTATAGAAAACCCCACAGCAAATCCAACTTTGCTTTCAAACATCTGCTATTAGGCTTAACTACAACACTTCACATTTCTTGTATTTCATAGATTTCTTATTTTTCTCAAAATCTTGTGATATCTTCTTATTTCTTTGCCACTGGATCATCTAGGTCCTAGATTCTAAGATTATTAAATTCTAGTAGCTATTTATCTAAAGGGTAGTTGTACATTACAATAATTTGCTCCAGCTGCCATGAGCCTCAACCAGCATGGCCAGCAGTCTGCAATGATGAGAGTTGTCGTCTACAACATCTGGAGAACCCCTGGTACCCCATCTCATGTAGGCAAATGTTATGGATGTCGCCCTCTATGGAATGACATTGTGAATATAGTCTTCTCTGTAGGGGTGCCCTTACTGTGTCATTTCCCCCCTCCTAGAGGCATAGATGATTAGGGCATTACTGGGGTCTCAAGGTGTTGGAGGAATTGAATTTAATCTGTGCTGCCTAAGGTCTTATGGTTTCCATGAACTGCTTTCAATTTGACTTTTAAATAACTGGTTTTAATTTTAGCTACATTTCACCATTTTATTGTGTATAATGCGCTTTATACTATGTTGAAAATGCCCTGTGATTACTATGTAATGTAGGGTATTTTGTAAATAAATAGATAAAATATTTCTTTCTAGCTAAGGTTAAATAATGTGCAGCACAGTTAAAGAACATAAATCAAGTTAAACTATAGCAGCAGCTCTTCTTTCCCCCTCTGTATACTCTATATTGCTACTGGGATAACCAGTGAGCCACTTCTGATGAACTTGCCAACTGCATTTGGTGAGAGAGTGGGACTGCAGCTGGTCAGACCATAAACCACAACCACCTGTTCCATTGGACATCCATGTGTGGGCAACTCGTTCACGTAAGCCCTACATGCTAAAAATATAAAACACGTAAGTCTAAATGGACAGATGATACCTAGACTTTAAGTGGAATCTGAATCATATTTTTGAAGAGCTGTGAGATAGGTTTCCTCAGGCTCCCCTGTTCCATATAGCTGATACATTCATCAGAACAGGCCAAATAATAATAAATAACAAATAATAATGAAAAATCTGTTTTAAGCATCTTGAGATGTGATAATGCTGTGGAGTAGAACGTGCAAATTTCATGTGTTCTTCGTTTCCTCACTCTTCTTGTCTAAAATAGAACTTTCATATCTCCACATTTGAGGTGGGAATTTGAAAGTTCTAATTTGGAAAAAGACAGAGGGCATAAACAGGAAGCAGGATACCATTGTGCTTCCTACATTTTCCACATAATTATCATGTTGGAAAAAGAGTGTGATGTAAAGAGTATAATTTTTAGTCTTAGAATCCCTGAATAAAATACGTGCAAATAAGAAGCTAGGAGTTGATATTGAAGTCTAGAACATGTAGATACGCTGTTACTTGGTATAAGAAACCACAAACGTACGCCAAGATTAATATGGGTGTTGTTTGCAGTAATCCTGTCCAAATCATATTATAGTGCACACAGCTTCCTTTTGCATTCTTCTGTGCCCCACCCCATTTAATCTTAGAGTTCTTTGCATAGTTTTAAAATTACCATGCCATTGTGTTGGCTTAATTTATGATGTGTTTGAAGCCATTATTGAACACGGGAAAAGTAACTTTTGATTTCCATAATCATTGAGGCCTACCAGTGTAAATTTTGTGTGACTTTTCATTGTGATATAAAATGGGAGGATAAAAGATCTCAAAGAGCCCTTAGCCAGAAATCTCCCCTAATTTCACCTTTATTTGTATTTGTTTCTTTCTTAAGCCTGATGATAGTGAAAGGTTCAAATTCAGACACCTGAGATGAGAGGTGCTTGGTGTGTTGTGTTTTGAAATGCTTCCGAGAATGGCAAGGACTTTTAAAGAACCACAGCATTCATGTGTCCTCTGTGTAACATCAGAGGGCAATAGTGTTGGTTGCAAAAATAGTACTCTGTATTTTATGAGATGTCAGAAACATAATGTGGCGGAGATGAAATGAGGGGCATTCTGTTAAGTGGGGCTCTTAATCTGGAGTAAGAACCAATACTTCAAACAAAAGACACATTAAAAAAAACATCTGGCAACCCTTCTGGCAGATGACATCAGTATAAAAACAAATGGACTTAATTGGTAGGATCACCTCTTTGCCCCTTCAAGCATAAATCAACTATTTCGCTTTTCATACAAATAGCCTGCCAGAAGACTATTTGCTCCCTTGCCACCATGCGTTCTTTTATGCAACCATTTTAGCTAATTAATTAAATTAGTTCATCAGACAGATTTGCCCGACACCCTCATAAATTTTGGATTATCTCATTTGAGATCCTCTGCTTCTGCCTAATGAATTCTGAAAAATGTTCTTCCACAACTAAAATCTGGGCTATGTGTGTTTAGATGATAATGTAAAAGGAAAAAAGGGGGGAGGAGAAGGTAGACCTCTGCCAGCGAATAACTCTCTTTTGGTCTTTTATATAGCATTTTGTTCCTCTGCTGTTTATTTTATTTTCAGGAAAGGTCAATGTCTTGTCAATTCTCAAGAAGGTGAGCTGCTCCAAAGCTCAGTGTCCTGCTTAACCTCACTTGCCTATAGATATAAAAGTCAATAATCCTATCTCAAATTGTTCAAAGTTGCTACTTTGAATACCAGAACTTCATTGGTAGTTATTGCATCTGACCAAATGCTGCTCACATCACTGGGTTCCATATACCAATTAATGTATGCAGTGTTGTTTCTTTTGGGTGTAGCTATTTGACAACTTATATCCGCAGCTTTTTACTCCCAAGTGAAACATTTTGGAATGATTGGAAGTATTTAATAGTCAATTATTACTGCATACCGTGTACAAGTGCTTGTGATGGGATATTCACTTGTCAGCAGAGCTTTGATATTTCATATGATTACAGGGATAGAAATTCATTGGCGCAGAATGGGATGTAATTATAAGGTCACAAGGGGGCAGTTAACTAAACAATTACATTTCTTAAAGGAATTCTGGCAGGTAAGGCCTGAGGGAATAACATCAATAATTAATCTTTTTTTTTTAAAAAAAGGATTGAACAATGACATGAATTGTGACGTTATGTTCATTACTTTCTTGCTGAGTTTTTGGTGAGATAGAATAAAATAAAGAGGAGTTGTTTATATGTTTACAGACAGTTGGAAAAAGAATACCCACAGCCACAGCAGTTCAGGAGCCAGCAAAAATAGAAGTGGACAACAGGACAAAGGGTAGGTCTTGCTGCTGGGATACCCCTCCCTTTTCTTTGTGCTCAGAGCATCTAGGTGTCTGGGGAAATTCGGGGAACTTTCATCTATTAGCAATTTCCTAATTTCAAAAATAATAAAGAAATATGCCACAAGGCTTTGGGCTAAAGATGCTGAGAGAGAAGACATTTTGCTTTACAGATTTTAAAACCTGCATTGTTCTTTTATATTATAACCTGATCCCTACCACCAAATATTAGGTTAACTTGCACTTTAAATTCTTAGAGAAATCCAATTTGTTTTGTGTTTTTTCTCTCTTAAAATGTGCATTTTGCAGGTGTGTCTTAGGGAAATAAACACACACCTCTTACTTACTCTCTGTGTTTGAAAAACAGATGATAAAGTCTCCAAGAGGAAATAAAAATAGTAGGGTATTTCTAGCGCTGTGCATAATGGCTGAAACCTATAATTAAAAATGTTTGCTTACCTTTGCTTCATTGGATAGAAAATGACTTGTAATCTGGTGTCTAAATTATTGTCAGTTTTTCATACTTTACATACTTATCTACTTAGACAAGATTGTTGCTAATAGCTGCTGCCCCCTTTTAAAAAAAGACACTTTTGGAAATCAGTGGTTTAATTATGTTACTTAAAATGTTGAATTACTAGTATTAGCAATTCTTTCTTGTGGTAACAAATCAAAGGAAGAGAGGAAATAGAACCAAAGTATAAGAATGATCATTAGTAAGATTCATGTGCACACATTTCCAAATAGAAATCACAGGGCATAAGCATTACCGCTTATTTATTCTTGACATGCTCAGCTGACCACTATGGGGAATGGGAGGCCTGTACTTGTCTCCCATATCTCCCATCCACTCATGTCCCTTTACTTGGTTAAAATATGCAGTACTCCTACATTATCAAAAAAACCCTAATGCCTTCTCTTTTCTATAAATGTTATATTTTTTTGTAATGGCATAATATGAATGTTTATGTAGAATTGTTATGTGTTTGTGTAGTAAAAACTATTAATTTAAAAATGTTAATGGTGACCTCCCACTTGACTATGTGCATAGCAAGGCTCTGTTATTCCTCGTGGGAAGTGGCTGCACCCAGCCTTAGTGTGAATGAGAAATGAACACAGCCTTTCCAATTAAAGTATTTTAATGGAATGGTTCTGGCTACAATAATTTTATCAAATGACTGTTTCTACAGAAATAATCATTATTTTTCTCTATCTGCTAAAGTGCTTCATACATTTTTAAAACCAGCTGCCTAGAAAAAACATTGGGAAATACGTTTGTTTCAAAATTACATGGGCGTTTTGGTAGGACAGTATATTGAAATACACTGTTGTTGTTGTTTTTCTTTCAGTAAAGGAATATTGCAAAGTTTTATTTTCATACGAAGCACAGAATGAAGATGAACTGACAATCAAAGAAGGCGATATTGTCACCCTTGTCAATAAGGTAATTGTAATTTTTCTGGGGTTTTTTTTAAGGCATGTGTTTTCATATGAAAATGCAGTTGACACTTGATAATCTAATTGAGTGCTTGTGTGTGACCATAAGGCAAAGTTTTTAGGCTGGTTACTCTTCAGAAGCATTATGTGTCACAGGTAAAACATTAATTGTGTCTTTCAAAAAGTCTCACAGTTTTCCTTCTGGTGTTCTGGTCCCCCTTTCCTTCCACTCTGCAGTTTTAATCTGAAATCTTAGGCGCAGTACTGCACCCAGATCTCAGAAACTGCTCACGCTAATGAAATTCCCTCTCGCAAAACACGCCTGGAACAATGGGAGTTTCGAACACTGATTACTGTATAGAAAATTATTATTGATCACAGTTCTGACACACATACCCCAACAGTTTTCAGAGGGAGGAGGCATGTACCACAATAGAGATCATATTATTCTCACTTGATTTTCATTTAAAAGCTGCCTTCTCTGATGGCAGCTTCAGTAGCTGAGCTCTGACTGCCAAGCTTCCTCACCACAGTGTCCCAGAAATGTGTTGACACTAGCATGTCCCTTCTAACATAACCCCCAAGGCACTCTAGGAAGGAAACTTGACAATAGGAGTGTGGCTATGCTAGCATCAATCCCAGGGGGATCTGGGAAGAGAAGCATGGCAGCCGAGAGCCCTGGTGACTTCTAAACTGTTGAGAGAGAAAGAAAATGGATAGGAAGCCATAGCTGCTGCCATGATATACATCCCTCCCCTCCTCAAATTGCTATTACAGGGAGCAGAAGGTCTATGTAAACTCGCCCTTCCAATTGAGCAAATCAGTGAGATGGGATTTGCTACAGCCCTACCACAAATTCTCCCCATCACTGATACATGCCAACGCACAATCACACAGAAATAGGTATGCTTTGATTTTTAAAATTATTGTTTTCATTATTATTAACATTTATTACCTGCCCTTCACCCCAAGGTCCCAGGGCAGGTCACAACAATTAAAACACAATATTTTAAACAACTTTTAAACAAAATTACAGAAATAAGGTGTGTCCTCAAGTGTCAGAAGTCAGGGCAAAGGGGTGTGTCTTCAGCATTCGCCGGAGGCTGTATAATGAAGGTGCCATACACACTTCTATGGGAAGGGAGTTCCATAATTCAGGGGGTGGGGCAGAAAATACCTTCTCCTAGGCTGCCACCCCCTGCACTTCTGAGGGCGGTGGAACAGCCAAGAGGGATTGTGTAATCCTTTATTGCAATAAAATGACAGAGTTCCAAATATTGCTTTGAAATCACCAGTGTCCATTTGACACTCTTCAAGCCTGTTATTCCGGTATAATCTTCTATATCATGTGCAAGTTGTGTGGAGATAAGTGCCTGCTCTCAGAACTAGAAATGGCTTCTGCTGATGTTTTGAATCAAGAAAATAGAGGAAAACCTTTCCAACTAATTTAACTCATGATTGGTGGAGTTGGACTTTGAAACATTTAGGCATGGAAGTTATTCAGAGAAATAAGTATTTAAAGAATAATTTCTGTAAATCAATATGAGAATTTTTCTCTTCTCATTAATAAGCACAATGTTGACACTTTATGTGCAAGAGTTGCTATTTTTGAGTATTTTCTGAGCACACATACAAAACATGTAACTACGTCTTTCTTTTTTCCAAGAGACTGAAAACTAGGTCAGTGAGCATCAGATAAGATCAAATGAAATGAAATCTTTCAGAAACTTGTTTAGAGGCTACTGAGCTGTTGCATGACAGGAAATAAGGTGGCTAAATTGAAAGGAAATCTATTATCTATTTCAACATGCAGTGCAGCACATTTGTATCAGAAACATGATAATGAAGTTCTGAGACATGGTTGTCACTTCCATATGACTGGGATCCAATGTCACGGTGATATATCTCCTGTTCAGGTTTCCACACCTCCCTGCTCCTTTGTTCTTCAGTCAGTAAAAACTGTGCTAGTGGGTTCAAGGATCCACCAGAAACTAACCTCAAATGGGTTGCCTCTGCCTTCGGTCATGTTGAATATGGAAGCAGAACCATATTGTTTTCATTCCTACTGGCTCACCATATTTAATATGGAATATAGGTTGAGTTGGCAGACCAGATGTTGTTGGACTACAGCTGCCATCAACTCTAGAAAGCATAGCCAGTGGTCAGGGAAGATGACAGTTGTAATCTGACAACATTGGGAGGGCCAAAGAACATGAAAATTTTTAACTAGTTAAATTAGCTGACATTTCAATTGAACAGTTGTAGCTCATTTTCCCTGGACATGCTTCATTTGTTTTGGTTCTTGGCTTTATCGTATAATGTGGAATGAAAAAGCAAATATTAAAGATGACCTTTCCTTCTAACAAAAAGTGATTGTTTTTAAACTGTAAGTTATTTTGCAGTTCCTTCTACTAAGTAACATGCATATCAAGATTTTCAAATATGCTAACATATGAATTTAATCAAATTAAATGATAGGTTAGAAGTATTTGACTCACTGACATTCCATGTGTGTATGAGAGAGAGATAACAAAACAAAATGCAGTGGGTTTTAGTCCTTGCAACATTTATTTCCTTATACAGTGGTACCTCAGGTTACATACGCTTCAGGTTACAGACTCCACTAACCCAGAAATAGTGCTTCAGGTTAAGAACTTTGCTTCAGGATGAGAACAGAAACCGTGCTCCGGCGGCGCGGCAGCAGCAGGGGGCCCCATTAGCTAAAGTGGTGCTTCAGGTTAAGAACAGTTTCAGGTTAAATACGGACCTCCAGAACGAATTAAGTACTTAACCTGAGGTACCACTATATTCTGTTGATTTTTCTTTTCTTCAACACAGCAGTATCTAGAAATGAGAACTGAAGACAAGATACAATTATTTGTTAACAGTGAAAGCACTGTAATTAATCTAATCGGAGAGAGAAAAAACAAATAACTAAACAAAACTGAAGTTTAGCCATTAAATCTAAAAATTTAAACACGGAGAAGTGTCCTAAGAGACAAATGTGAAATGAGAGCTCTATCAAAGTACACACTGTGCTTTCTTTCCAGTTAAGTGGGCTGTGTGTTACCGTATTTTTCGCACCATAGGACGCACTTTTTCCCTCCTAAAAAACAAGGGAAAATGTGTGTGCGTCCTATGGAGCGAATGCAGGGGGGAGGCAGGCGGGAAAAGCCCTCAAGAGCCGCACACAAGCTTCGTGCGCTCTTGCGGGCTTTTCTCTAGGAGGGAGAAGGGACTGACTGGCCGCAGCAGTCCCTTCTCCCTCCTGGGGGAAAATCCCCCAAGAGCGGCGCCCTCTTTAAAGGCTGTGCGGCTCCTGCAGGCTTTTCTACGAGGTGGGGGAATCCCCCCACCTCCCAGAAAAGCCAGGAGAAGCCGCACAGCCCCTTTAAAGAGCGTGCGGCTTCTGCGGGAGGTGGAGGAAGCTGCAGCGGATTCCCTCCTCTGTGATTGTTTTGAAGCGGCAATGTGGGAGGGGAGCAGCTTACACTCGTGTAAGCAGCTCCGCTCCCACTTTCCTCCTTCAAAGCAACTACAGAGGAGGGAAGGAAAGGGACCATGGATCCTCCACTGCTTGCGGTTGCAGCGGATTCCCTCCTCCTGGGCTCCCTTTGAAGCAGCAAAGTGGGAGGGGAGCAGCTTACACTCGTGTAAGCAGCTCCTCTCCCACTTTCCTGCTTCAAAGTGGAGGGAATCCACTGCAGTTGCGAGCAGAGGATCCATGGCTCCGCTTCCTTCCCTCGAAGCAGGGTGCAGGGGTGCAGGGGAAAGACGGCAGGAAATAGATGCCGGGCAGGAAGGCACAACCACACTTTGACCACTGAATTTCCACTGAGACGGCCAGGCTAATCTCGATGGCCATAAGTCAGGCTCAGCATTATTAACTGGACTTAGATAAGCCATGGTTCCCCTTCCTACCCTCCTCTGAGGCTCAGTTTAAAGCAGCAAAGTGGACAGGAGCCGCCCGCTTTGCTGCTTTAAATAGTTTAGTGCAACATTTGATTCAGAATATTTTTTTCCGTATTTTCCTCCTCTAAAAACTAGGTGCGCCCTATGGTCAGGTGCGCCCTATGGAGCGAAAAATACGGTACATGGTTCATGCACAGAGTCAGAGACTCTGGCATTTATGAGACAGTAAACTATTACATCTTTCATTTTCATATTCTAAGAGAAGCAAGGCAGGTAAGTAGGTAGATTCGCTGCTCAAATTTTCCATTATACGCACACTCTCACACTCCTGGCATCAATCTTGTGATCGATCATGATTATTAAACCAAGATTGCTGTTGTATTGTATATTTCCACAAATCAACCACTTCCCTTCAGGACACAGATACACATTTATTTATTGGGGGGGGAATTGTTTATTCAGTACTGAGGATATAATGGAATAAATCAGGAATTGTTTAAAATAAGCTAATAATTTTTAAGTTGTAAGTTACAACCGCCCATCTGTTATTTTATTTTAATTTTAAATCTGTTTTCTCTGCTTAGTCTCACCAAATATAATTGTAAAATAATTAATTTCAAGCTGCAGTCCTACGTACATTTTCCTGGGAGTAAGCCACACTGAAGTCAGCAAGATTTACTTCTCAGTAAATCTCAGTGTTCTGTCAGCTATCTTCCAGGCTTTCTTAATCTCTTTTACAGAGCAACCATAACCCTAGATCTGTTGCCTGGATGGTGTTGAAACAAGGCAGAGGTGCCTCCCCTCTGTCAGTAAAGAGCTCTGATGGTGGGAGGCATGGCCACAGCATGGAACTCTCTGGGTATTGATCTGTCACAGGCACTATTTCCACCATTTACTGGTGTTAGGCCCTGAAATGGAGTGTTTTGGGGCATAGGTAGTCTTGTAAGGCATTATCTGAAGTTGCCGCAGGATCCGATCCATGGCCTACATCAGCCTCAACCATTGGTTTTTTGTGGGGGTGGGTGGAGAAAGAAGAAGAGCAGGTGGTATAAGCAAAATGTATCACCTGTACTACATCATCATCATCATCATCATTATTATTATTATTATTATTATTATTATTATTCCACTTATCTGACTGAGTTGCCCCAGCCATTCTGGGCGGCTTTCAACAAATTGAAACATTAAGCACAGTAAAACATCAAAAATTAAAAACTTCCCTATTCAGGGCTGCTTTGTTTTCTCAGTGGTTGTAGTATATTACGGATTTGTATTTTAATTGTAACCCACTGATTACAGTGAAGAGGGGGTAATACATACATACATACATACATACATACGTACGTACATACATACATACAGTAGCCAACTTAAATCTGACATTAATCTAATCCACAGCAAGAAAATTAAATAAATTTGTATCTAACAACGTGGTTTAAAAATACTTGCAATTTTCCTAAAGCACTTATTTATTAAAGTAGACACACATTGATAAAATATATATTAAAAATTGATAAAATAGAATAGCTAAAATAAACAGAGTTTAACTTGTGGAGGAAGGTTACTTTTTCACCCTGCTTCCTTTCTTCTTTAGTTCAAAATCTCTGTTGTAATAATAGGTTATCTTACTACTGTAAATTAATGACTATCCATTTAATGTTAGGCTTCTAATAGATCTGTCACATTGCACAAAAGAATGACAGCAATCTGTTCATAATATGAACTATGAGAGCCTTTTGCAATGAGGAAAAATGCTTTAGTTTCCAGATGGGTAGCCATGCAAGTCTCAGGCAACAAAACAAGAGACTTGTGGCAGCCTTAAAAAGTGACAAATATATTATGACAGGCTTTCAGTCAGCTTCATTAAGTACATGAAGTGCTGTCCTGCATTGGAAGGGTGTGTGTACACACGCACACAGACATACTATACATACTAGGGGCTGTGCTCCTGCTCACTTCACTCACCAGTCCCTTCATCACAACCTGCCCCCAGGGACTGTCAAAACCATCACTCCCTCCCTCCCCTTCCCTCTTTTATCTCCCCAGATATCTGTAACTTTCCTGGGCTGCCCTCTTGCTCACTCATCTCAGTTGGATGCCTAAACACTTGGGATGACTGCCTGTTGGCCTAGGACACCTACCTGCTGGCCAGCAATACCTACCCATATGCTTACTCGCTGACCTGGGCCACCCGCCTGCTCACCAGCATCTCCCTCCTCCTCAGTCTCTGAGGCTGCAAATGCCCAGCTGCTTTGAGAGCCCAGTTTGTCATCATGCTGTACCTTGTCTTGTCGCTTGTCAGTAGCCACATGAACTGCAGCATGATGGCATCCCTACATTTTTATTATATGGGGTGGGTTGGAAGGAATTGTAAACAGAACTGTATCCCCTGTCAATAACATAAACATCCTGGCAGTTAACACATGGCAATTTGACAACAATCCACTGTGCCAATTCAGACCACAAGTGATAGCAGTGAATTTCTTGATGAATGCAGGACTTTTATGCTTCAGTCTCTTTTTGAAGTTTCTTGGTTACACTATGACTGCCTTATGGTCAACTACAGAGTGTCCTGAGAAGTTTAACTGTTCCTTTGTTGGTTTTTGGCTACTCTGTGCTGCTCTTTCTTATATCAAAATTGGGTCCATTAATTATTTACGGAGAGTCTAGTCTGTTTTCCCCCCTTACGTATAATGGCAGAAGGGCATTGTTGGCAAATGATGGTATATATCACATTTGAAGTTGAACTTCTGATGTTGTGAATGATATTATTACATCCTGTAATAGTACTGCAGGAATAGACACGTGGCCAGAAGAACAGGAATCTGGGTCTAGCCCGTGTGTCTGTATCTCTCCTGTGTGGCCTGTTGTTGCTGGTGAGTAGCTGTTTTAGCTTGAAGGGAGGCTATATGTAAGCAGGTATAGTGCTTCCCAGAGGGACGCGGGTGGCGCTGTGGGTAAAAGCCTCAGCGCCTAGGGCTTGCCGATCGAAAGGTCGGCGGTTCGAATCCCCGCGGCGGGGTGCGCTCCCGTTGCTCGGTCCCAGCGCCTGCCAACCTAGCAGTTCGAAAGCACCCCTGGGTGCAAGTAGATAAATAGGGACCGCTTACTGGCGGGAAGGTAAACGGCGTTTCCGTGTGCTGCGCTGGCTCGCCAGATGCAGCTTTGTCACGCTGGCCACGTGACCCGGAAGTGTCTCCGGACAGCGCTGGCCCCCGGCCTCTTGAGTGAGATGGGCGCACAACCCCAGAGTCTGTCAAGACTGGCCCGTACGGGCAGGGGTACCTTTACCTTTACCTTTATAGTGCTTCCACCCAAGGCCTGTGAGAAGGAAGTGTTGTTGTCCAGGATGGACTGTAGATCCTTGATGATACGTTTGAGTTGAGGCTCCCTTTAAAGATTCTCCCAGCTGTGTGAGAACTGCTTATCTTTTGAGCTGATTACACAGGCCTGGGCCTGGGCCTGCAAAAGCCATTGATTTGTGGGTGGGGTGTGGGTGTGGAAAAAAGCAACACATTTGGCCAACTCAGATCATTCTCCCGGTTGTGTGGGATTCCCCCACGGATAAGCTACTCCTACACAGCTTAGATAAAGTCTAAAGGGCACCTTAGTCATATCGATATGCAGTATGTGCAAACACGTTATGTAGCTGTTTGTCTTTTCTGTTCATGAAACCTGCTTCTGCCTCTCAGTTTCTAATACTGTAGCATTCCACCCACTACGTCTCTGTGGGTCATGTTGCCTTTTGTAGGCTGAGGTTTTGAATTATCATATCAAAGTGATTACAAAGGGGGGGGGATTTACCGTACACTGCAAAAGTTGCCAAGAAGGTGGTTCTCGCAACCCCCACTGCTCTTTCAGACAGCCGCAGATTTTTGTAGGGGGAAAGAACCGGATTTATATTCTTGTTCTAGATAGATTTGCTGCATGTAAGGGAAAATGTGAAAGCTTTAAGGGATGCAAGAGTTATGGAGCACCATAGTTTACTGGTAGAGCTCGTGCTACATGTAGAGACGTCCCACAATCAACTCTAGTTAAAAGGAGATTTGGTAGCTGTGAGTGCTGCTGCCAGTTGAGAAAAGTCCACACTAGGCTGGACAGACCAGTGCTCTTGAATATAAGGCAGCTGCATATCTTCTTAAGGGTAGGGTGTGTTTCTGCCAGGGTCTGACAGTTAGAATGTCCCAATCAACAAACTTTCCACAAAAGGCAAGAGGGGTTCGCACAATCCTGCAAACTGCTCTCTCTCCCTCTCCCTCTCTCTCTCAGACTTTAATGACAGTTGCAGTATATCCAATGCCCATTGGATCTATATCTGACATGGGGCAAATATTGCATTGATTGAATGTTGCATTATATAATTCCTTCCAGTACACTGTGTTTCTAAAATGAAACCAAAGGTAACTTTTAATATATAAACTGAAGATTCTTCCTTTTGTAGTTAAATCCTTTGTCCACCTGTTTCTCATCTTATGCAGATCGTGAGCCACATTGGGATAGCAAACTGTTTTTATTTCTTTGCACAGTGCCAGACAGATGGCTGCATCTTTATAAATAATGATCATGGTGGTGATGCAGAAGAAAGTGTCATTCTGCTGTAGGCAGTTGCATATGCTATGTTTAAACAATTCTTTCTTTTTTGCCATTACTTTTTGCATATGTGTAAGTTTCATGTGTACATTTTTTCATGCAAGAGTCTGAATGTAACAGGAACATTCATAAATCAATGACGCTGCATATTATATGGCACTTGAGGAAATTCATTAGAAAGAGTTATAAAGAGCATATGCTCAAACTGGCAAGTGTATACAAATCTTGTTCTCATGACCGCCTGACAGTCCCCTCCCAGTCTCCTAGATATGCAGGCAGCTCAGGGTCTAGAGCAGCGGTTCTCAACCTGTGGGTCCTCAGATGTTGTTGGACTACAACTCCCATCATCCCTGAGCTCTGGCCTTGCTAGCTAGGGGTGATGGGAGTTGTAGTTCAACAACATCTGGGGACCCGCAGGTTGAGAAAGGCTGGTCTAGAGGAAGGAGTGGGGGAATAAGCTTCCTGCTGGTGTACTAGTCCCATTTCCTTCCCTTTCCAGAGCACCTCACACCTCCTGTTTCTTTCCTGGTTAGCAAAGGGAGAAGCTGGTTTCCCCTTTTCTAGGTTTCCTGTAGTTTGTGCATACCTCATGGGCATGCAGTCACTACAGCTGGAGTCTTCTGGTACCTCTCTCTCATCTCCCAGCATAGTATCCAGCTGTTTTAGTGCCTACACATGCAGCACAGTCACAAAAGCATGCCATATGTGAGCTGTGGTAGTAGCAAAGACTTAACCCAGTTAGACCCTGGGGTCACTAGCAGTGGTTTTAATGGTGGCGGCAGCCCAGCGTAGCCCATGACAGCCTATGTGAATGAAGTCTGTTGCTAGGCTTTAGTATGTCGTTAATACTGCCACTTCTACTGCTTGGTGCCATGATGGGGGCATAAAGTGAGGTATAAGTATGTATCTATATGTGTGTGTGCATACAGACATAAACATGTATACACTCACCACCTTGTTCTTAGAAATGCTTATTGTGTTATTGTGTTACATAAGGAGTCAGCATTTAAGCATAAAGACTCTTGTGTTTTATAATGTGAAGGCAGCAATGTAGAATGTAGGTGCAGAATGATGTCTTGCTTCTCCTCCTCTACATGATACGCTTCCAACTCTGCCATCTTTTCTGCCTAGTTTCACATGAAAGGAGGCAGAAGAGAAGGGGAAGACAAACAGATCTGTACACCTGTCACAGAAGGGTTACTTTTCTTCACTTGTGCACCCTCTAGTTTTTATTCCCCACCATATCCTAAACTGACTCTATAAGGTGCTGCCAAAAAATCTGCACTCCTATAGAATTCTGATAAACATCAGAAGGTGTGTTTGGGGTGGGTGGCATGGGTACTAATCACTATAATGTTTTAATATTTAATGGCCACAAATACGTGACATTCTCATGACTTGCTATCTGTTGCTACTTTCCCCTTTTTCATAATGTATTGACCAGGGAACTAGCAATGTGTCTATGACTAGTAAGCACATTTAAACAACCAACACCACAAGTTACTGATGAAAACTTAGCAATATACACACCATGGCCACATAAAACATGTTCTGCATATATCCCACTTTATACTCTCAGTTTACAGGGGAAAATAATCCTGCCTTGTCAAAAGACATGTTTTTCAATGTATGCAATCAATTTCTTCTTTATGTACCTTAGGAATGTATTGATACTGGCTGGTGGGAAGGAGAACTCAACGGCAGAAGAGGAGTATTTCCTGATAAC
This sequence comes from Podarcis raffonei, assembly GCF_027172205.1. NCBI lineage: Eukaryota > Metazoa > Chordata > Lepidosauria > Squamata > Lacertidae > Podarcis > Podarcis raffonei. The sequence goes on from NC_070605.1 coordinate 66,177,689, forward strand.
TTTGTTAAATTACTTATTTCTGACTTTGAAAAAGAGGTAGGATGTGTTTGCCCTTTATCACTGAGAATTTTATGAACCTGTGTCTTTTGTTGGGAACATGTTATTTATAATAAAATATTGAAAAGCTGAAACCTACCAAAAACGGTTTTTTGGATAAATGTTTGTTTATGGACAGCAGCATGTTTGTGTAGCTTGAAATTGCATTGTGTAGCTTTTTCAACTTGCGGTGTAAAAAGCTGAATTGAAAAACTAGCTTCAGCAAGATTGTTCTAAAAGCCCGTATTCTATTTGCACAGAATCGGGCGTTGTTGCATCCAACATCTGTGCTTGAGCAGAACAGACTCCACTAGCAAACATGACTTCTTCCTCTCCTCCCTGCTGCAGACCCCAGCGTGCCCCCCAAATGTGCTCCAGAGGGTAGAACTCTCCAGACCAGATTTGGGGGGAACACTGAGGAGAAGAGGAAGGGGAAGTCCTGTTGCAAATGCAGAAGTCTGCCTGCACAGCACTGGACTCCATCCAGTTATTCATGTGAATAAATGACTGGTGATTGTGCTTTAATTTGCTGGATTTCTTGTTCCTTCAGAAGAGTCTTAAATTGAATGAGAATATTGGGCCAATTAGCTCAGTATTGCCTTCACAGACTGGCAGTGGCTCTCCAGCTCTCCAGCCCAACATGGAGGAATCAGGGATTGAACCTTGGACTTTCTGTGAATGAAGCGTGTTCTCTACATTCCCCATGATCAAAAATTTTAGTAACGCTTACTACAGACATATAAAACCCATTAAATCTACCCTTATGTAGCTACAGAAAACTTAGGGTACAAATATACTGCAGAGCATTATAACTTAAAATTTGGTGTTCATATTAGATCCAAAATTTCACCCTAAAACATTAACATTGAATACTAATGCAACACGGTGTCATACGTGTTTCAATCACGAAAGTCCTCTTTACGGTGGTAGATATATTTTCCAAATATAGATATATATCTGAAGAAGTGATCTCCATTCAACAAATGCTATGGTAAATGGTTCGACTTTAAGGTTCCTCAAGGCTTTTTGTTTTTTCAGTACTTTCCTGTAATTAATCTACTTTGGTTTCAGGAAACAAAGTATAACTGCACAGAAGTAACTTCCTGCTTAACAAAGTCTTTGTACACTAAGCAAATATGGGCATAACGGCAAATAGTCACATATAATTTCCATATAGTAGCAGCTAGTCTTTACTAAATTATGATGGCTGTCTCCTCTCTCACTATGTTCATAAATTGCATTTATCTGCTGTGTTGCTGAAAGGCTTTACAAACATTTTTTTTTTTTTAGTTATTAGAATGATTTTATGTTCTGTCTGGTTCAAATTATTTTTAGCAACCTGGTTATCATTTCCTTTTTATTCTTAGAGACCTAAGAAACCACCACCTCCATCAGCTCCTGCCTTCAAACAAGGATCAGGTAATGCACTGTTGCTATATAATAAGCATCAGTAAATATCCCTTACAGACAGTGCATCCACTTTTCTGTCTCTTAATGGAAGCTCTCAGTATCACTTTATCCACCATGCCATTTAAAAATTGTTAAATTGCAGGTACTGTCTGGCAGCAACAGACTGCTTCTGAAATCCCAGAGTTGCTCATGTCAGTGATCATTCTTGGAATAAGAAAGCCTAGCCAAGTACCAGTCCCATTTGGTGAAGAATTGGTAACATTGTACCAAATTAATGAAGGCATGGAAGACTGGTATACTTATTAATATGGTGTTTATGTATCAGTTCATAATAATTCATTTTAAAGTGTTATTAGTTCATTACCGCTTTGAAAAAGACTTAGAAGACCTTTAATTTTATGACTGAGTAATTATCAGACAATCTTCCCAAAACCATTCTATAGCAGTAACATGCATTTGCCATCTAGTGGTTGTTAAAGAAAAGCACTAACAATGATTATCTTCCATATTGTATTCACAATTGAAGTAAAAGCCATTTGTTTTTGAGATGCATCCTCTCAATATTTAATATTTCTGAAACTGGCAGACTGGCAAGCAGTGAAGGGGACTTACCACAGTTTTATGTACTAAAGGGGGGGGGGAACATCTTACATGTTGTCCTGTTTGCCCAAACAAGTAATAATTTCCTTTGGAAGGGCAACTGTGTGGCAGACTACATACCACAATGGTAGCTCCATGCATATTTTTTCCTACACACAGCTCTTTCTTCCACCTTTGTTTATTTGTTCATTCATTCCTTTGTCACATTTATAGCCTGCTTTTCTTCCATCATGGGAGTCAATGCAGCATACATATGGTTGGCAACCATTGCCTGTCCAGGCACTGACCAAACCTTCAGATGCTTTGTTCACCATGTGACTTCAGACCATAGCCCTGGTTACTGTTCCTTAAAGGAAACAGAATTACAAGGGGAACTCCCATGTGAAAGAGTCCTAAGTATAAATTCTCTGTGTGTGAGAGGGGGGGGGGAGAGAGAGAGATGGTAGTCATTCTGCAGTGCAAACACATATTTAGAAGCAAACCCCATATTCATTTGTCATAAAGCATATTGCCTTAGCGAACCTAAATAAATAAATGCATATTTCCAAATTCTTGATTTTCTTTCTAAACAATTACACTGAATTTTTTGATAGCTACGACAGACAGAAAACATGAAATAAAAAAGGTACCTCCTGAAAGACCAGAATGTCTTCCTCATCGAACAGAAGAGAAAGGTAAGAAGCATTGCTTCTGAGTGAAAAGTCCATCTTATATTTTAGTAAATGCTGTGATCCTTGGAGACTGGTGGTTCTCCCCTGCTTAAATCAGTTCTCCCAGCAACCCCCAGTTGGGAGGAACACAATATGATATTCTGTCAGTCTGAGGCCTAGAAGAATTACCATCCCACCAGCTCTCCTCAAACATGCTCCCACAAGCAAGTGGGAACAGCAGCATCAGCAGCAGAATCAAAGGACAGTTCCACAGAGCTCCCTCTCTGGCTGGACTTGCCTTTTCCTTCTCTTCCTGAAAGAGTGACCTTTCCCTGATGATTTGCAAGACTCTTCTAAGGACTTTCATTTGCACAATGGGGTTTCCCTCCTCTTCCCCCAAAATTGGCTCTGGGGAGGGATTGGGAGAAACTCTGGAACTGCACACTGTAGAGGGAGCAAATCGTTCCATCTGACCAGCTAAAATGCTTGTGCAGACTGAACTTTCGTAATAATGTGACACTGAATTCCACCCATTGGTGGAACACATGTTTGCAGCATGTTTGCAGTAATTTCTATTCATTTGTTTTCAGTGTTGTAAGTGGCCCATAGAAAAACAATTTGTTTAGGTTTGAGAAATTTTCTACACTTCATTACTTTACAGTAGATAAAAGTATGTGTTTTATTAGCGTTGCAATAAAGATGATGTAAGATATTTTTTCTATTGGGTTTTGCCCATAGCTGTAACTTCCATAAGTAAGAGAGTTTTGCTTTAAAATGTCTTCATTCTTTTGGGGGGAAATTGATTTAAAGAAAGACCAGAGAGAGAGCAAAAGCTGTTAGATTTACAGAAGCCTTCTGTTCCTGCTATACCACCGAAGAAACCTCGACCACCCAAAACAAACTCTTTGAACAGACCTGGTACGTTGCCTCCAAGAAGACCAGAAAGACCAATTGTGCCTCTGACCCATACAAGGTATTTGATGGATCAGTTCTTTAAAAGAAATCAGTGGATGATAAAACATATTTATGATGAAATCTTGTAGATACTTGCACCTCGTTAAGTCTCTTTGAAGTACACATAATGTGTACTTTGAAGTGCAAAATGGACATAATAAATTATTTTGATTTATATTACTATTTTAAAATCTGTTTAAAAAATAGGAGTGGTTGGCCTCCAGTTAGGTATTGCATTTGCCACCTACAACATAATGTAGTAATTTCATTTGATTTTATAAAGGACTGGCTGATTCCTTATCTTCCATCTTGATTGCAGAAATTATCTGATGGGGCCCTCTAGTGGTACCCCATGCAGTGGTGAACCTTGGGTCTCAAATTTCAGCAGCACCCTTTGCAACACCAAAATCCAGAACACACACACAGAGCAGCTCTCACCTTCCATACACTACGCCCAGTGTGACTGAACCACTAATGCTTTCCTAAATTCACCTCTGCCCTATGACCCTGAGGTTTGGTTAGTGACTGAACAATAGTATGGCAGGTCCTGCCCTGTGGAGCTTCTTACCAATAGAGTTTCAGCAGGAACCATCCTTCCCTTCCTTCAGATGTAATTTGAAAACTCTATTGTTTAGACTGGCCTTTACAACATGTTTTCTTTTAACCAAACGGCATTTATTAATATTTATTGAGTGGACAGGCAGAGTCCCCCCAATCCCAGGCAACTCCTGAGTGGAATAATGACTCAAGACAACGTGCTATGGGATTAAAATTGGCCACAACTTTATTAAGTTTCAGATGTAGGGAGACCTTGGCTCAGGCAATGGGTGTTTATCCTTCCCAGTCCCCAGCCAAGGATCCACCCTCTGTTGTGTGGGCAGGGCGGTCCCTCCCCCTACCTGGCCGATCCCCTGGCAACGCTTCCCCAGGCGGGATTGGGCGATTGGCTGAGGTGGGTGGAGACCTCCAGGTATCCAGCCTGGGGAGGGCAAAACCAACCCATACCACCAGGAGCTGCATGGGATCCTGGGGGCTGCAAGTGACCACGCAAAAGGCACCCCCCATTTGATGTGGGGAGCAGTCATTGGTGTTTTTAATGATCTTTTATGGATCTCTTGTTGATTTAATCCTTATATGTTGTACTTGCCCTTGCTGTATTTTTTTATGAAAGTGCTGATTTGTAAATAAGTAAATTAAATTGTTTGATGACAATGGCTTTCCATCATCAAGCAAAACCATAGATTAGACTTCTTAGTAACTTCCACTATTTATGAAATACAGTGGAACCTAGGGTTGTGAACATGATCCGTGCAGGAGGCACGTTCGCGACCCACAGCGCCGTGTCTGCGCACACGCGGGTCGCGATTCGGTGCTTCTGTGCATGCGCAAAGCTCGATTTAGTGCTTCTGCACATGCACGAGCGCCAAAACCCAGAAATAACCCATTCTGGTACTTCCAAGTTTGGCGCGGTGCGCAACCCAAAATCACATAACCTGAAGCGTCTGTAATCCAAGGTACCACTGTAGTGCAGAATAATTATTTTTTTTGAACGATGAAAAGCTCCAGTTTTCAGCAGCCCTTCACAAGTCCACTTTTGGTACTCATCTGCCATGCAAAGTCACAAAACACCCACTCTGAAACTGTCACCAGAAAGCCATTAGTTATTAAGCGTCTCAGTGAGGGAGCCAATCCTACTGTAGGAGCTGCAGCCAACGCTTGAATTGGCAGGGGTGGGGGGCTTAACCCCATTATCACAGCTTGACGCTTCATAACTTTATCACTTAATGGGTCTGCAACACATTCTGCCTTTCTTCATATCACTTAGGGTTTTCATACACAAATTGTTATTTTTAAAATTGCTGATCAGAGGGTATCCTTTCAGATTTTCTTCATCTCAAGATGCAGTTAACATTTGAGAAATTGTTTAGGACACTAGTGTGTCTAAAATAGGCCCTTTTGACAGGTGTTAAAGAGAAACAAGATAAGGTTAATCCTAGCAGCATGTCGGTTTACAAGCGATGGCTCCCTCGGACAGCTCACTGTGACCCAGGAGCTGCGCATGAGGAATGCTTCTTTCCCTCAGTTTGCAAGATACAAGAAATTACTGTTAACAGGCAGTCCCAGTAAATACCTTTCTCGTTTTTGACTGCAGGAATGATATCCCAAAAGTAGATCTAGCAAGCTGTACATCGTCCAGCACCTTAGAAAAGGATTCCACAGAAAGGAGCAATGACATCGGTAAGTTGAGGTGCTTTTTATACCGGACCTACCTCCTAAATATACATTACCTTTGAGTATTAATTTTATCATACAGTATTATTTAACTTTCCAGTAAATGTATCATGTTATTTTTAAAAAAATACATATCCAAAAATTTAGAAGAAATTGCATGCAAAATATTTTCAGTGCTTGGAACTTTTTGTGTGATTGCAGATCATTTTGTTGTGAAGGTTTTGGAAAACTAATTTTTAAAAAATTACCTGAAATGCTTGCTGCTGTTTGTAAAATGAGTTGTAGATGTCTGTTGTAGTTAAGAATTTGATCAGATTACCTGACACTCTTGAGATTTAACTATGCAACCTACTCTGAGGAAACTAAAGATTAATTACGGTGTTTCGCCCATCACAAATTTGAACACAAAAGGTATGTTCTGAATTGGTGGGGTATCAGTCTTCTGACTGCTGGAAAACAAGGTGTTCTGACTGTGGTCATATATCTGTAAGCAAAGCCAGTGTCATTTTCAGATGGAAATATTTCAATGTCATCTGCTTCAGTCACTCAGTTCAGTAACAACTGTGCTGCAGCAGACATGTTTTTATAAGAGGCAGTCTTTGTATCCTAAATTGTAAGCATTACTACATTTCATTGGTAGCATGCACTGTTATTTTTATGTTGTGGTTTCTTCATGGAACACATATTGATTAAATGTTGTACTGCAGTAGCTAATCTTCCTTCTCTCCAGACTTGGCAGTTTTGCACTTGTTTGCAACTGCTATGCTAACTTTTAAAACCGAGGTTTTTTTTAATAATTAGGCTTCAATCTTATGCATACTCACTAGGAAGCAAGTACCATTAAACTTAGTAGGACTTAATTCCAAGTAAACATGTTTTTGTTGCTCTCAATCTTTTGTCTGTTTTTGTGCTGTGTGGAATCTCTAGTAGCAAGCTGGTTGTTTAGTTCATAGAATGTGCTTTTCCAACCAAACACATCACTGAGAATAGCAAAGCAAAGGTGTTCTGTAACGATAAGTAACTTACAAGTAAGGTGCATGAATTTTTAAATTAGCAGATTTATTACATTAGTTCATTGCTGGTTTTTGCACAGTGCCTAGAAATTTCATGTGCTTTTATTAATAATAATATGTAAGCTTTCTAATTTTAGGTAACAGTAAGTGCCAACAGAATGCAGAATGTTTTCTGCTTTTGTAAGCCTTCTATTATTTGTAGGATTGAAACGTTAGTGTTAAAAGCTACCTGTCATTATGTTCTAATACTATTAGAAAAGTACTCTAATAACCAAAATAGTAATAATGAATCAACTGACAGTTATGGAACAGCTACTAGTTTTAGAAAGTCTAAACTGCCAGTTACGAACGCTAGAATAGTCTGAGAACTACTACTTTATACTTATTGTCACATATTTTCCTTTTGCTAGGGAGATTATAATCAAAGCATAAGCTTCCATTATTTTTGTAGGCATAAATGAGGGTCACAGGGGCAAATTGTTTGCAACAGCAAAACAGAATTCCTCAATAAATAATTGTTAATCTTGAATTACAAGATTTTATTTTAATAAGGCTTTTGATGACAGATAAACATAATTAAGAAAATAAACAGCCATATATTGAGGCACAGAATTAAATAACTAAAGAATTAAAGCAACACACAGTTCTGTTATCATACTAGAAAATGAATAGTTAGGGATGCTTAATAGGTTTATTCATTGTGTGAAGAGTGAATCGATTAAAATATTTGTGGGTAGTGCTAGAGCTTTAGTGAACGTGATGGAGGACAGAAATACTTAAGATTTATATGCACAAATTGATTTGGGATTAAATAAAAGTGAACGTGTGTGAGGTGAGAGATGTTCTCACAATTGCCTTGGCCATTTACATAGTGATAACCCCAACAAGAAGAGGATGAATACCCTATCTTTATAGGGTAATTTGAACACAGTTTGGACCAGAAATAATAGCTGTTGGCAAGTTTGTTTTGTAAAAGAAAACAAAAATCACACATCAAGAAGAGAAATAGCATAGCCTTGTATTATCCTGCAATCGGCTTGGACAGGGAAGCATTTTGTTTAACATCTTGAAGAGCTGTCGTCCCATCTGGGTTTACCATGACCGACTAACATCAGTGACTCTGTCTTAACCTTCTCTGCTGACTGCTAAGTTCTGGTCATCATTTGTGTGAACATGGTTACCCAGAGGATAAATATGCTTGATGCAATTTTCTTGGCGTGAAGACTTAGGGTATTTATATCTAATAGGGTTGGATTACTAAACCAGTGAATGGTGGATAGATTTTATTTTTTGTTGTTGTTGTTCTGATTTAAATATTTGTATGTAATATATTTTCCAGCTTTATCTGTGGCTCACACTTCCTTCTTTATTTAAAAAAAGTTCGTTAGTCTTAACTGTTAAGTGTGTCTTTAGAAATCTATTCCCTTTACTCCTCACACCTTTTTTTTCTTTTCTCTTCTTTTTCTACATTTCCAGTGATGCCTTTCTTTTCCTTTCCACTCACATTTCTTCAAGCTTTCCCCATTTACATCCCTTTACCATGGGTAATTCTTCTTCACTTGATGATGGTAAGGCTTTTTCACCTTCTGTCTGTCCTGTCATTATTTTTCCTGAAAATGAGTGGTATATTCTTACCATTCTCCTGACATCCTGTTGTATGCTGTGCTGTTGCAGATATTATTATTATTATTATTATTATTATTATTATTATTATTATTTCTCTACAGCCCTTTATCCTAGGATCACAGAGTGGTTTAAAATATAAAAACACAAAATACATAACAAAGTCAAATGTCAAAGAGAACAACAACGACTTTTAGAAGACATCTGAAGGCAGCCCTGTTTAGGGAAGCTTTTAATGTTTGATGCATTACTATATTTTAATATTTTGTTGGAAGCTGCTCAGAGTGGCTGGGGAAGTCCAGCCAGATGGGCGGGGTATAAATAATATATTATTATTATTATTATTATTATTATTATTATTATTATTATTATTACTATTATTAAGTAACAAACTAAAACAATACCCCCAGAACAGTTCAAAAGGCCATAGATTGTTTAATTAGCCAGAGGCCTGGGAGAAGAGGAATGTTTTTGTCTAAAGAAGGTGCCAGGTGGGCCTCCCTGGGGAGAGCATTCCACAAATGGGGACCCATGGCAGAAAAGGCCCATTCTCATGCTGCCCCCCTCTAGATCCCTTGTGTAGGAGGCACACAAAGAAGGGCCTCAGATGATGATAACAGGATCTGGGGCAGTTCATATGGGGAGAGGTGTTGCTTGTGGTATTGATGTCCTGAGCTGTTTAAGGCTTTATAGGTCAAAACCAGCACTCTGAATTGGGCCCAGAAATTAACTGGCAGCCAGTGCAGTCAAGCCAGGATTGGCGTTATATGTCCAAAGCATCTTCCCCCAGTGAACAACCTGGCCATTGAATTCTGCAGCAGCTGAAGTTTCCAAACCATATTCAAAGGCAGCCCCACATATAACACAGTTCAGTAATATAACCTAGAGGTTACCAGAGCATAGATGGCTATCTAGTTTGGTAGATGAAGAGGTGTTGCATATTTTTTCAATTTTAATGCCTCTGCAAATATTTTATTGGTTTATGCATTTCCATTATGCATACAGTGTCAAATCATTTGTTGTGAAATGGTTTGCCCACCTAAAGTTTTAATACATATGTTTTTGGAGCATCACTGTAAGTTAAATCAGTAGCATGGTTAAAATACCTCAATCTCACCTTTACTCTAAAATAAATGCATGCAACTTGGACCAGTACAGCATTTAATTCCTTTTGCGGGGGGGGGGGATGCTCAATGCACCTACAAAGATTCTATTAATGGGAGTGTTCTCTCCTGCTATAATTTTAATTTGATGTTTTCAGGCCCTGTAGAATGAACCAACTTGAAAGGTTATTCATGCTTTATGTGCCCTAATTTCCAGAGAAGGTGCATGAATTTTGTGCAGATTAAAGAAATGCCAAAACCTAGGAAGGTGCTTCTAAGTTCATTGTGTCAAGAGAAGGATTATTTTGATCACATTTGTAGACAGAATGTGAGCAAAACACATGAAGCATGCTCAAAATTAGGGAATAATGGGAAATAGTGCTCAGTTTTTAGTATGGTGGTTCTACATTACAATTTCCATGTGAACTATTGTTGGAATTGCATTAGAGTGAATTTGTTAATTGTATGTCTGTAATGGGCACATGTTTCAGAAATTATTTTTCTCTAGCCTAAGAAACTACCAATCAAGTCCTTAAGGCTGAAGTACAAAATAGGTTTTCAATCCCTATTTTTCAGATGTAAAATGAACTAAATATGCTTTCCTTTTAAGTTTGTGTATGAAGCTTGTGAACACCCGGGACTTGCTTTGTAGTTATAATTATGAATAACAATTGCTTTAACTATTACCTTGTTTTGAAGCCAGTTTTGTTAAATGTAAGTGAAGTTTAGAATCCTAGTGGTGTTTACAAAAAAATGAATTAAAACGACCTCCCATTTTCTATTTTTAGGGAGAGGGTGGGGGAGTAGTGATATTATCCAGTGGCATTTGTTGTTGTGTCACATCATGCTCCCTGAAGTGAACAAAATTTAGCACAATGTGCCAGTATATCAATAATAAAGCCACAGTTCTATAACACAACAAGCACCAAAGTGTGAATCGCCCGTAAGAATGTGGAACAAAAGCACTAGCACAATAATCAGGAAAACAAATGCAATATTCCCCACGTTTGAATTCAGCTGTAGTTACACATACGTAAATCCATTTAAAACTGACTCCTCCTACGTCACAATTGAGGAGAAGTAATTGGGACTACTCCAATGACTCTTAAGATAGAGAGTCCTATAAGTGATGTGCAGACCTTGCCTTCTCTGCCAGGAAATCTCTAAAAACACTTTTCCTACTAGCATTTAACAGGGACACTCAATAAACGCAAATGGGTGAAGCATGTCCCCACAACTAATTATACCTTACCTTTATGAACAAGGAGGGGGCTAAAGAATCATGGGCAGGGCTTACTACATATAGGCAGTGCTTTTTCTGGGGGGTACGCAGGGGTAAGCATACCCCCTAAACATTTTGTGAATCTAAGTTTGGCCTCATTGAGGGGCAGTATTTCAATATGAGTAGGAAAATGAGAGTACCCCTAAACATTTTTTTCAGAAAAAAAAAGGACTGTACAGTGGTACCTCGGGTTACATATGCTTCAGGTTACAGACGCTTCAGGTTACAGACTCCGCTAACCCAGAAATAGTACCTCGAGTTAAGAACTTTGCTTCAGGATGAGAACAGAAATCATGCTCCGGTAGCAGCGGGAAGCCCCATTAGCCAAAGTGGTGCTTCAGGTTAAGAACAGTTTCAGGCTAGGAACGGACCTCCGGAACAAATTAAGTACTTAACCTGAGGTACCACTGTATATAGGAGAACCTTGCAGGGCCAGACATCAGCTGGAAATGTCAGAATTTCCTACTAATGAGATCAGGAGGCAGAGAAAGCTACAAATCCTATGATCCCATGCAACTAGTGACTGTCCACAGGGAGAATCATTTGGTAGAGAAGGGCAGCCTGTGTTGTTGTTGTTGTTTTCTGCTGCTGCTGTTGTTTTGTGGAAGGGGAGCTGGCTTATGGCAGGGGCAGAAAGAGGTTATCAAACTACAGCGGAGGAAATGTGCCATCAAAGTTAAACTTTCATTTGCTTTTAGCATTTACTGACAGCAAGACATGAACCTGTAACCCTTTCCTACGTGTGACTTGCATGACCTTGACTGTCCCTGCTGATGTAACTTGATTGCACACTTCCAAAGCAGATTATGTACTGCTCAAAAAAAAGTATTAATAGGAGTGATGAAGAAAGATATACTAGTATGTGGATAAGCTAGTGTTCAGTACTCGTGTCATTGAGTTCTTTCCAACTTACTATCAGCAGTTAACTATTTGAGAAAAGCTGCTTGGCATAACAAATGAAAGTAACATATGTGGGTTCGACCCATAGACTGTGAGTGGAAGTCATGCAGAAGGACTCCCCCCCCCCCCATGGTGACCTTCTGTGCCCCTCCCCCTAGTTTCTTCTGAGGCTCCCTTAGGAAAGGTCGTCTGGGGACTCAGAGCTGCAGGGCGGAAGCCCCATAGCACGAATAGCCTTCCACTCATGCTCATGCAATTCTGGATCCAGCCCGTTATGAGCTAAACTTTGCTGTCCCATTTCTGTATATGAGCATTCTATAGAGACTGAAAAGAAACACAAGAGGTCAGAATCAAGCTTGCTGTGACTTGTTTTACTCAGCTGCCGAATTGATCAAGTTTGACAACACGAAATACTTTATTTGTGTATTTTTTTACGGAAATAAATTGAGCTTTGGATCATAAATTTAAACTACACTCTTGGGTATCACGAACCTAATAGGAAGCTCTCGGTACATTATTGTATCATCTTATCTCTGTAAGGATCAACTTGCAACTTCATACTCTGTCAAATACTGACTGACAGCATGTGTAACATTTCACTTTGGTAAGGACAGCCTGCATCCTTCAGGACCTAAAGGAACGATTAGAAGAAGACCTTTTAGGAGCCAAAGGGAGCAGTTGCTTGCAGGCTGAGGGAAGCAAATTGCCTGGATACTTCACTCTTGAGCCAGGGCCTTTGCAAAGTGATGCTACCAACTCTTGTAGACTCTTTAAAAAAATACAAAATAAAGAAAATAAAGCAATTTTAAAATTTAAGTATGCGTTCTGATTAATTTGGTTTATTAAATTATTGCCAACTAAGATTATTATTATTATTATTACTTGTGAAAATGCTATTAAATTAGTCATTGACTCTAAGTGCAGTATTGGATATTAAACTGTCTTTGCTTGTTTGTTTGTTTGTTTACTGCATATCATGCTCTTTAAAATGTTTTAAAGTAGGGTTGTTGTTTTTTCTTGATTTTACTGTTTTAGCTTTTGATAAATGCATTGAGGGGTGGTTTTTTTTATAATCGAGCAGTATATAAATTTTATGAAATAAGAAAACAAAGAAAGAAATAGCCATCCTCCAAAGGAACCCAAGCCTTATGAGGAAGAGTTGAAGGAGCTAGTTATGTTTAGCATGGAAAAGAGGAGATTGAGAGGAGATGCAAATATCTAAATGGCTGTCACATGGAAGAGGGAACAAGCTTGTTTTCCTTTGCTCTGGAGGGTAGGACCCAAAGCAATGGCTTCAAGTTACAAGAAAGGAGATTCCAACTAAACATTAGGAAGAACTTTTTGACTGTCGGAGCTTTTTGACAGGGGAATGGACTCCCTTGGAAACATAGGAACCACCTGCCAGGCGCCAAGGTCCCTTTGCCCAACCAATAAAATATTTGATGGGGCTGGTTCCCCCCCTTGATGGGCATTGCCATTCAAATGGGGTGTGTGGCCGCATCTTGTGATCAATTATGCGGGACAAGACTTACCTGCCTCCCCCCAATATTTTATTCAAGTTGGCACTCCTGCTTGGGAGGTGGTGGACTCTCCTTTTTTTGGAGGTTTTTAAGCAGAAGTAGGATGGCCCATCTGTGATAGATGCTTTAGTTGAGATTCCTGCATTGGTTGAACTAGATGACCCTCAGGGTCCTTCCAGCTCTACAATCCTATGATTCTATGATTGCTTTTGAAAGTATAGTTGGATATAAAGCAAAGGTGCATAGGTTACTTCAATCTTAATGGGATGAAATCAAATGAGGATGAACTATAACTTCAATCAACTCCAAGTATGGGCTATGCTGGCTGAGACTGATGAGAATTCAAGTCCAATGGCCTCTGGAGGGCCACAGGTCCCCCACTTGTGCTCTGTAGGAAAATTCAGAGTCCAATTGATGCCAGCCAGCCAGCCCGCCCCATATGTTACCCTTTTCTAAGAAAGATTGGGCTTCTCACTGACCGTACATGATGCGTTCAATGTCCTTTCTTGCTGGGGATTATGGAGCTTCTGCATTAACCCCGTGATACCTGGCAGCAAAACCTATGCACCTTTTAAAACATCTAAACACATGTTAACTAATTAGTTTTAAAAATGCATATAAATGTGCATAAAACAATCCTGGATCAAGAATCTTTTTACGAAGGGGTTCTGCTAGGAAACCTGGATTTGACAGAATGGAAATACAGAAATACAATGTAATATGTGAATGTAGTTTAAATATCTCATTTGTCACCTTCCTGAGTTGACTCCATGACTTGACAGTGTCTAATGTGTACGCATATATATATATATATCTTCATGTTTTTAAGATCTGGAAGGTTTTGATTCCGTAATACCAGTTGCTGAGAAGCTCAGTCACCCAACAACTACTAGACCAAAAGCTACTGGCAGAAGACCTCCTTCACAATCATTCACATCTGTAAGTATCCTCTATAAGCTGGGTATTTAAGAACATAGGACACTGAGTCAGACAATTGGTCTATTTCCTGTCTTGTCTATAATGGCAGGCAGTGACTCTGCGGGGTTTCAGACAGGAATATTTGCTGCACTACATTGGAGGTGCCAGGGATTGAACCTATGGCCCTTCTTTATCACACCTATTGTAGTTTTAAAATCTCATTTGTTTCCTTCTTGAGTGACTTGGTAATTTTGACAGTGTGTGGTATATAGATATATATTTTCATGTTTTTAAGATTATCCAATTCCCTAAGTGGTTTAACCCTGGGAGGCAGGAGGAAGTACTCAGTATTTGCTTGACTCACATCTACTTACAATAAGGTTTCTTGCTTTGTCAGTGTCGCTGTTAGATTTCTTGCAGCATACCTATAATTTCTCTCTCTTTTTTGGTCTCTTCTTTAGCTTAATTGCAAACACGCAATCATGCTTTGATGCTTGTTTGCAAATGTTCTTTGGATTGGAGCCACACAAAAAAAGAGTGGAAAGAAAATATTTGCTAAATCCATTTGCGCCTAGGCAAGGATTCACACAGTTCAATGCCCATTTCATCAGCAGTTCTTATGCCTCTCTTTGTCCAGGAGGTTTCACAAAAACAGTAAAATATATTTTGTGCAATGCTCTTATCATGAGGTGTAAAAACATGCCTTCTGCCTCAGGAAGATGCCTTCCATCATAGAGTAGCCCTTTTGGATCCAACTTTGCAGGTGCAATGCATATGGAGAAATTTCCAACATACTAATTTGGATTACTAAATTAATAGCGAAGGTATTAAGAGACTCTGAGAACCTCATTTCCCTGAATAAGGAGAGGCCTCTCTCATCTTTGGCCCCATTTGCACCAAAGTTGCTTGGGAGGAGGGATTGGTTGTTAAACCACTCTGGGAATTGTAGCTATGTGATGGGAATGGGGTTTCCTAACAATTCTCGTCACCCTTAACAAACTACAATATCCAGGATTCTTTGTGGGAAGCCAGGACTCTTGAAAGCAGTATGATACTGCTTTAAATGTAGAGTGCAGATGAGGCCTTTATTGGAATATTCTGCCACCTGCTGTCCCATCCCCTTTCCCCATTGTGAAGCTTGCTGCCACTGCTACCACCCCTTGGGCACAGAGGAAGGGGATAACAGGAGTGGAGTGTGACCAGAATCAAGGCAAGAGAACCCTGCTTAGTTCTTACTCCATGCTTTTCAAAAGCTTGTGTAGAGTATGGTCCACAGTGTATTTAGTAGTATACACATTTTGTATCAGGGATTAGGTCTACCAATGCTTCTGTCATGTTGAAAGTTAGTCTGTTACATTTAAGTATTTGTAGAAAGAAAATACTTCTGTGTTTCCACAGTCTTCACTTTCAAGTCCTGATTTCTTTGATTCGCCAAGTCCTGAAGATGAAAAGGAGGAACATGTTTCTCTTCCGCACAAAGTAGCTGAACCATTAAAGAAAGCAAAGACTGTTACAATATCGCTAGTAAGTGATTTCGGTTGTTTGTATCAATAGCAAGGGCTGTTACTTGTGGTTGCTAATGTAATTATGGTGTTGCTGTTTGGGGGCACAGGTAAGTACAGTATAATATGTCCATTAATATGCACAATCTGATTTGTATGGTCTTTCCACTTCAAAGTTGGGGTGCATGATCTCCTGATTTCCACACTTATTCCCCCTTCCTAAAAGGGTGAAAGGAAAATCAACATGATATGTACACACAGATCACACACAGTTTGATGTGTTTGGTGATAAATCCATATGATCATAAGTACAATTCCATGTTCCATCGCATACAAGCTATTGCTAAGATGTCAGACATCTGAGCAATTCCATGGTGACTTGTCCAGAGAATTTAATGTCTAGGCAATGATTTGAACAACGTCTCTCATTTTTCAAACTTAGTTTTCTGCCTCCAGTGCCTTTCCAATGGGGGCAAGTATAGCCCCATTTAGCAAACCAAACTATGTCTTCTAAAATGTTTGAGGACAGAGTTCTTTTACTTGTGCAGACATTTATTCATTCTCATTTCAGACTTTTAGAATGCAATCCTATACCTGCCTATTCAGAACTAAGTCCCACTGAGTTCAATTGGGCTTATTCCCAGAAAAGTTGTTATAGGATTGCAGTCATACACATGCTACATTATAGGAGGTATTATAAGACACATTTAGCAGTTAGACTACTTTTGTTTTAGAAATTCCATTTCCTTCCATAACCTAAAACTCTTTAGGTTCTAAAGAGTAATAGGAAGAGAGGAAGCTGTCATTCCAAAGCAAGGGCAGACATGAGTCTTGTGGGATCTACTTTGATGGATCTCAGGCTTCTAGTAAAAACAGTCAGAGCCAGGCTCAAAAGATACACACTTAGAAGTCAAGAATTCTGTTCCCAGGGATTTGTTTTTGAGTACCAGAACATAACCCTTTCACACAGAAATCTGCTCCTGATTATCCCCACCGTCACCACCTACAGTTGTCTTAATTTCATCTCTATCCTTTTTTGTGGCAGGGTTTGTATCATTTTGTTGTTGCTGTTATAATAACAGTTGGAGTCAGAAATCCTTGATGACTTGTTTTGAATTCACTGGAGATCTACCAATAGAGCCCTATCTACCCATCCCTGCCTTATACTGGTTAGACTATTTGTCCCCACTTTCCCTGATCCCACCTACTACCTGAAATTATTTTAACTAAACATTCTAATGATTGAATCCAAGTCCTTCTGCTTGCCAAACATGTTCTCTGCCACTGAGTTGTGATCTCTCTCTGTATGGTTATTATATAACCGTATAATGATGGTTTTAGCACTTCTGCATTCAGAGCCAAATTGATTAGTTACATTTTATATTTAAAAACAAGAAACAAAACAGCCAAGTGCTATTATATAATTTTGAATTATTTCATGTCACAGGAGAAATTCTTGTTTGTGCGAGTGGGCCCTGTTGTCTTTTGCATATTTTCCCCACACACATCCTGACCCAGCTTCTGGTGACATTTTTCATTGGTCAGTAATAGCAATTCAGAATGAAATTTGCCCAGCAGCATTCCCATGGGTGACAGCTCCTGGCAGGCTCACGTCAGCATGATGTTAAGATCAATTTGGAAAGATGTGTTTGAGAAGCTATGCTATTTACATTGTGGCCAATTCTTATGGAACATCTGGACAGGATTTCTTCAGCATAGCTGGGCAGAAGAGGAGGGGGAAAACATAGGATACTGGAGCTCGTTTTCTTGTTAGCATTCTAATGTTTGGGTGTGGTATTGTTGTTTTTTTATAGGTATCTGATAACAAAGCTTCACTGCCTGCCAAGCCAGGAGGCTTAACAAGTGGAAGTACTCTTCCATCTTCATTATCATCCTCATCTGCACTTCATCCAGTTTCAGCAGGAACAACAGGTCATAGGTCAAATTCCCCATCTTTGTTCAGCAGTGAAGGAAAGCCAAAGACTGACCAATCCAGCCAAGGTGAAGCAACTTTGGATGAGTTAAGAACACAAGTGAAGGAGCTGCGAACTATCATTGAAACAATGAAAGACCAGCAGAAGTGAGTGTTACTGTATCGCTGGAGGGTGTAGACTATCCCCTTCCCATACATTACCCCAAGTGAGCCAGATCCCTTTGTGTCCATTAATAACTTTTTATGTGTTTGCATGATTTGTCTTTTTCTTTGGAATATCCTTCTTTGAACTACACCCATCAGCTCCAGCCAACATAACCATGCCAGCAATGGCTGGTGGGAGTTGTAGACCAGAACATCTGGAGGGCACTAGGTTGGAGAAGGCTGGTTTACAGATAGATGAAAATGTATGAACGATTGTTTTAGAGCTTCTGTATTCAGAGCCAACTGATTAGTTATGGTGGAGAACTTTATTGCATTTTTCAGTTCTTTTAGCGTGACTTATTTTTAAAAATGCCATGTTTTCGTTTACCTAGAGAGGCTGCTGACTAATCTTCCCCAAATTATTTTTAAAGATGGGTAACATCCCTATTATACTTACCTATCTTACATCATGCTATATTTTCCTCAAGATGCTGCTACTTTGAGGACACTAATTCATACCACAGTGAATTCTGCTGGTATTAGTCATTTTAAAGGATTTTATGCTGTCTATAATCTCTGTTTTCAGTAGAGTTTATTCTTATTCTTCTTTTGCCATGCCTGAAAACAGGAGATACTTTTCAGTTTTTCCAGGAACAGCAATTCTGCTGAGCTGAGTTAGGTACCATATATTATAGGGAAAGGGGTGGGACTTTCTCCACACCTACCTTCCTAAACAGCTGCCTGCTGTACCTATTCACTTCCTATTTTGCTTTTTCTAGAAAAGAGATTAAACAATTGCTGTCTGAATTAGATGAAGAAAAGAAGATCCGGCTACGATTACAGGTACTTGTATCATATGTGGCTTTAGACAACTTTATAGAAAGAGAACAATTTTCATGGAAAATAAAAATAGAAGATAAAATTTCCTAATGCAAACATAATCCTGCTAATATTTAATCTGTTTAAGTTGGTTAAGATGAAACAAATACAAAAAGATGTGAAACTGTAAGAATTTTGTTTGTTTTACTGATGGTAGTTTATCATTTATTTTATGTTGCAACTTACCCTGGAAGGAAGGGCAGGCTATAAATCTTTTAAATAATAAACAAAACATGATATTTCCTACCTGCCCGCCCCCTGCTCAATATTAAGATGTTTTGCAGCATCCAAGACCTGAAATAATACTATCCACAAAGCATTTTGATTTCCAGAAACAGTAAAAAAATCAATAAAGCAACTATGGTTTATTATAAATGGGGTGAATAAGTGACCATAGTGCTGGGAAATGTGTATTAATCCTTTCTGCTTACACTTGTCTTCTTCCTCACAAGTTGCTGTTTGTTCAAAGATTTGATCAGTTGTGTAAGTGCATGCATGTGCAGTATCACATGGCTCCATATCTCAAAATAAAATACTACATATTAGTCTACGTATGCTAAACATTTAGTGATTTTCTGAAAAGTGCACAATCATTGTGAAAAGTTGAGCTATGTTGCTGTGCTAATATTAAAGCAGGAAACTGGTAAGCCCTGTCTGGGCATTCAGATTACTTGTGTGTAAACAGCTGTATGAAGGGGAGAGCTGCTAAGCCCTGCTCTCCTCCACTATATTATCATCATCATCATCATCATCATCATCATCCCTTTTATCGTCCTCCACAAGTTTGATGGAGTGTGGTATGATCTTTTTAGTGAAGGGAATGTTCCTAGGGAGGGGGAGTTCCACATTGTAACAAAAACATCATACAGAAATAATTTATAAGGCCTTCTCTGAGAGGGAATGGGGAAGTTCTGACTCTCCAGAAGCTGTTGGATTCAGCCCAGCCAGCATGAGCAAGTTACAGATGATGTGAGTTCAATAGCGTATAGAAAGCCACAGGTTCCTCATCCCTGCTCTAGACTATAACATTCAGAGCTGCCTTCTTGGCAGAGAGACAGCTGACCAGTATAGTTAGATGCTATGGAGGAAATCCAAGGATTGGCCAAACACAAAGGTTTTCAAATCAAACTGCACCACCTCACTGAGCCCGTTGTTAATAATATTGATGTTCTGCAGCTGCCTGTAAAGTGCATACTGTGGTCTGTTGAATAGCTGATGCTTGTAGAAGCTCGTAAGCAGGGTATCAAAGTGGAAGCCTCTGAACACAGAGGTCTCATTTAGATATCATGACTGAAACCTAAAGGTCCATCTTCCATGGATCTGTCTAACTCAGCTTTTGGCAACCTGCTACTATCCAGATGCTTTTGCCTACAACTCCCATCAGCCCTAGGCTGCAGTTGGGAGCTGTCGTCCAAAACATTTGAAGGGCACCGAGTTGCTGAAGGCTAATCTAACTTTAATTAGAAGGAAAAAAGGGGGGGTAACCATTATGATATCCTTCTGTTAATGAATTAATATAAATGCATAATATACTCATTTACTTTAATTTGCTGTGAACCTCCCACCCATCAAATTCATTGCAGAATCCAAAGTTCTAATAATAAGCTTTCTCTTCCTCTGTTCCTTCTGTACCAGTCATTATTTTAAGAACCTCTCTAACCTATACTCAAAGAGCAATCCAATCTCCCTATTGACATGCTTTGGAAGTGGGAGAGTTGTGCCTCCGCCAACCCGGCCAGACTCTACTGGCAGCTCAGTGAAGAACCATTTTTCTGCCCACCGCCACCTTCCACCTGGCCCTCATGAGAGGTGTTGCTCACAAATGCGGCGGTGGCTGTGCTTCTGCCAATCAGGGGGTTGGATTTCAAGATTTCAAGAATTAGTCATCTTGGGCTTTTTACAGAATTCCCCATCACATTATGCTTTCCCTTACTGGTTCCATCCTTTCCACGTAGGATTTTCTGAGCTGTATATGGTATTCTGAATGGGGACAACAACATGCTTTGTATGAATATAATGACAGTATGGTGCTAGCAGTGTTATTTTCTGAGTAATTTCTGACATTGACTTGAAGAAGAAGAAGATACAGTATGCTGCCACTGCCTAGCTAGAAGGATGTATTAGGCATTGGGCAGTGTTAACATTTGATTCAAAAGCGAATTGCGTGGAAATGGTTTAAACTGGAACTTTTTGTCCTTCTACAGATGGAAGTTAATGATATAAAGAAAGCTCTTCAATCAAAGTGAATTCTGGATAGATGGAATGTTGTATTATTCATCGTGACAGAGACTTTTATGCCCCAGACAAAATAACTTTGTGCCAAATGATTAAAGATCTGCCTACACCCCTTTGTTTGAACAACTAGCACAAGAGTTTTAATAGCACAACACAAATTCCAGCGAAGAGGAGGAATTTCCATGTGGCTTGGTTATCGCACTGTTGTGACTGAAATTCTTCTTACTGTGCTAAAATCTTCTCTACTTCAAGTTCACAGGCAATTGAAAACTCAGGCAGTTTAGTTCATAGTGGTACTATTTTAATGATGTTTTCCATAAGTAAAATCTACTTCAGGTTTATCAGTTTACAGGTTTTATGATTTTGACTTTTTAAATTGTCTTTTGTCACACAGATTCTTAAAATGTTTGTATTGCATATAGCCAGAAATGAATGTTGATATCTGGGTGAGGAGTCCTTTATTTGTTTCTCTCTCTCTCTCTCTCTCTCTCTCTTTCTCTCTTGCTTCACATAGAACAGCTTTATGTGTTGTTTTAAATACGATTACATATGCAATCTTTTGTCCAAAAATTATCTACAAAATGAATCTTAAGTTTGTGTACAAATAGTGTATTTAAAAGGAAAAAAATGAAGATAAATTGGTCTTTGCAATGATTTGTGCCTTCTTTTGCCAAACACTGATTGGAGCTGGTTGTAGACCAGGTCTTAGAAATGTAGCTATCACAATGAGGCCTGACAGTCCACTAGAGGTCACTCTTTCAGTATTTTAGCTGCTTGCTCCTAAGAGAACATGTTTGGGGTTTTTTGTTTTTTTGTTTTTGCTAAGGTGGTATAATGACCACAGCATGTTGAAGCTGCTTTCTTTCAACAACTGTGGCTTATTCAACTGAGAATTCACTGCTGCTTGATTTCATTCGAATTTTAAACACTTGCTTTCATCTCTAGGTTTGCACATCTTGGGTGAACAGAATATGCATAATCTAAGAGCAAAAATGAATAAAATATAAAACAACAATAGAGAGTTGTATTATTTCATGCACAGATATTGTGCAATATTAACCCGGTGTTTAATATCAATTGCTACATCTATTGTGAACTTCGTAATGTGGGGAAATGGTGTGATTTTTGTATAATGGCATCCTAGAAGCTGGGCTTTCTTTCCTAGGGTTACAGAAAAGCAGTATTTAACTCATCTATTTATAGATAGTGAGAATCTCAGATTTCAAGGTAAATTGAGTGTATGTGCACATGTGCACAGTCTAAAAATAGTTCATGACAAAAACTGCAATTTCCTATTTTAATAATAGATTGCATTATTAATACAATCCTATGTGTGTCTGCTCAGATGTAAATCCAATTCAATAAAAATTATTCCCAGATATGTGTGCATAGGACTGCAGCCTCACACTTACTAAGAGAGTAAGCCCCATTGAATTTAGTGAGACCTACTTTTGAGAAAACACACATAGGATTGGTTTGTGTGTTTCCTTGTACAATTAAGGTATTTGTGCTGCTGAAACATCCACTTGTTGCTGTCCAGTGGTGTTTTGGCTCTGCTCTGTGGTCAGAGCTATGAAGTTTACATTAAATATCACACGGTGACTCTGTTTATCACATCACATGACCATTTAGCATTCTCCTCTCCCCCACCTTAGGAATTCAGAGTTGTTTGTTTGACTTCTAGTTTGATTTTAATTGGCTTGAAAGCTTCCAACATGATGGTAATCTCTATAAAGATTTCTATAGTTCAGTTCCAGGAAGATAGAACAGCAGGTTTTAGATTTAGTGATGCATCAGAATCCTTGTCTTAATCATGTCTATTTCTTACTTACTGCTTAACTTAAACACAATCACTAATTGAACATTTTTCACTGTGATACCTCTATGATTTTAAAGCTGCATTACGATCTCTGTATTCAGAAAACCAAACCCATTTTGATCAGTATATTTCCATTGTGCTTCAAGCATGAGGAAATTTTGTGAAATCAACTCCTTGATCATCACAACAGACATGAGTTCCAAGAGGTTGGTAGTATTCTTTACTGTTTTACAGAATAAACTATTGCCCAGTCCTAAGACTAGCTAGTGTTTGAGATACTGTGCTGTAACAAATGCACCAATGCAGTGCTACATGATTTAGCATTGCAGTAAAATACAAGCCAGCTCAAAGTGCTTAGGAATGGACAGAAGGCAAATAGAAGCATGCCAAAAGTCTGGGTTTCAGCATGTGGTCACGACACCTCTTCAGTGGCATGCTATTTTGAATGTTTTACAGGAAACAGGTGCTTTTAACATGCACATGTGTCCATGTTGAGGATCTCCCATGTGTACCAAACTGGGGCAAGTAAATGAATATGCAAAGTTGCCATGAGACAGAGCTTCTCAAAGCCACTTGCAGAAAATGGATTCATATAGAAGCCGCTTCCATGTGGTTGCATTGCACGTTGCTCTGATAACAACTGATGAGAAAAACCCCATGTCAGTTGAAACATTTGGTTCCTTTTCCTGCTACCATCACTCTGGGGGGGGGGGGGGCTGAGGATGTACATATATACAAAGGTTACCAATTGAAGGCTGGACCTGATCGTCTCAATGTGTGGCACCCACACAACAGTGGTAGCATATTAATTAGACCTATGGATGATAGAGGCTCTTGTTTCCAACCAGGTCTTTATAGAGCTCTTGTAGTTTTCTAGCAATAAGAATTTATAGCTACTAACTTAAAAATTAAGAATTTGACAGGCAGACAAGTAATGCTTCTAAATTTACAGATATTTGAAACTTGAGATTGTAGGATAGCATAGTGGATTTCTGATTTCACTCACCTGGAAAACTAACTTTGAATAATTACAGTATGGGTTCAAACACAGGGCCGTGTTATTTTTTTGTGGGGAGTGGGACAGAGGGACCTATCTTAATTCAGCATTGTCTGACCTGAAATCAGGTTCTCTATTTCCCCCCTTCTTTCTCCCCTTCCTGTTGCAATGGTACATTGTCATTTTATAAAACTGTATTGAGGAGTCCAACGTATTGTGTGATTTGTAAAATAAGATTAAATGAGATTTTGTGGAAATACCTTGTTTAATGCTTTGTTGTTCTTGGAAAGATGAATTATCGCTTATTCTGCATTATAGTTACAAAATAGGAAGCATTTTTCAAAGAAATTACACTTCCAGTGCTTTAAAAGAAATGACCAATTATTCATTTACAGCCATTGTTATAATGTAGTTATGCCAGAAATATTTATTTTTCTCATCAAAGCAAATAGAAAGGAACACACTGCAAATTCATCTTGAACTGAAGGTGTCTACTTTTGTTGGAATTGCCATGAATTGCCTTCCGTGGGCACAGATGAAGCACAAATTTGGTGCTAGTTCTATTAAGCAACTTTTGCTTGCATTTTATTTCATGGTGAATTCAAGTTGCTTTAGTCATTATGCATAGTTAAGTTTGTTTTATAACTCATATTTAATATATGTTTGCATTGCATAATTCTGACATGTTTCCTTATATAATTTACTAAAACTTCGTGTATCTACAATTTCCTTTTTGTTCAAAATCTCAAATTAAGGCAACTCCTTAGTATTACAGCACAATCTATATACCAACTCTGAGTTCAGTGTAACATGTAGATAAATAAACTATTTAGACATCTGTGTTCCATGCTAGCCTGGACCACTAGAATTCCTGGCAAATGGGGATGGGTTTACCTCTGGAACACAGCGGTCAAATATATTAAACTAGAGAAAATGCACAAATGTTTTCTTCCCTGCAACAAAACCAGTATTTGTGCAAATAGTTTGCACACTATGGCCTGGTTTGCATAAAACAGTAGGCCAAACTATAGCTTACCAAGGCCTTACAAATTTATGAGCTAAAGAGGAGCTTTGCAGCTCCTTTGTTGCTGCTTTATTCTTCATTGACCTAAGCTCAGCTTTGGCTTATCATGTTGTCCAAATTTGGGCTTCTGGTTAAGTTGTTTCCTCACTAACCATGAGCTGTAGCTGAGTATAAAAGGATTGGACTGCCTGCCCCATCCCTGTCCCTAACACACACACACCCCAAGCAAAGTTGCTTAGTCTTTTTGCCACCTCCTCCTTGGTGTAGAAAACATGAGCAAGCCCTTACAGCTACTAACCTGAAAACTCTTCTTACTGAGTTCCCATACCAGACAGTGACTCCCAAAAGCTGACGCTTGCAGCTACCTTTGCAGCCAATGTGATTATAGAAAATGCAATTGTATAATAATGGGGGGAGTTCAA
Source organism: Podarcis raffonei (assembly GCF_027172205.1). Lineage (NCBI taxonomy): Eukaryota > Metazoa > Chordata > Lepidosauria > Squamata > Lacertidae > Podarcis > Podarcis raffonei. The sequence continues at coordinate 66,202,885 of NC_070605.1, forward strand.
GACTGCTTCCCAAGTAAAATATTTGCTCGCTGTTTTAAAAGAACTAAGCCAAGACTTGAGAGACCCAAGCTACAAAAATTTATCCCATTTCCCCTCAAGTTAGAAAAACATATATAGAAAAGAAAGAAAATATATATAGAAAAGAATCAGTCTTTTCCTTCATTCAGTTAATTGTGTTTTTGAGAGACTGATTCATTTGGCTGGAGGAAGAGTAAACATTGGTTCTCTGTGGTTTTTGCATTATCTAGTGTAGCTCTAGCTCCTCAGTAGTTGTAATTGTGTGTCCTTTCTCAGCTGATCCCAGGCAGATGGCAAAAAAGTTAAGTACCAGCACCTGTTAAAAGGTTGCTCAGCTACTGCTAATGAAAGTCAGGTCAGCCTGCAGCAAAGGGGAAATGGCTCTGCAGATCTCCAAGTATAGTGGATGGAACAGGAAAGGTAAGTTTCCAAAGACGTTAACAGAAGGTCTGAAAAGCCATTGCAGTGGCAAAGTGCATCTTGCAGTACACTACAGTGGGCCAATAGTATGAGGTGATTCATTGTGTTGTGAAGTAGACTAAATGATCTCTCCTCCAGACTTTTATGTCTCTTTTCCTAATGGGTTTTTGAAAGCTGGTGGGGACTCTCAAGTGGTAGGTGCAAGTCACACCTACTAGCCAGTGTTTGGGCTTAACTAGCAGGATGTGTTTGTGTGCGTGCATGCGCATAACATGAAAGAAATTGCCTGGCAGTTTGATTTTGGGCAGCAAGAGAAGCAGGCTGTTGCATCTAGCTAGCAAGAAGCGGCATTGGGGTAAGCTGCAAACATATGCAATTGCTTAAGCCTTTGATGAACCCATGATCCTTGAAAGATGGGACATTGTCTGGCTTGCTGCCTACAGTGCACAGCTTTGTATATTTGTAAATAAGCGCATCTTACAAAAATGCCACCGGTCTTTAGTACTTCTTGGCCCTTGCAGGAGAACCACCCCTGAGACTGGCTGCTACAGCCCAGCCCAGGAAGGATAATGTGTTTGTGATTCTTATATGATTTTGAATTGGAGCTCAGCGTATGGCCTAGTTTGTGTAATAAGGCTCGGCCCTAGAAATATGAGAAGTAATAAAGAGTGAACAGAGGATTTGCAGTGTGACCTTTGGTCTCAACGGAATAAGCTCATCTAGTGGTGGGTTGATCTAGGTGTCATATTAGCAAACGTTCCACATAATGGGAATGTTAAGGCAAGGATCTTCAAGAGATGATCCACAGAAGAAATGGCTGTTTCTGCTTTCTCCCACCTGGTTCTGTTTTGCAAATGCCTCTAGGCTATTCTCAATTGGCAAAGGAGTGGTTCTGACTCCCTCCCAGAAGATAAGCTAACCCTCCCTATGTTTTCCACTCTGACCAGAAGAGTATTTCATAGGAAACTCAACTTCCTTTGCTTCCTCAGTCAGTTTCAATTATGGCTTTCATTTGGCTTTGGGAGGGGGGCACCAATTTAAAAACAACCTGGAAGAAGGCATTTAAATGACGTAGTGGGCAGAGAAAGCATTAAGCACTTTCTCACCTGCTGATTCTAACTTCCTCGACATTATTGTTATTGCAGAGATACAGAGCTGGCTACTTCGTATTTCTCCCATAACATCTAGTTTTGCTCCTAATCCCTTTTTCATCTGGTATAAGGAGGCAGGCACGGAATCTGGTGTGCTCTCTTAAGTATTTATAGAATGGAATTAGACTGGTGACTGTTAAGTTAGTTGTTATTCTGAATGGCATTTAAAATTTATCTGCCACCAATGGAGTGTCCCTTCGAGGAAAATATAACGTATTTGTGTACATGTCTCCACACACTCGGTCAGAGCTGAGTTTGCTAACTTCAGTGCTGCAGTGTTCCTTTGTTTGTTCTTATCTGCTATAAAGGTCTGCTATGCGAGAAGTGAGGTTACAGGGAACCAGACAGAGGGCCTTCTCGGTAGTGGTGCCTGCCCTGTGGAATGCCCTCCCATCAGATGTCAAGGAAATAAGCAGCTATCTTATATTTAAAAGACATCTGAAGGCAGCCCTGTTTAGGGAAGGTTTTAATATTTAATGCTGTATTGTTTTTAACACTTGATTGGGAGCCGCCCAGAGTGGCTGGGGAAAGTCAGCCAGATGGGCAGGATATTTTATTTGTTTGTTTGTTTGTTTGTTTGTTTGTTTGAATAAGATTATGTAATGTTTGGTACTCCTCTCCCCTCTCTTGTCCATAAGTGTGACATACTAGCATGGTGAGAACTGCACCACTGATACCCACTACTTTATACTTCTGCGTCTGTATTGTGGCAAAGCCAAGTAGAAAAAGAACACAACAGCAGCTCTGAACATCAGTGTTTAAGTGACATTTGGAGAATCAATCCCATTGGGTGTTGCTTAAAGAACAGCAAGTACCTGTTTGGTATTCATGTTTTCCTAGAGACAGCAAGAAAATAACCAGGGGCAATTCTTTGATCGAATCCACCATCTTGTAGACAATGACATGGAATTTAATCCCATGGGTTAAGAAATCCTTATCATTGGCCAACACAAATGTTTTTAAAGTGGGTCTTCTAAATTGCACTTCCTACACAGTATGAACCTTAAGACCTTCCTGTTTAGACAGGAAATGATCAAGGGAAAATGAAATTGCAAAGCAACCCACAAAGTAGGAAAGTTCAAAGAAAAATGTAGCCATACATTATGTGCTAGTCAAGTGTTACCATTTTATCTAATATATGACCACACACTTTCAGTTTTCTTCCCCTCAGGGTGGTTGTAAAGAACAAAGGAATACTAAATTATAAAAAATTAAGGAAAGTATATGCTATTGACCGTTCTATATGTATGAACAGAACTCTATGATGCCACACTTAATAGTATTAATTTCAAAATTATGAAGAACAGAAGATAAACATAAAACATTAAATGACCATACTCACATTCAAATTAATTTAAATTACAATGTTGATATTTACTTTTAAATATTTCCTTTTTATATAATCTTTATTAAATTTAAAATCTAACACCCTCTAAACAGAATGTCTCATGATATATAGTGTTTGCCTTTGCATATGCAAAACAACTTATAAAACTACTAAAATCAATCATCAGTAAAATAACATTTTAAAAAATATTTTCTATACAGTTTTACATAAAAAATAGATCAAATGAAAATCCAATGCAGGAAAGATCCACATTTAAAGAAGCATAACTAACAGAAAAGCAAAATATTCTCTTAAGCCTTAAAATGTTACAAATAAAATAATTCCATACTCCTAAAGCATCAATAGCAACTAAACGCAATAACTGAGACAGTAACTCAAACCTCCTGCACAAAACCAAACCAGTACAGTGGTACTTCTGGTTAAGAACTTAATTCATTCTGGAGGTCCGTTCTTAACCTGAAACTGTTCTTAACCTGAGGTACGACTTTAGCTAATGGGGCCTCCCGCTGCCGCTGCGCAATTTCTATTCTCATCCTAAAGTTCTTAACCCGAGGTACTAGTTCCAGGTTAGCGGAGTCTGTAACCTGAAGTGTTTGTAACCCGAGGTACCACAACACGTAACTCCCAGAAAGTTCGCCATGAGGTTTGAGCTGAAATGGGTTCCCCACCTCTGCTATAGCTGTTTGGAACAGGTCTAATTACTATTATGCTCTGATGAGTTATGTGGCAACCCAGTATGTGAAAGTGGAACTACATGTATGATATTAAAAAGAATTTCCAAGTCTGTTTTGCCCCCTCCTAAGACAAATGTGTAGGGTGGAAGAATTGGCAGCCACAGGTGGTTAGTAACTCTTTCAGGCCTTTTAAAGTATTTCTCCCTAGTCAAATTCCTAAACTTGAACTGCAAGGCTATACGAAAGCAGCAATTTGTAAACTTATTTCTGAGCCATGCTGAAAGTAGGACACCCTGATCTATGTACTTAGAAGAGTCTTGTACATTATGCTAGTGTATCTATTGAAACGCTTCTTTAATAATAATATAAACATTCACTTCTCTATATTTTTAGTAATATCTACATTTTTAAATTCTATGTGCAAGTCTGTTTCTGGATGTACAGGCCAAATGCAATGCATAAGGGATAATATACTGAGCAGTAAAGTTGATTTAATTGGTGATCCACTTCTGCTTAACCTGTTAATTATTTTCAGAACGAGAACATAGCTGTTGGTCAGGCAACACAGTCACATACCATTTACTCCCTTACAAGGAACTTCAAAATTGCGTTGACAAAAATATGGAGGGGAAGTGGCAGGGAGCAAAGTTTCTTCTGCAGTTCCTAAATATTCAAAGTCTGGGAGGAGGGAATTGGACATGTTAACTTATTGCAGGGAAATTTGGGGAAGCCTGTGCAAACTAACAAAATAAACCTTGCATTCCTACACATGTCTACTTAGAAGTCTCACTGTTTACAAAGCAGCTTCCTCCCCAGCAAGGATGGCTAATTCTTTTTGGGCCAAGGGCCACGTTGATGATCAGTCACCCTCCGAGGGCCGCATGCCTGTGGTGGGCAATAGCCAGTGTGTGTGTATTGTTCATGCACACAACTACACATACAACCCAATGCAGTTCACACACTTGCCACAGCCATTCAACAAATAGCACACACCCCAGGAACCCAGGCAACATAGCTGCCTCCTCCCTCCCTCTCTCACTTTCACACCTCCAAACACAGTCCCAGTCCCACATACATTCACAACTTTCACAAACAAACGCCCATGCAACCAGCATTTCCAAGTCATGTCCACTTCAGTGTGGAGGGCTGGAAATGCTTTATTTTACTCTGCTCAGAATTCTGGGCAGGGTTTGCACCAACCTCCACTGTGGGTTAAACCACAGAGCCTAGGACTTGCCGATCAGAAGGTCGCGGTTCGAATCCCCGCGACGGGGTGAGCTCCCGTTGCTCAGTCCCTGCTCCTGCCAACCTAGCAGTTCGAAAGCACGTCAAAGTGCAAGTAGATAAATAGGTACCGCTCCAGCAGGAAGGTAAACGGCGTTTCCGTGCGCTGCTCTGGTTCGCCAGAAGCGGCTTAGTCATGCTGACCACATGACCCAGAACCTGCCGCCAGCTCCCTTGGCCAATAAAGCGAGATGAGCGCCGCAACCCTAAAGTTGGCTATGACTGGACCTAATGGTCAGGGATCCCTTTACCTTTACCACTATTAGTGCTGGGATTGGGAGGGGTAGAAATGTTGCCTTATACTCGCCACAGAACTGTGCCACGTTAATGATCAAGTTCAAAGAGAGCATTTTCACCCACCCCAGCACTGCAGTGTTTTTTGTGTGTGCGACGCTGCCTTTTACTCTTAAAGAGCAGGCAGAGGGGTTTATCTCTGACCCCAGTGCTGTGGTGCTTAGCCTGCCTGCTCTTTAGAAAGGATTTCAGTGGTGAGATCAGGAGATAATGCCCTCCGCCTGCATGGTAGAGAAACTGTTATGGCAGTGCTTTTGCAGCAGCTAGTAGGTCCTTGGTGTGCATTAGATGTGCATCAATTTGAAGACACCGCTGGGTTGTTCAGAGGAACCCCGGTAGGCACTGCAGTGTGAATTTCTGCATTGGCTTCCCATTCAAAAGTTTGCTTCCATGTGTGGATATCCCTTGTTGGATCAGGATCACAGCATTTTATTTTAAAGGCTTTTTATTGGTACCTAGGAACTCCAAAATAAAAATGGGTGGTTCATTTATTCAGAAAGTCACCACCGAAATACAATGTGAGAAAATACAAGGATGTATTTTCTATTTAAGTCTGCTGTATCCTTCAGGCTGTTGGGTTCCTTTGTTGGTATTTTGTGCTAGCCGCTGCTGCACTTTCTGATAACTTGGTTCCCCTTTGAGTTCCACACATGCCACCCTTATCTAGATAAACATTTATCATATGAGATAATAGCCTATTAATAACCAGGGACCAAAGAGCCAGGCCACTGTTTCCAAAAACAAAAAGGAGATTTGGGTTTATGTTATTGAAATAGCAGAATCATGCCCCACGCCACCCCAATGATATAGTGTCAGCATATTGGTTAGAATGTCAGACAAGGAGCATGGAGAAGCGGCCACATTTTCCTATTTGCTTTTAGAGCGGATGATAAGAGTGAATCTGCAATTGCAGAGCTTTAATGGACCTTAAATACTTTGAATCTGGCCCCATCCCCTTCAAATGCAGATCTGACTCAAAGTGTTGTTTAGAATCACCTCCACAACTAGCCCATTTCCCTGCCAAGGTATTTTCCTCCACACCATGCAAAAAAAGAAATACAATGGTACCTCAGGTTACATACGCTTCAGGTTACAGACTCTGCTAACCCAGAAATAGTGCTTCAGGTTAAGAACTTTGCTTCAGGATGAGAACAGAAATCGTGCTCTGGCAGCGCAGTGGCAGCAGGAGGCTCCATTAGCTAAAGTGGTGCTTCAGGTTAAGAACAGTTTCAGGTTAAGAACGGACCTCCGGAACGAATTAAGTACTTAACGTGAGGTACCACTGTAACTCTTACTTTTGAAAAGTGCATGTATAACCGGTGGTGAGAAACACTAGATAGACGATACTTTACCAGCCCCTTGTTTCCATAGAACTGATGTATCTGAGCATGTTTGGGAGTGCAATTTCCTTCCAGGGAGCATGGGAGTTGTGATTTACTGTGATTTCCAACCATAGGAGCCAACTCTTAGGGGCTGAGATCCCTTGGCACCCCCTCCCATAAAATATTTGAGTGAGCTGGGGGCCCCAAAGTTGATGGGCATTGCTGTTCTTGAATGGTGTGTGCACGCTGGGTCTTACGATTGATTATGTAGGGCGGGGCTTACCTGAGTCCGCTCACTATGTTCAGTTGTTTGGCTAGACACAATCCCCATGCATAGCACCCCTGTTAAATGTATATACACCCTGTTGTGTGTATAAATCCAAAGTGATACATGCACAGAAATCTGCCTTCTGGGAGAAAGCTATAAATCTGAAATGGGGTTGCTTTTTTAAGCTACCTGTATTATGTAATGTTTGTACAGTGGTACCTCAGGTTAAGTACTTAATTCGTTCTGGAGGTCCGTACTTAACCTGAAACTGTTCTTAACCTGAAGCACCACTTTAGCTAATGGGGCCTCCTGCTGCCGCCACGCTGCTGGAGCATGATTTCTGTTCTCATTCTGAAGCAAAGTTCTTAACCTGAGGTACTATTTCTGGGTTAGCGGAGTCTGTAACCTGAAGCGTATGTAACCTGAAGCATACATATGTAACCTGAGGTACCACTGTAGATGTGTTTTATTAGAAATAAATATAGATTTGGTCAGAATTGTGTTGTGGGACAGGAAAATAGTTTGTATACAAGTAATTTTTCTGTACAATGATGTACTTATTTGTGAGATGCAAAATGAAAGCACCTGCCTAGTTATGAGGGTAACAATTATTTTACCTGCACAGCTAATTTCCCTTTTACTTTTTTTTCCTGTGTAGGTACATGATTACACCACCATTTCTGTTTTCTCGTTAAACAAAATATGCTGTTTACAGTTAACTAGGAACAGGAGAAAGAAAACATAAAGCACATTAAAATTGCAGTGGATTTTCATAGGTGCACGAGGAGGATATCTTTTTTGATATATAATTGTCAATTACCTAACGTGTTAGTCAAGCAAAAAATTATACTTAACAACTGAACCACATGTGAACACAATTAGAATTTCTTAAAGACACTTTTGTAGCACTTGGACATTCATGTTTTACAGCATACAAGAAGTTAGCCGATTATTAAAAAATACATTTCTTAAAATAAGTTAAGCTAAAATCAGGTGTTTTTCTACATCTTTACCAAGCTAGTTTCTGAAGTGCCAACCCCCTCCCCAGCAATCCCACGGTGTTCATTTAGAGTTTGTTAAATAGTTCCACTTCAAATTCTGATTTTAAAATTTATGAAGTTTTGCAAGGACACTTGACTTTTAATTTTTCATTTTTGTTTTGAGCAAGTATCAATGTATCATAAAGACATTGTTGCTTTTAAAGTCTAGTTTACCTGGACCAAACAAATATTATTATTATTAATTACATTTATATACCACCTTTTCTCCCAAGCAGATCATGGTGGTACACATGGTTCTTCTCCCCATTTTATCCTCACAACATCCCTGTGAGGTAGGTTACTCTGAAAGATGGTGACTGGCTCAAGCTTCATGGCTGGGCCATTCAAACCCTAGTCTCCCAGGTGATAATCCAACATTGTAACCATTGCACCACACTGTGTTGACTGAGTACAGGTTAAGTTAATCCAACAAACACACCGAGAAGGTCAGTTAAAATAATATTTGTATGTACTCTATATTTTTGCAAATCAGAAATTACTTTTTAAGGCTGCATTCTTATATCTCATATCCACCTCCCATTAATGACTTGGCTACAGATTGTGGTTAGTGAGGAGAGGGCTTATGTGCCTGAAGTCAGAGAATGTGCTAAGCCAAACCTTGGTATACCTCAGTGTGGTGTAGCAGTAAGAAAGACTAGGGATGAGCAGAGTGGCTGCAAAATCTTCTCCAAGACCCCACATGTTTGCTCAGTCCTTGTAAGCAATAGTTTGGATTACCAGAACATGCAAACCAGGCCAGTCTGAGTGCCCAGAAGAGTTTTGGAAGTGGGGGGGGGGGGAGACACACAACAGAGGCACAGAAAACAAATGAGGCATTCTCAGCTTGGGGTAAAAATGTATTTTTTCTTAGTTTCTTTCCCTACTGTCATTCATGTCTAACTAAGACTAAGGGCTGGTAAAACTAGCAAAAAGGCAATGTGCTTGAAACATGCCATTATGGTGGTAAAAAAAGACTTCTGTTATTATTTTTCTATTTAAGAGTAATATACTTTTTAAAGATGAATTTTTAAAAAAAGAGTACCCATGTGTAAAAGCAATACGTTTACACACTGAACTAAAAAAAAAGTACATTTCCATAACTTGTTATAGTCTTACAGTGGGAAGAGGATGGGCTGGAAGAGGTCTCCAACTTGAGTTATATATATATATATATAGGCTGTGATTCTATGTGAACTTACCAGGGAGTAAGCGCCTATGAACATAATGAGATTTACTCCTGAGTAGACATATATAGGATTTCCCTCTTACTTATTCTCTCAGCCCTGCTTATGCTTCTCTAGTATAGTTCTGGATTTTCTGGGCCACTGGAAACAGCCTTGCAAGGTGGGCCACTGAGAAGTTCTGATGCACATATTCATAAGGGACTACTGGCCATGTCTCCACAGTTGGGAGACAGTGATATTTCTGAATGCCAGTTGCTGTGAATTGTGGGTAGGCAGAGTGCTGTTGTGCCCATGTCTTTTCCCACGGGCATCTGGTAAGCCCCTGTAAGAGCACGATGCCAGACCAGATGGGCAAATTCACCTCATCCATTAGGCTCCAGGGGATGCAGGTGGCGCTGTAGTCTAAACCACAGAGCCTAAGGCTTGCCAATCAGAAGGTCAGCGGTTCGAATCCCCGCGACGGGGTGAGCTCCCATTGTTCAGTCCCAGCTCCTGCCCACCTAGCAGTTCGAAAGCACAAAGTGCAAGTAGATAAATAGGTACCGCTCTGGCGGGAAGGTAAACGGCATTTCCATGCGCTGCTCTGGTTGGCCAGAGTGGCTTAGTCATTGCTGGCCACATGACCTGGAAGCTGTCTGCGGACAAATGCTGGCTCTCTCAGCCTATAGAGTAAGATGAGCGCCGCAACCCCAGAGTCGTCCACAACTGGACCTAATGGTCAAGGGTAAAGGTAAAGGACTCAGGAGTTGCGGCACTCATCTCGCTTTATTGGCCAAGGGAGCCGGCGTACAGCTTCCGGGTCATGTGGCCAGCATGACTAAGCCATTTCTGGTGAACCAGAGCAGCGCACGGAAATGCCGTTTACCTTCCCGCCACAGCGGTACCTATTTATCTACTTGCATTTTGACGTGCTTTCGAACTGCTAGGTGGGCAGGAGCTGGGACCAAACAACAGGAGCTTACCCCGTTGTGGGGATTCAAACCGCCGACCTTCTGATTGGCAAGTCCTAGGCTCTGTGGTTTAACCCACAGCGCCACCCGCGTCCCTTTACCTTTATCAAGCTCTCCTTATGTCCTCCTGCAGTTTCTGCATGTAACAGAAGCCAACTGCAATTTTCCTGTGTTAGGAAATCACTGTTGGGTAACCCCAGCAGTCTAAGAAAACCAGACATTGCACTTAAAACATGTATCAATTTTTTTTTTAAAAAAACCTCAAGCAGCCCAAACTTCAGCATGACCGTTAAAATGACTTCAAGGCCTGTAGGAGCGTGGAGTCCTAAGAGCGCCCCACAGAGACCCCCTGGCCAGACCTCCTAAGAAAAAGGAGAGGGCGGGACCTTGAGGGCTCCGCCCAGGAGCAGCCACGCCCCCTTTAGGCATCTCGAAGATTTGCCGCGCTCCTATAAATGCCGCTCAAGAGCGCCGACGGACACAAGCTGGGCTTTTCCCCGGGGGCGCGGGTGGGCGCCGCTGCCGCTGGCGGTATCCGTGGGGACAGTGCTATTGGCTGCGGCGCGCCCAAGAGCGCCCCCTGACGGGCAAGCGGCACCTTTAGGAGCCAAGTGACAGGGCGAGCACCGGCCCGCGCGCCAGGCGCTGCCAGCAACCCTGCGGGGAGCTTTCCGGGCAGCTTTCCTGCCCTCGAGGCGAGCCGCGCTGACGGGAGAAAGGCGTCGCCGGCCTTTTCATCTCTCTTCCCCCACCTCCGGCGCGGCGGCTGCGGCGGCGAAGTTTGTTTTGGCCCAGCGGGATGAGCCTGCCTCCCTCCTTCGCGCCCTAAGGGCGGGGGTCCCCTTCGCCGACTTCTCCGGGCGCAGCCACCCGCTTTCGCCCCATGGAGAACCCGGCGGGCGGCGGCACCACCGTCCCAGCTGCAGCGCCCGCGGAGCAACAGCCCCAGCCGCCGCCTGCAGCCGGAGCGAGCGCGGGGGACTCGTCGGAGCAGCCCGGCGGCGCCGAGGCGCTGCCGCCGGGCTCCGAGGTGGTGCCGGAGGGCAACGGGCCGGTGCTTCGGCAGCGCTCGCTGCGGGCCGTGTACGTGCTCAACGACGGCCCCAAGGGCGGCTCGGGGGCGCGGAGCCCCGAGGCCGGCGCGCTGCAGTGCCTGGCGCGAGCTTGCGAGGCCGAGGGAGCGCAGCTCAGCACCGTCAACTTTGGCGAGCTGGACTTCGGCGAGACGGCCGTGCTGGACGCCTTCTACGACGCGGGTGAGTGAGGGCAGCTGGCGGAGAGAAAGGAGGCCGCAGGCGCAGCCCCACCGCACAGGGCAGGGGGAGAAAGCCAGGCGCCGGCTCCCTCAGCAACAGGCGCCCCCCAAGGCTTCCAGCCCCTGCCTGCCTGGCGGCGTGTTGTCGCTCAGCAGCTGAGGAGAAGCTGTTTCTTTGGCAGGGCGAGGGGCGCCCAAGCCAAACACCTGTCCTGCTGCCCCGAGGGCAAGCGAGGCAGCGGGGACGCTCGGCAGATCTTTGAAGACTGGAATCGCTGGTTAAAAACAAAACAAAAGCCGGACGCGCCCTCTGATCTGGTTGCGCCCTTTGGCCCTTTATCCCAGGAAGGTTGTCTCGGCGCCAAGAGATCACAGCTTCCCCCCTCCTCCCGCAATACGTGTGGATTTCTAAGGACCCCTGTGCAATGAATGAGGAGAGGGCTCTTGTGCTTTTAGAAGTTGTGCCGAAAGGCGGGAGGGGTTGATTCCTGCAGGCGCTGCTTTTCTCAACTTTGCTAGAGGACCCGCTACTCCCGATGCTGCACGGCTAGCGTCCAAAGCGCAGGAGGCCGGCCTTTCTTTGCGTGCTGCCACTGGCAGGGGTGCCAACTTGAAAAAAATATTGGGCGTGGGTTGGGGGGCAGGCGAGCCCAGCTCTGCATAATCAATCACGTGACACGGTGCACGCACACTTTTTGAATGGCAATGCTCATCAACTTTTTTTGGGGGGGGGGCAGCCCTTTCAAATATTTTATTGGAGGAGGGGGCGAAGTGAACTCGGCCCCTAGGAGTTGGCACCTGTGGGCACTGACGACCCCATGTTCCAGTATCAGGTTGTGTGTGTATGCAAATGTTTTAAAAGCTTCTATTTAAATATATTTCCAGCTGTGAAGCCTCCTGCTGTCAAGAAGGCTGTTTGCAATGAAGAGGAGGTTGGCATGCATGCTTAACGCGCTGCTTTCTCCTCGTAAACCGTCTAGGTGCAAGATAAAGTGCACCGTTGCGGTAAACGGGTGGGGAGGGAATCTAAGTATCTCCTCACTGTTCCAAATAACACCTCCCTCCCCCCCCCCCGCCCGCAGTTTAGCGGCAGTGAAGAAGGTTCTCGGGGTTTTCTTTCACGTGTAACCTCATGTTGTGGGGAAAATGCATTATGTACATGCATGGAGGCAATAAGCCTAGTATTCGTTCACATCTTCCAAGACAGTGCCTATTGCAAACAAGTTACACTGCCAAGTCCTGAAACTAGCAGGGAAGTACAGAATAGGAAGGAAGTGACATGGAGATGCTCATTTACTGTCCTTGAGCAATAGATATTTCAGTCTCAGTTTGTGCAAATAGAATGGTAGTGGCTAAGCAGGGTTGTGAGGATATACACCACAGAAGAAGCCCTGCAAAGAGCTTTGTGCAGCTGAAGAAGCAACATAAGCAAAGCTTAATGGAAACCAAGATAATCAGCCATCATATTTCAAAATGTGCAGTGAAAGCACAATACAGGGGCAATTGTTCCTCAGTAGGGTCTGCCAGGGTGGGCACCTTGCTTGCCCCCACCCCAGCATGCACCACCACTAGTCCTCCTTGGTGGTAGGGAAGCTGCCAGCCTCCCGCTTATGTGCTTGCCCCCGTCCCCCATTGCTCACAGAAGATGCTCATATGGCTACAGCTGGGGGACCCAACTGGAAATGTGTGTTGGGGGGGATTGGCATGGGGCACCTACAAAGTGCAGCCTGCCCAGGGGCCCCCCAAACTCTAGATCTGTGTCTGGTAAATCCCATTGTGTTCAATGGACTTTCATAGCCAGGTAATATATGTAAGATTTCTGTCTTAAACATGGTTTTTCACAACTTCAGGGATGAGAAAGCTGTAGCCCTTTGGACTGTGGCTTTGATAATCCCTGACCAATGGCCCTCTTGACTGGGGCTGATGGGGAATGAGGTCCAACAACATCCAAACAGCCACCAGTTGACCACCATTGCTTTCCTGTGTAGTGCACCTTAATGGGACCTCAGTTTGGCTTCTTGCAAAACTTACATTGTCCTTAATGAATCAAAAGAGGCTCTCTTGCAAAGCAAGAACACATAGGAGTGACTGAACTAGTGACCATCCACAAATCTAGCATTCTTTCTCCAGTAATGCCTGTAGAGACCAGGATCAGCCAGATAGCCCTGGAAGCTCGCAAGCAGCCCATGAAGGCCATAGTCATCTCTGTTGTTTGTCCCCAGCATCTTGTGTTGAAAGGTACACATACTGGCTAAGCATGGAGATTTCATTTTGCTTTTATGGAGAAATGCCATTGAGAGCTCTCTCTTCCATGAGTGTGTTTAAAGAAGGGATGCTGCGGACAGGGGGAGAAAGTTTGTTCTTGGAATCTTATAAGAAGAATTATGCATTTGTAAAGGCAGTATAAAGATTATCCCTAAATATTCTGTAGAATCCATTTGTTACTATGAGCCAGATCCCTGCCACCTTGTAATAAACCATGGCTTTGCTTACCTCTCTTCTACGGACCTTATTTTCCCCCCTTTATTATCTTTTCATTCTGGGATAAGACGAGAGGTTGTGCTCTGTTAGCATACTGAACTAGAAGGCTTTATAACTAGGCAGATAAAGACGTGGAAGAACAGCTTTTCCCACTTAGCATTTGGATGAAGGACTGGGGGGAAAGGAGAGAAGAGAAACTTTCCTGTTACTCAGCTGCCAGTTCCGTGGTATTATAATAAGGTAAAGGACTCCTGGACTGTTAAGTCCATTCAAAGGCTACTATGGGGTGCGGTACTCATCTCGCTTCAGGTCAAGGGAGCCAGAGCCGGTGTTTGTCCGCGAACAGCTTTCCGGGATATGACTAAACTGCTTCTGGTGCAATGGGACACCATGATGGAAACCAGAGCACATGGAAATGCTGTTTACTTTCCCACTGCAGCTGTAGCTATTTATCTACTTGCACTGGTGTACTTTCAAACTGCTAGGCTGGGAAAAGCTGGGACAAAGCGACGGGAGCTCACCACCACTGGCAAGCCCAAGAGTCTCAGTGGTTCAGACCACCCGTGTCCCTTGCTATTGTATTAGCAGTGATGGTGTCAGTATCTTCAGTTTAGGACTGAGAAAGGAGAGCCCCCCTCCCTATTTTCTCTGCTCCATAGTCCTTTACCTATGCCACTCTCAACAGGGCTGATCCTATTGTCCTACTAATTCATTTGTTCTTTGCATTTGATCAGCATAGTGGTGTTATTCTTTAACAATAAAGGTGAAATGCATTCTATTCCTTAATCACAGAGACTTTCTCTTGGGTTTTAATCAAAATGCAAACCAACACCAGGTTCTGTTGTTAAGCACAAATGTGTATTATGGGCCAACTTTCTGCCCTGTTTAATACTGTTATCTAAAAGGAGTTTCTAAGTATCTGCATGACTGGATGATACAGATAGTTTATTTAAAGCATACCTTAGTTCAGTTGAAAAGTATTTTCTGGGAAATGAATTGGTTTAGAATATGATAATCAGAATTTTTTTTTCATATTTACATTGGACTCCAAATTATTATACTTGCCTCTTTCTATAAGCTTTTATTAAAACCTACACATGTAACTGAAAAATCAGCCCTGTTAATGGGGCTTCACATAACAAACTGCATTTCATTTACTGTTGTTATGTACTGTATTTTTCCGTGTATAAGACTAGTTTTTCTCCCTTTAAAAAATGTAAAAAAATAGGGGGCATCTTATACATGGATGCTTCTTATAGACGGAAAAATATGGTAACTAATGCTGCAGACCTGTGGACTTTTACCTGGAAGTAAGTCCCATTGGATACAATAGGATTTGCTCTTGAGTAAACATGTATAAGCTTGTGCTGCCTATTTGTTTAGAAACCTCAAAGGAAAGGGGGGGAAATGAAGTTGGCAAAGCACCATGCAAAATTAATTACTACAGTTGTTTCAGAACATTCATCAAATCTGCAGGTGGAAAGAAAGTCAATATCCTGCTCAGTTTATTCTGTGGAAAGATGCATCTCTTTATTATTTTACACACTTGCAAAAAAACCCAAAAAAATACTTTGACCCTGACATATCAGCTATGAAAGAATTTAAGCCAAAAAAAGCATTACAGAGAGTTTAATTGTTCTCAAGTTCCAGGTCATCTTAACTTTCCTATATTTAAAAAGTACCGTATTTTTCGCTCTATAACACGCACCTGACCATAACACGCACGTAGTTTTTAGAGGAGGAAAACAAGAAAAAAATATTCTAAACGAAACAGTGGATGTATGATTTTTGTGGTTCATGCTGTGGCCACAGACATGTGATCTGACGGTGAGTTTGGGGTAGCCCAATGCAAAAATCCTGAGGATCCATGTGGATCCATGCTTTGTAACCACGTTTTTGCGCCATTGCGGCCCCATGAAACAGTGGGTGTGTGTGTTTTTTGGTGCAGGCTGTAGCCATGGATATGCTATGTGATCTGATGGTGAATTTGGGGTGACCTAGTGCAAAAATCCTGAGGATCCATGTGGATCCGTGCTTTGTAACCACGTTTTAAGTGGGGAGGGAAGGAAAAGAACTCAAGGGACAAGGAGCACGCGTGGGGGGTGTGGAGAAGGATGCTGCTAATAATGCAGGAGAGGCTCCTCTCTGGCTTTGCTCCTTTAGAACAAGCAGGCTCTGCGTCTCTCCCTCCTCCCCGGCAAGGAAACCATGATAGTAACCACTCTGAGACAAATCAAGAAAAATTGCGACCAACACTCTCCCCCAACAAGCGCAGTGAGGTCAAAGCACACACACACACGCAGAGAGAGAACTGGTCCTAAAGTCGCAGGGGTGCTGGGGGAGTGAACGGGAAGCAAGAAAAGGAGAAGGAGCCCTCACACACAGAGAGACAGACAGAGTGTCGATTCTAAAGTCGCAGGGGCGCAGGGAGAGTGAACGGAAGCAAGAGAAGGAGAAGGAGCCCTCACACAGACACAGACACACAGTCAATTCTAAAGTCGCAGGGGCACAGGGAGAGCGCAGAGGCGCAGGGAGAGTGAACGGGAAGCAAGAGAAGGAGAAGGAGCCCTCACACACAGAGAGACACACAGAGTGTCGATTCTAAAGTCGCAGGGGCGCAGGGAGAGCGCAGGGGCGCAGGGAGAGTGAACAGGAAGCAAGAGAAGGAGAAGGAGCCCTCACACAGAGAGAGACACACAGAGTGTCAATTCTAAAGTCACAGGGGCGCAGGGAGAGTGAACGGAAGCAAGAGAAGGAGAAGGAGCCCTCACACAGACACAGACACACAGAGTGTCAATCCTAAAGTCGGAGGGAGAGCGCAGGGGCGCAGGGAGAGTGAACGGGAAGCAGGAGGAGGAGAACGATAGCTCAAGCACACACACACACAGCCCCTACAGTGGCTAATCCAAAATCGGACAGCAAAAAACTGCAGGCAGGGACAGAGAGCACGGGGTTGTTTTAAAGCAGCCAACCCCGCTCTGCTTCTCTCCCTCCTCCCGGCTAGGCTGGCTGAAAAGCTTTGCTGCTACTTAGCAGCTCAGTGGGGAGGAGAGAGGGACATAGAGGACGGGGTTGTTTTAAAGCAGCCAACTGCGCTCTGCTTCTCTCCCTCCTCCCCGGCTCCGCTAGCTGACAGGAGCCGCTTACTGTTTGAAAGCGAGCCACGGACTGCTCACAACTGCAGCAGATTCCCCCGCCATCTGTAGGCATTCGCTCCATAACACGCACAGACATTTCCCCCTACTTTCTAGGAGGAAAAATCTGCGTGTTATGGAGCGAAATTTACGGTATATAAAGTGAAATAACAGTCAATGGCTTAAGGTTTTGTTTTGTTTTGTTTTGTTTTTAATAAGGTGACACTGATTCAAAGAGATAGAAGGGACATACTTTTCTTGTGGTTAAAATAACATTTGCATTAGCATCCAAGTACAGGAGTAAGAGGCAAATGATTTATTCATTTAGCTTTTACATACTATTGCCTAGCTTGCAATAGTTATAGTTCCAGTGCTTAAAACCCTGCTTACATATGCATGCTTTGTTTTGCAGAGCATTTAAAGCACAGCTTCCCTACCCCTGCCTTAAAGCAATTTAAATCACAGTCGTGGGAAATTGCTATAAAAATCCAAATTTCTATGAACTTATCTTTTGCTTCCTCATAACTTTTAATTAAGTGCTGGTTCGTACATGGAAATATTCGAGCATTGTGTTACTAGCACTTTATTTAAAAGTTTTTCATTGTGTTACTAACACTTTATTTAAAAGTTTTTCGTTGGCCATATTAATTTATGGGTCTTTACAGATAACAGGTATGGTGACAGATTCCATCAGTGGAGCCTTGGCTACTCCTTACCCATTATGAAGATGGTAGAATTACATTTGGTAGAAGTTGAGATAAGGAAGGCTTGAGTTGCAGGGGCAACAGTGAAGATTGTGAAATGACATAGGGATATTGACACAGGTTTCCGCAACCTTGTTCTAGAATGAATGCCTTATCTGATAGACCGCATAATGTTCTTGTGTGATGAGAGGAAAGCTGTTGTTTCATTCTATCCCAGGCTTCCTCAACCTTGGCCCTCCAGATGTTTTGAGACTACAATTCCCATCATCCCTGACCACTGGTCCTGCTAGCTAGGGATCATGGGAGTTGTTGGCCAAAAACATCTGGAGGGCCGAGGTTGAGGAAGCCTGTTCTATCCCTTAGAAAAGCACAGAAGTAGTTTGAGATACATTATATGTTTTTGTTGACAAGACATCCTGTATAGAGCCAATGTTTTGGTGTAGCTGTTTTTATTATTGAAAGAGAAAGCTCCTTCAGGCAAATTTTATTTTGGGTTTCAATGCAATATAAGGTAGCTGTCTATAGGTAAGATTGTAAATTGGCATGTTACCTTTTCATCTTGACAGTGTGGATAAGCTTTTGGTTGTATCTGATTTCATTGTGTAGTTACAACATATCCAGGAATAAAGATATTACTTTCTTATCTCATGCTTTCCTGGGGGTGGTGGGGGTTGGCCTTTGTAGAAAAATAATGTATAGAGCCATATTAAGTTTAGGATGATTAATAGGAATTATAGATCAAAAAATATTTGCAGTAGCAAGGTTGCTATGTAAATCTTGGGTAAATAGTTGATTAAGTTGCAATAGAATTGATATATTATATTGGGGTAATGCTGTTATGCAAGCTGATACATACTGCATGTTTGATTAAGCATAATTTTTTTAATGCATAATATTATGCTTGTTATTCAAACCAGGGACTATGTGATTCATAGTTCAGTCTCTTTCCTACTTTGCTACAACATCTTTTTATTGGTTTTGGGGGAAAGGCATAGCTTATTGGCCCAAGACATCTTGGGCAGTGTGGGACATTCTCCCAAGGCCAAAGCCCAATTTAAGAGTTAAGTGCTGGTAGAAGCCATATTATGGTAGCTGCTTGATTTTTTGTTTTGTAGCGATCGGGAAGAGGCTGTCAGAATTTTTATTTATCGACAGCTTCAAAAAATGAAAAGGAAGGTACTTGATTTGATTTGACAATGTTTATATGTCTATTGCCAAACAAATATTTTTGCTGTAGCACATTTGACCTGAGTAGGTCAAAATACTAAAATAAGAAGATCTGCCACTTGATCAGTTCAGGTTCACTCTTCATCCCACTGAAATTAACTTCAATTGTTTGGAGTAAATAGTAAGACTGATTTTAAAATATGCTGCCATTATGTAGTAATTGAAACAAATTGTCTGAGGAGCAGATGCAATTCATTTGATACCTGAATGTAGAAAATAAGCAGCTTTGCTATTTTTAGCAAGTGATGAGTGTTCCAGGAGAATGATGATAGATGGAGTGTTTGGGTACAATTGTAACTTTACACCATAGTCTTGGGATATATTTAGGAAAAGCACTGTTTGATTATGCCTGTTACTTCATGCAGGCTCAATTCACTTTATATGCCTTTGCAGAATCATATGTAAGCTTGGTTCACAACGTGAGCCAAGTTATAATTTGTTTAAATGAAATGTATTGTGGGAATAAACAACTTGGGTTTTTATTATAATATTTTGCAGAGAAACCTTCTTAAAACAACAACTAGTGTTAAGGTAATGGATTGCACGCACTTGTTTTTCTCTGATGATAGAAGGTTCTTTGATCCAGCAGAAGCTTTCACGAATGAAAATTGTGCAGGAGGTGATTTCTTCTGATTCCCCCTTTCATCCTACAGTCTCCTGCACCACCTCCCAGGATCCCCCAAGCCTGTAGAACAGATGGTGACCAGAGGCAAATTGGCAGAAATAACTCTTCACCACCACCACTTCTTTCCCTCAGAAAAGAATTGCTTCTCTACTTTCATTGTGTGCTTGGTGTCTCATCCAGTGGAGCTCTATAGGGGGTATTTTGCACACTGGTACCTTCTTATAGCTTGTTGCGACTTTATTTGCAAGGATATAAACAACTTGCATCTATAAGGTTTTAGACACTGCTACCGTAGCAGGTCGGTTTCTGGAGGCTTCCATAGTGTTGTCTGGTCATGTGTTAATGGATGAGTTTCAGTTGATAAGGCTCAAGTATATGGACAAGGTGCTAGACAGTAGCAGGTTGCTACTTGTGTTCTTGCCCAGGAGACTGCCAGCTGGGCCAAGGAGATGATGACTACCTTTCTGAGAGGGAGTGGTGCCAGGTTGCCTGAAAGAGGCATCAGGGAAACCAGTCCTTAAGGGACCCTCCTTAGACTCAGAAGATCTGAATATAGTCCCATTGCAAATGTCACCTTCCTGGGCAAGGTTCTAAACATGGCTCATAATAGACCAACTACAGACACTCTTGGATGAGTCAAGCAGAGCAAGAGCGGCTTTGTTCATGTCCCACTTACGGACTTCCTGAAGGTACGTGGCTGGCCACAGTTAGAAACACTATTCTGGCTTATATTAATTAGGTTACTGGGTGAGTTTGTGACACAGGTAACATTTCCAGATCACAATACTCATGATGCTATGCTCATTGTTAAATTTTGATTTCTAAATAGTAGCTGTGACTAGTTAATAAGATAATATATGAACACTCTTGGTTATAATATTCATGATAGAACATATGAAGCCATGTGATACAGATTCAGATCATAGGTCCACCTAGCCAAATGTTGTCCCAATTGTCACCAGCTATCCAGGTTCTTGGCCCTGCTTAGGCAGACCTGCTTCTTCATCTTCTTCTTTGAGATTCAATTATTAATTCTGGGGTTGCAGTCCCTCCCATTTTTTAGAGATCAATGTAGGTAAATGGTCTTCCCACAGCACCTCATATGAACCAACTATTTGGCTAGAGGGATGGTATTTGTTTCATAAGGAATTGCAAGGTGAAAATAAACCCTGTTTCAATAAACTATGTATGGGTCATCAGCTGTTCTGCATTGTACAGTGGCCTAGTCGATGAACACATTGTGTAAATGCTCTCATCAGGAAAGTGATCTGCTTTCATGGTTTTCAGTCTCCAGAACGTACACAGGCACAAACCCCATGTAGGCTTATTTTTTTACAGCTGTCCCATCCCCCCAATATAAATAAATAAAACACCACACTGACAATCATTTCAGTTTCCTTTGGCAATTTTTATTTTTGTTGTGTGGCTCTGATGAAATGTGATGAGATATAAGTCTTTGCCAGTTTGGAGGGATTGGCTATGTGACATTATAGTGTTATGATGCTGGCAAAGTGATCCCTAACAGACTAGGGCAAGTGGTGCCCTCAAAATATTGTGATCTATGTGTAGACTCATGAAAACAATGCACTTAAGTTAGTCATGTCCATTAATTTCAGTGGGTCTAGTGTGGGTAGAACTAACATTGGATACCACCCTACAACTTCTGCTTGTAAGTTATGAGGTGGATCAGTTAGGGAAAGAATGCAATTTTGAAAGGAAAAATCTAGCATTTCCAACATTGTTTATAAGGAAAGATGAGCTGGTTTAGGAGATAGGCATGTTAGTTTATTCCTCCACCTCCTCTTCTAGTCTTATCAAATTTTCTTATTACAGATGTTGCGGTAGTGGATATGAGTGATGTCTCCAGGCAACCATCCCTATTCTACCACCTTGGAGTTCGTGAAAGTTTTGATATGGCCAATAATGTTATACTCTATCATGACACTGATGCCGATACTTCTCAATCACTGAAGGTACAGTGCCATTTATTGTAAATCCCTAATTATGTTGAAGATACGTTTGTTCCTGTCATGGTATGAATAAACGATTTGACTGAAAAGCCCTATTTAATTCAACAGAACTATTACCAAGCATCACAATAAAGTTATAAATGTGTGCATTTATAAACTAAAGTCTTGGATAAAAAGAATGTTCAGGTTAGAAGACTTAAGTTTCTTATGAATTAATTATCACATAAGACCCATGGAAATAAGTTCCTTCGTATGGCTTGGAAGTAGCACTGTTCACTCTAGCTCAAAAACATATAGGAAAATCAGAGAGGTGCTCCTATGGTACCTTCAGATTTAATGTTATACCCAAACAGCCAATCATTAGAACTAAAACAACAAGGGAAAGTATGGATGCTTACAGCTTTGAGCTGCAACTTATTACAAAATGATTGTCATTTGGAACATACTTACTGCTTACATAGTGCTTAAGGTGGGAGCCTTAGCTTAGATTTATCATACTTTTGGGTTTAGAAGTGAATTTTAAAGAGCCTTAATTCTTCTCTTCTGTGGAAGAATTTTTGACCCTAGTATTTCCATGTTTTTGGAAGGGAAAATGACTCACACTTTCCATGGAAATAGACCAATGTTGATTTGATTACTAACCCAGAATAGGATCATTGTGCTTGCCTTCATCAAGTGATTGGATAAGCTATACCTGTTAAATTCTGCATGGTCAACTACTACTACTACACTCTATGCTAGTTATTTTACAATGCACATAGGTGCACTGTGTCACTTAAAACAATTATGCATTGGGCAGAAATTCATTAGTGATATAAAGAGTGTGTGACTGGGAAAGTTTAATTTGTTGAATGTCTGTCTGTCTAAATATTACTTTTATTTCATTTCTGTCTGAATAGTTTACTATTTTTTATTCCTAACAAAGTCAGGATGGTTTGTTTTCTCAGTAGGAAATGAACTAGGTATTGAACAGAAGCATTCCAAAATACCAGAGAAAGTGGATGCAAGATGCCCAAGTTACAGATATATTAGAAGATTTTTTTTGTAAAAAAAATCTGCTTATGCAATAGAGTCATAGTCCCAAATTGTGTTTCTAAAACACAGCCCAGCCTTATTCTTCCTTTTCCCAAAGCATTTCAACCTCCAAAAATAAAATTTCAAGGTATGAGTTTTGCAAACATGGTGCAAACATTTATATTTTACACTTTATAAAGTTGCATTTTTCCCATTCTTTTCCAGGACATGGTGTCTCAGAAAAACACAGTAAGTATTTAAGATCCTGTGTTTTAAAACTTACTTTGGGAGTAGCACAGAAGTGTTTATTTTAAAGGAAATCTGTGTGGAGGAGCTGCATAACTTCAAGAGAGAGATGTGTGTGTCTGTGTGTGTGTGTGTGTGTGTGTGTGCGCGCGCCAAGTATGCAGTTGCTCCTACAAATCATGGCTTCTATTCTGCACACAGTTTACTTATACCTGCTGCTTTTTAGGTCAGTGGTTTAAACAAGCCTACTTTGCCATAGGATTGGAAGTCTATTTAATGAAAAGAAGACTAATTTCTTCTCATCAGGTTATACCTAATGCTGTCCCATTGAGGGTCTGCTGCCACAACAAGACTTCAATTTCCTCTCCACACACCCCTTCCCACCCCAAATATGCTCTGGACAGTTGCCCAGAGAGTGCTCTGGAGAGAAAAAAGAAGTTCCATTGCATTCAGGGAAGTCCATTCTGCCAGCACAACTGCATTGTTGGATACAGCTCATTGAGAATACGTTGTCGAGTTAGTTGCATTTCAGAAAATGGTTTTCATTTTTTTCATGATTTAAAGTGCCTGAAAATCTAGTGGAAAATCAGTTGTAAGAAATGAGAGAGAATGTTAAGTAGTCCAGATAATCTGTGGGTGTGATTATTATTCTCCAAGAATACGTTTTGTAGTACATCTGCCATCACCTGCAGCTTGCATGGATGATGCTCAGAGATGCTAGGAGTCCTGATCCAGTTACTGTAGGGCACTAGGATGGGGCGAGCTGCTCTGAGCTAACTGTGTTCTTCAAACTTACCATGTTTTATCAGACACCCATATTGGTACTTTATTTTGGAAATCCTGATATATTTCAGATGTTTAGCCCTAAACTGCTGGTTAATGTCCCCTGCTTTTTGCAGCTGTTTTGAGGCTGGGAGCATGAGTTGAAGGTTACAATTGGGAAGTCTCCTCTGCTTGAGTTTTAATCAGAACTGGAAAAGAATTTGGTGGCTTCAAAATCTTGCCTTTCTTTCTGCAGTGTTCCTTGCTGAGCTCCTGAAACTCAATTATGGGCCTGACCCCCTCATGAACTTAGTGCTCACCCAAACTGCCTTCAGGGCTTCAGATCCAGATTAGATATATACTGTGGAATAGCCATGCCTTCGAGGCTTCAGATTCAGACTAAATACACCATGGAAATATGATTCTTTCCCCCATGGAACCCCAAAACAAATGCAAATGCATGTTGGTTAGCTATTTGTGTGTTTTGTAAATGTAGACCATTGCATAGCATTTGACTGCAACAGCTTTAAGCTTAATACTGAAAATTTGATGGAGGTGATGACTCATCACCTACAACAAACAGCAAAGGAATAATGTAAATTATATTTCCCCTTTGCTCTTTAAATTATGTTACCTTTTTGACTTTTGAAGATTGATTGGGTTATAAAAATAAACAGAGCCTGTAAATATCATAAAGGCAGAGTAAGGAAAATGAGTCATGTGTGATAGTGAAACAGAGCAACCTTTTAAAAATCTGTCAACAGGCAGACCCCTTTGTTAATATTAAAATGCTACTTACTTTCTCATATTCTTTTGGTAAATTTCTCGGCCACCAAGTACTCATAACATAGAGGCTGTACATTTTGTGGAGAGTGCATATAATTATATTCAACAAATATATCACAGTGGTTAACATACTGGAGGCAGTTGAAGGGGACTGATGATATACAAACTAATACATATAAAATGTTATTGTTACATGTTGAGCTTGTAGGTCTTTATATGATGAGTTGAGCCATGAGTCACATCACCCACAATATATGTGTGTAGAGGAGGGAGGGGGGAGTCATTCTGGTTCCTGCAATCACACCTAGTTATAATATTTCAAAATCATTTATTCAAAACACATCTCTGTTTTGAATGAAGCATTCTGCTCCCACAATTAAATTTCTAATTATTAGAAGTATCACATTTGGGAACGGTAGGGAGCAGAAAACTTCATTAATTTCAAAAACAGAGTTGAAATCTTACAAGTTGGTCTACTTACAGTTTTTGTGGGGAACAGGAAGGCCACACGCATATGTGGAATATGAGGTGCCTGTGACTCAATCAATTCCTGTTTCATAGTTAGTAAATGTAGAAATCAGTATTGCCCCAAGACTACAGTAAAAGTGGAGACAACAATATGAGCAGAATCAAGCTGTACCTCCCACGAGTGTCAATGAATAAATTTCTCTTCACGATTGAGGTCTACCCTTCTGCTCTGTTGTAGAATCATGATGGAATTTTCTTCTAACTCTAGCCAAATATTTCTGCCTTTGTGTTTGTGTCTTGTTCGAGTTGCATATATTTTGTATGTAACTATTTGCTTTTATTTTGTTCACTCCTCTTCTGTTTTGCAGCATACTGTTGCTCAAGAGTTATGTGGGTTAACAGATGGCTGGTTCAGGGAACCATGAGTGTTGCCTGGGCACACATTATTTGAAGTAGCTAATGAGGCTCAGGTTTCTCACTTCCTGCTCTAACGGGGCCAGTGACAGGGGCTGGCATCACTGGGCACTTACCAAGGCTTATGCTTAAATAAGAAGACCATTCCCAGTAACCTCCAGGGCCAGCTGATTCTCCTCAGTGTTACTGCTTCATTGCCTGCTGCAAACAAGCATACAGTGACAGAAGGAGAACATTGCTTTGTCCTTTCTGTCTGGGAGGTGGGAGGTAGTGTGGATTGGAACTAGAGTGGGGAGCAAGGAAATGGGCAGGAGTAGTAATGAAGAGCCCCACCCCAAAAAAACACCTACCACAGAGACAAAGTAACTGCACACCCGTTACATATATCAGTTGACTGGGGTTGACAGTCTAAGCTACCTCACAGGGTTATTGTGAGAATAAAGTTGAAGTATATTTTCCTAGTAAGAAGCCTAGTAAGGGTAGGATAAAATAAAATAAAATAGAAGAACATTATATACATAACTGATCCCTAGAAAAGAACAGATTGGCATAAGGCTCGATGGAGCATCCTTGCCCTTCATCCTGTTTGCATGTGACCATATCACACTGTCAATTTGACATAGTGAGAAGTCTGTGCATGTTTGTTCACTCTCTTCTAGATGCAATTTTTCACACAGTGTTGCCAGCCTGCAAGTTGCTCCAGGCTTGAGGGATTTAGGGGCTGGAATACTGGAGAAGAAACTGCTGGCTTAGAGGAGTGTAAGGAAGCACATGCAAAACTTTCAGTCTATGGCTGTACTATGAATTCTGAGAACTGTAGTTTACCCATCACGGAGCTACAGGTAGCAAACTGCAGTTCTCGTATTTTGGGGGGTTTCTGTGCAATGTGCTTCAAATGTATGGTGTGTACACAGTCTCAGTCATTACTCTACGCGGTTCTGCATGTGTGCTGCGGACTGGCCAGGCAGGAGAAGGGGTTTAATTCAAATCGTTTCCCCCTCTTTCGTGTGAAACAAATATCAAGCGACTTTGCCCAATGGCTGCAATACTTAACACTGACAATTGATGTGGTCAAAACACTTGCTTTGTGATTTTTATCTGGGCAAGTCAGAAAGCCACCTTTAGCCTGTTTACTCACGTACCATGAATGGAAGCAGTCATGTAATTTCCAGTTATGCAGGTAGAACTCGGCATGTATCAGGTTTCTGCAAGGTACTACTTGGATGTTTGTTTCCAGAAGGTGATGCTTAGGGACTGCTCTTTGGGGCCATGGAACCTTCAGTGTGAATGGGCTGGACCGTTGTCTTGTCTCAATGGACTTGATGAGAGCCAATAAACTGAAACTCAACCCAGATAAGACTGAGGCTCTGATAGTGGGTTGTTCCTTTGGCCAGATGGATGGGAGGTTGCTTGCTCTTGGTGGGGTAATGCTCCCTCTGAAGGAGCTGGAATACAGGTACTCCTGGATCCATTGCTGTCTCTTGAGGCTCAGGTGGCCTCCGTGGCACAGAATGCCTTCCATCAGCTCTGGCTGGTGGCCCAGGTTTGCCCTTATCTGGACAGGGATAGTCTTAACTACTGTTGTCTATGCTCTAGGTTAGATTACTGCATTATGCTATTTGTTGGGCTGCTTCTGAAGATGGCTTGGAAACTTTAGCTGGTGAAGAATTCAGCTGCCGGGTCGCTCACTGGCATAAGACAGCTTGAGCCTATCATGCCAATCTGACCTGATTGCACTGACTGCAAGTTAGTTTTGGGGCTTAATTCAAAGTGCTGGTTTTGACCTATAAAGCCTTAAACAGCTGAGGACCGCAATACCTCAATGCCCACCCATATGACCCGGACCCTGCAATCATCTTCTGAGGCCCTTTTTTGTGCTGCTTTCATTAGAAGTCTAGGATGGCAGCACAAGAACGGGCCTTTTCTGCAGCGCCTCCCCACTTGTGGAATGCCCTCCTAAGGGAGGCTCGCCTGGCACCTGTATTACATATATTTCAGCATCAGGCAAAATTTTTCATCTTCTCCCAGGTCTTTGGCTAATTAAACAATCTATGGCTTAAAAGTTTTTTTTTCCGGTGGGGTGGTTATTGTACAGTGGTACCTCGGGTTACATACACTTCAGGTTACATTCTCTTCAGGTTACAGACTCCGCTAACCCAGAAATAGTACCTCGTGTTAAGAACTTTGCTTCAGGATGAGAACAGAAATCGTGTGGCAGCGGCGCGGCAGTAGCGGGAGGCCCCATTAGCTAAAGTAGTGCTTCAGATTAAGAACAGTTTCAGGTTAAGTACAGGCCTCCGGAACAAATTAAGTACTTAACCCGAGGTACCACTGTATGTATTTTTGTAGTGTTATGGGTTTGTGGGCTTCCTGGGCTCCCCTTCTAATTCCTGGGTTCCAGACACTGGATTTGGCATGTTAAAATGCAAGCCAGGAGCCAGCTTGGTAATGCACTGCTAAAGATAAACCATTAGCAGGGAACAAAGACAGGGAGATGGGCTATCAGCATAGCAAACACACTCTGTCAGCCAGCAAATGTGTGGAGCCCCTCCCCCCCCAACTGTGCTCTGTGTTAGTTTGCAGAGATAAAGGCCAGTGATAGTAGAAGGTTTAAGATTATAGTTTCACCTGATGTGAGTCAGAGAAAAAGAGGTGTCCGTGTGCAAGCAGAGAGAGCTGGAGAGATGGGATCAGGGCACAATGTGGGCTGAAAGTTTGAATCCTAGGTGGCGGCCTTGGGAGAAACAGGACCCTTTTGATGTGTATTGCTTTGAACCCCTCCATCGCAGGCTCAGGTTGTATATATGTGTAAATAAACCAAACACCATAAAGACACCACAGTCTCCACTATGCCTCATTTCCAAAGGAAACACGAACCCTGGGTAAGTGCCTGGACCCCTGGAATCTGGCAGCACTCAAAGGTCAGGGCGGCATGGAACAGTATATATATTTTTGTGGTTTTGAATTGTAACCCACCCTGTAATGCTTGGATGAAGGGTGGTACAGTATAGAATTTTAATAAACAGCAACAACAATGCAAATTCATAGAATTGCCCAAGTGTGTGTAAGTTACAAGCATGTGCAACCTTTGCATTGCATTGAGTTGAGTGAGCTTATGACTTAACTTTGTGTTAGAAAGTCAACACAGAACTATGCCTTACCGCAACGGGCAAGGCAGGAGTTGGATTCAGGACCATTCTAAACCTAATACAGTCGTACCTTGGAAGTCGAACGGAATCCATTCCGGAAGTCCGTTCGAAAACCAAATCACGGCTTCTGATAGGCTGCAGGAAGCTCCTGCAGCCAATCAGAAGCCGCGGAAGCACTGTCAAATGTTTGGGTTCCAAAAGAACGTTCACAAACCAGAACAATCACTTCCGGGTTTGCGGCGTTCAGGAGCCAAAATGTACGAGTTCCAGGGCGTTTGACAACCAAAATGCGACTGTACAGGAGATTTCTGTGAATTATTTTTTTTTAGTCCAGTTGAGCATGATTTTAAGCTACTAGGTATCCCCCCAATTGTTGGGTGGGGTGCTTGCTCTTAGTCTTCCTTTAAAAATGAAAGATGGGAAATGTTTTTCTTCTCCTTATCTACTCTCTGATAACAATTTGACCAGTCCCACCCCCCACCAGAATGTTTAAATCAGGACTAATATTTTCAATGAAGGAGGAAATGATTTGAAAATGAAGCTGGGAACATTTGTGTCAGCAGTAGAATGCATCTGTTGGGACATGGCCTTTGAACTTAGTTGAGTAGTTTTGTAGGTGCTCTGAGTAATAAGGCTCTGGCACCAATTTAAGCCTTACACAAGTGGGAAGACTTAGGTTTTTTAAAACACACACGACACCCTGGGATTTGTCAATTTCTGTTGTTCTAGCAGTAAAATATTATGAGATACAAATGAAAAGAGATGTTATCCTTTACAAAGCAAACAATTAATATTTTGTGTTGCTAATTTACTGCCCCCCTGAGAGTCTTAAATCATGAATTATGAGTTGCTTCTAACATCCGGGAGCTGGGTTCCCAAAACAGAACTGGCCTTGCATGTAACTAAAGGTCACCATTTTTTATGCCCCTGTATGTGCTCAAAGTTCCTTGGAGAGTTGAACTCTGACTGCCATTTGCAACCACTGATGGTGTACACACAACTCTGCAGAGCCTGTCAAAGCACTTATCTGTGAAATAAATTGCAAATAACTCAGCCTAGTGGAACGGTTTCTTCTTTCTCAGAGTGTTACCATGGTGCAGTCATGGTTTTGGAAACAGATTGTGCTCTTTGATTTCTGAGGGGTCAACATTGTTGTAGAAATATGTAAAATGTATGTCTATTTTTTTATGGCAGTTTGCATTATACTTCCTAACTTCTCATGACTTCCTTTTGCATAGATTGGCCAGACTACCGTATGAAAAGAGAAACTTGCACTAGTGCTTATTAGGAGTAGATATGGATAAGTTGCCCAAAACTTTTAAATCCAAAAATAAAATAAAAGCCTGCCATGTTTTGTTAGAGCAAATGTAACAAGAAACACAAAGCGCCAACCAAGAGACAACAGGTTGTTGCAATTTTCCTAAACTAATATGGAACTTAGGAAATTACTCTTTGACTTTGTGTCAGTTCTGTATTTGAACTGGATAGAAAGTTGGTGTTTTTGTTATGTTGTCTGCTTGTAACAACATAAATGGAAAA
This sequence comes from Podarcis raffonei, assembly GCF_027172205.1. Taxonomy (NCBI): domain Eukaryota; kingdom Metazoa; phylum Chordata; class Lepidosauria; order Squamata; family Lacertidae; genus Podarcis; species Podarcis raffonei. The sequence goes on from NC_070605.1 coordinate 66,232,612, forward strand.
TACTTCTCTCTAAGGTCTGTTTCCCTGAATGTTTTGAGTGCCCCACTAACCCAACAGCACAGCTACAGTCAAATCAATGATCTGTGAAGCAAATACTGTATAACATGTAATACAGAGTTCAGGTACATGGTCAGTTTATTGGCATAGGGGTTATACTAACATGAGATAGCATAAAAGGCATAGAGTTGATTTATAATAATGCAGTTTCAATATGACACATGGCACTCACTCTGATACTCCTTTTAGAAGAGTTAAGAAACGCTGGAAGCTTGTACATTTCAGTTGGCTTTTCTTGCCAATGATAAGGTGCATAAAATATTAAATGTTTTTATTTATAAGACAAAGTTGCTAACATACCTCTAGCTTTCATATCACACCCAGTGGCGATGATGAGTACATACGGATCAAGAGAAGCGTAGTTATCTCTAGGCAAAAGTAGGTTTCCAAGAAAGATATGGCATGTTTGCCTCAGTTAAAAAAACATTATTTAGAAATTTCAGAATACTTCATTCGTAGGACTGAGGCCCCTATGCACATACTAACATATGCATTATTCATTATGCTGTTTCATTAGTAATTGTAAGAAGACGGTACCATAAATGATAAATCGTACCATAAATGATAAATGATAAATTGTACAGTACTGACTATCTTTGTCCAGTTAATAAGCCTTTTTAGGAAATGCCCGTTCATCCATGCCAGATAAATCACAAGCTGTCAATTTTCTGAGGAATGTACAGATTCAAGATGCTTCCTCCTTCTTGCCGTAGGGGGCTCTTTACATAAATGTATACCAAATACATTTTTTGCTTTTTTCTTCAGGTCATAATTGTGCTACATGTAATACGTTTATGAGATAGTATTATTGTGCTTATGTTACTCAGTTTAAGTCCACCGCTATCTCTATGATCATTCATCGGGTCGTAAAAAATGTGTGCTAGTTTCTGCAAAATATGGCAGGAAGAACAACATCCCAATTTCCTTTTGATGCCTAATCAAAATACTTTTGACTGTTTTCAAAAGTATTAATGAGAGGCAGCAACTTGGTTTGGTAGTGTGTGTGACTATATGAATCTCCTCCTAATATTATTTAGGGTGGGGATGGGGAACATGTGACCTTCCAGGTACTACAGGACCAAAACTCCCATTATTGTTCACCAGTGGCCATTCCAGCTGGGACTGATGGGAGTCCAATAACATCTGGATAGCCATAGATCTGCCACCCCTGCTTTAGAGACAGGAGTCCTCTTTATAAGTTTTGGAAAACATGGCACTTCTTGAGAAAGCGTGTGGCCTTGTAAAACTCAAGACTCTAATAATCTTTGGAGCATGAAGGTTATAGTAGCAGCAACAGTTGCATTTATTATGTGACCATACATCCTAACACGTAAAACACATGTGTTTAAGGTGTCATGGTATCTGAAATATGCAAGACTTCACATATGGGAATTAATAGAAACAGTATTGTTTAGAAGCCCCATATATAGAAACTTCTATATACTACACCTGTATATTGCAATTCTACTTTCCTAGGCTTTGTATAATGTTACGTTTTAATTTTAAAAAATGTCTGTGTTAAGGAAGAGTCTGGATTATTTGGTAAATTTATGAGAGATGGCGTCTGCTGACTATTGTTTGTGATGTGTGCAGATTAGTGTACTGCAACTCACATGTTTAAACACATGCCTTGTTTACACCATGGTTTAAGGGTGATGTGAACATGCTAGAATGAGCCTGAGCGAAGCCTTTCGCTCTCATATGTACCCTCTGTTTTCCTCCTGCCATGTAGAAGAAGGACTTCTCCAGCAGTTAGCTATATTCCCACAGAATCTTGGGTTGTCACATCATACCAAAAAAGAAAAGAAAAGAAAGAATGGTCATTTAAAATAATCTCTGGTTAATTAATGAAAGAAGCTTCACAACCCATGGTCTGAAAGTGGCTTGTTTTGAAAGTGACTGATACAACATTGGTATGGTTTCATCTGTGGGTTTGTAGCAAGTTGATCTACACCTCTGCAGTTCCACTATAAGTTGCATAAACTCTTAAGAGAAAAATGCTGTACTTGATGCATGTGTGTCATATTTTGCTGTTCCCCTCTTTTTAATACATTTTTTTCTATTCTGTGTGTCTTTTCTTTAAAATATGCATACTCCTATGATCTCCATTTTTGCATAATGTCCCATTACAATTTGGAGTAGGCTGCAGTTGCCAACCGCAAAGCTTTTCTTCAAGTACAACTACCTCCAGAATACCACAGTGGTGGTATGATGGGCAAAGTATGTATCATTCTATTATTTCCCTGAATGTTCTGTAAGTGTGGCTGTGCTCTATACTGCTTTTTCTGTTATGCTTTTGAAAGCATTCTTGCCCTGGTATTTTAAAACGCCATTGAGGGCCCTTCCAGGTGTACTTTCTATTGCACATGCATGACTTCCTATGCTTGTGAATCTGTCAGTATGGTCACGTACAATCCTGCTTTCAATATTGTTTATGCCTGCAAAAGGTTTTGGGTGGTCAAACAGCTTCACTTCCAGTCAGTGCATATGTCCTGTAGTTTTATGGTGAAATCCCATAACTTTTTATACCACAATGTTGTGGTTTATTTTTGTCCCGCTTTGGTTGCACTTTAGTTCCTCCGGATAGCAATAATGTAGTTAGCATTGGGAAACCATCACAGAACAAACTAAAGCAGAATAAGTCCTCCACTAATGCAGTGTTATTATGTCAAGGGCATGTTGCAGAATATATCCGCAATCAAACACCCATCAGGAGGGCCCCTTGGTTATCTCTTTGATTTCAAAATAGTTTGTTGTTTAGTCAATATTATTTAGTTTACATCTCTGCTCCTCTCTGCTTTCTTACATTAAGCTCCTAGCATGAGAGCCTCTGCTACATGACTCCTTCCCACAGTGCGTGAGAAGCCAAGGGCCAAACTTCCTCCCCATTCTGATATTGTCCCATCTTCCCCACATGACATGGGGGAGAGCTACCCCCCAGGTTACCCAGTGGTAACTGCAGTGCCTCCCACGCTATCAGTGTGTTGTCATATTCTTGTTTAAATGGAAAATACTAATAACATGCACAATTCTAAACTATAACTTCATTGCAGATTGGCTATTTAGGTGATATTTTTTTACCTAGTATCAAGCATGTCCTACTCCTTAATGTTACTGATTTAAATTGAAATCCTGAGCATGCTCCCACAGGCAATGCATTTAATAACTTTAAAGTCATTTTAACAAATGGTGTTTGCCCATGCTTTGCAGTTATTTCTAATGAATGGTTCCTGCCTTGTCTTTGCTGTGCAGTTATGTTTTTCCTTTATTACACTTTATGTTAATACACTGGGTAGAACACTTGAATTACAGTGTACCGCATTGTAGCTGAACGAGCTACCTTTAGTTTTCCTTCTTGGGAGAACATATTTTCTTGCATCCACATCCTACTTTTTTCAATGGAAAAGTGACCCTTTGTGCTTGAAGAAAATTCTTGTATATTTACTGCAATGGAAAAAATACATGAAAGCTTTACATTCTGTTTCCTTTACTTAGCACAAGTTAGGCTTAAGACCGGGGTATTTATATGACTGCATTCTCTTGCATGAACCTGTCCAGCAATTAAGATGGACCTCAAAGGCCTTCTTCCCTGTTGTCCCACCAGCTTCAGTAAGACTGGTGGTGACCAGAGATTGGACCTTCTCAGTTGTAGCTCCCTGTTGAGGGAGTCCTCTTCTCAGTGAGGCTCACCTGGTGCCATCTATTTTCTTTTCGGCTTTGGGTAAAATTTCATTTCCCCGTGCTTTTCAATATTACCTCTTAGTGCTGTTTTTAAGCTTCTGATGGACTTTTGTTTATAGTGCTGCTTTTTTGTTGTGATTACTGTGAGATGCTTCTTCTCTTACCAGGAAGCTTGGGTTAGTGGAGGGACATGGGCAGGAACATTCCTGCCCAGCTTGTAGCCACATGTTCACCAACTAAGAAGAATCAGCCTCAAAGTTAGCTGGCAATCCAGAGAAGGGAGTTGAGGGGGCAAGAGAGAGCTCAGGGGCAGAAGAGGATACAAGTGAGTGCTTTGTGAAAAAAGAGTTTATTCAACAGGAAAAAGCTATAGCCAGTACTGTATTAATATACTTATCAATAGGGGTATACAACTAAGTAGAGCAACTGTAATTGTTTGAGATAGCCTTGTGTCAGTTTTAGTTCTTAATGTTATAAAAGCAAGATAAGCTGAGCAAAAAATAAACCAATCAATGAACTAGGGACATTGAAGCATGAAGAGTTAATGAGTTTTCCAATTCTTTGGCAAAAAGCACTATGACCCATTTTCCTCTGAGCAAAACTACCAAATTACCTAATGTGTAGTGTTTGCTCTCTGTGATTGATGTGCATGTATTATTTATCCAGTCTCCTTAGATACAGATATCTAAAACTCTAAAGTTTATTGCTATATGGGGTTTAGTAGGTAGAGAGAAGGGGGTACAGTGCTTGAATTATAGAGGTAAGGGAAGCCTTAATGAAATCCATAACTCACTCTAGCATTCCCATGATCAGGCTCTCGCTTTAAACAGGGACTCAGAGCTCTTCTGCCTGCTAAACCCACTAAGACACTCGAACTCAGGACGCAAGGGAGAAACATGCTAAGAGGAAGGCACGCTTGGCAAATCCACACCATGATCAACTCCCGCCTGGAAACCAATGTCCCCACTGTGGAAGGACGTGTGGATCCAGAATTGGCCTCCACAGTCACTTATGGACTCATTGTTAAAACCATCTTTATGGAAGACAATATTACTCGGCTATGAGTGATCGCCAAAAAAGAATCTGAACATCAGAATAATGGTTGTGTTTATTGAACACACCGGATCCCCCCAAAGCCCACATGATGCCCTTATTCAGTCCATGTAAATCACAACTGCTTGTGTCCTGAAAATTGTTGGAAGCAATGAGCTGGCAAAAACTTTTTCACATAGGAATTGCTTTTTTTTTTTTATAAAAGCACCCCTTCATGTACTTCACATTTAGCACTGAATTGTGATGGTAATACGGAATGCTTATGTGAAGATGTGTCCTACTTTTCACTCTTTGGGCTCTATTCACAGGTTTTTAGCATACTCATCATTATAACTGTCATTCATTTCTAGTTTCTTCATTCAGATATTGTATAAGAATGGAAAATAGCTTCCCCACAATCTCCCCTCAGTCTCTTCTCTCTCTCTCTCTCTCTCTCTCTCTCTCTCTCTCTCTCTCTCTCTCTCACACACACACACACACACACACACACAGTTTTGATGGCATCCTAATGCTCCCTGAAGTTGCAGAATAACATAACTGTGCAAGTTGTAGTTGGTAGGTGTGTCAGAACTGAACAACCATGATCTTGATAACCATTCTGTGCATTGTAAGGCATGGCTCTAATGGGACTGTAATGCATTGGCCAGCAGGTTGGGGATTTAGTGCTTAAATGTCAGTGTTTCAAAGGTTCCCTGTGTTGAACACAAACACATCTCCCTGCTCATCAAGGAGGAGAAAAACCCTTCTCACTGTGCCCTGCTAGCTTACTTTTGAACGCTCCCACACATAATGTAACATCCCATCTGACAGTTATAACAGTCATGTGATGTCCTATGTGACATTCCATCACGAAATGCATGTGGAATCACAACATGGCTGTTGACCCTCAGAAACAGAGGTGTCTCTGTTATTCTAAATGTTACGTGATTCTTGGTTAGGTTAGCATTTGGTTTCTTCTTTCTCAGATCATGTTTCCATTTCGAAGGGACCCTGAGGATCATCTAATTCAGTGTTTCCCAACCTTGTGCCTCCAGCTGTTTTTGAACTACAACTCCCATCATCCCTGACTAGCAAGACCAGTGGCAAGGGATGTTGGGAATTGTAGTCCAAAAACAGCTGGAGGAACACGGTTGGGAAACACTGATCTAATCCAACCCCCAGTAATGCAGGAATATGCAGCTGTTCCTTACAGGGATTGAACCTTCCACCTTGGTGTTATCAGCACCATGCTCTAGCCAACCGAGCTATCCAGCTGATTTAGTACTTGGCCACAGCTGAGCACACTGAATGGATCCCAATGCGCCTTCCCTCCATGGTACCTGCAATTAAAGACTTGGGAACCCTCTTCCATCTGGTTGTGATAGTAGCACAAAAACAAAAAACCCACCCACAGACATTCCACTCTTCTGCTCAACTACCATAAGCTACCATGTTTCTAGTTATAGGGTAGTATCCAGTTAACTTTTACTCAGAGTACACCCATTACAATTAATGGACCTAACCTTGTCACATTCATTAATTTCAGAGGATCCACTATGAGTGAAAGTTAGTTGAATAACACCCATAGTATTAATTATCCAGAAACTTTATTACTAATTATTTATTTGTGTATCGCTAAATTGCCAAAGTGGCTTCTAAGTCATTTGTAAGAATAAAACCAACTGCAAAACACTAATGATTAAACTGCATAGTAAAACAATTCCATTAGTACATTAAAATAAATGTATGCAATTAGAATGTGTGATAAGGCCATTAAAATAGCAGAAAACAATTCAAACAGGTTTAGGTCAGGAGATTGGGGAAATGGTTGTCTAAGTAGGTATGTCTTCAAAAGACGTTTCCTTACCTCATTTTTAAAAACTATTTGAAATTGTTTAGCTTTACAGAAAAAGTCTTGTGTTTTTATTTCACGATAAATGCTAAACTTTTTACTCACGTCTGGGTGGGAGAAAACCTGTGGCTCTCCAGACTCTTCTCGGTCTCAGCCAGCATGATCGATGGTCAAGGAAGATGGGAACTGTGTTCCAGCAGCATTTGAAGGGTCACAGCTTCCCGATTTCTAACTTATATGATATCTGCTATGGATGGCTGTGAATATTGTGCTTTAATTTCAAACTGTGCACTTGAACTTTGCAAGGGGTGCAGGTGTTTCTGCTTATGTTGTTGCCTGTTGAATGCTCCTTGTTTCCTAAAGGGATGAACATAAAGAACACTTGAGTATCGTTCTTACTTTGTCCTAATAGTTTAACACTTTGTCGTCTTTTAGGCTTCAAGTGGCAATTACTACTTCATTCCGTACATTGTAACGCCATGTGCGGATTATTTTTGCTGTGAAAGTGATGCCCAGCGGAGAGCCTCTGAGTACATGCAGCCCAACTGGGACACCATCCTGGGGCCTCTGTGCGCTCCATTGATGGACAGGTTTATCAGCCTTCTCAAGGACATTCATGTCACATCATGGTAATTTTTACACACTTTCCTCTTTTAGCTAGAGTAGCTTCCAGGCTTGTTGGGTATAGTATATAAAGAGCAGCAAGTAGCTCTCTCAGTACCCTGGTGAATGGGTTGGTGGGTGGGTCATACTTATTGATACTTATTGGTATAATGTAAAGGTAAAGGGGACCCATGACCATTAGGTCCAGTCATGACCAACTCGGGTTGCAGCGCTCATCTTGTTTTATTGGCCGAGGGAGTCGGCATACAGCTTCCGGGTCATGTGGCCAGCATGACTAAGCCGCTTCTGGCAAACCAGAGCAGCGCACGGAAATGCCGTTTACCTTCCCACCAGAGCGGTACCTATTTATCTACTTGCACTTTGACGTGCTTTCGAACTGCTAGGTTGGCAGGAGCAGGGACCGAGCAACAGGAGCTCCCCCCGCCACGGGGATTCAAACTGCCGACCTTCTGACCGGCAAGTCCTAGGCTCTGTGGTTTAACCCACAGCGCCACCCGTGTCCCTTTTATTTGGTATAATGTAATTTAGTGTAAAAGGAGTTTTTGTTATTGTTATTAAAACCTAGCAAAAGTTCTTTTGCATTTCTTGAATGTGTGGTCTCCCCAGCACACCTTCTGCAACACAACTAATCTGCAAAATAACCAACATATCTATCTCCCCTGCCTGAGGGGAGGAGCATAGGGCAGAGTCTTAATTTGAGCTAAACTGTATGTCTCTCATGCAGCTAGGCATAGTAACTTGTGGTTATTTTCCAATATACTAACTGTACATAGAAGCAGAGCTGTCAGGCCAGCCCTTGGGAGAAGAAGGGAGTAAAAATAAATGTAGTATAGATTTCAAAGCCCCTGGTTGAAATAAGATGCTTTTAGACTACTATCCTTCAAAGTGTCTGATGTTTGTTAGTCCCACAGGACTGTAACTAAAGTCTTACTATAGCAGCTAATCTTTAACATATCTTAACAGTCATCAGCAGGAGTCATTTTGTCTTTGAGTAGTAAATGTTATTTACAAAACTCATTGCTAGTAACAGTAACAATGTGCTGATGGGTAAAAGCTAGCTTGCTAATTAGAGTGACATCAGAAGACCAGATGAAAGAGAAAGGGAATTACATGTTACATTTCTTGGTAGATGAACTAAGTTGTGATCGTGTCTATAGTGGTAGAGTTCAAGGGTGGGGAACTGGTTCCAGCTAAGGGGGCCAGATCCAGAACCCATGCTGACTACTTTGACAGGTAGGTACAGCTGTCCACTTGTCAGTCACATCAGCATTACATTAGGTGTTTCAACTTCAAAAGAAAGAATCAGAGCCCTCTCGTAAGCATGCTCTTGATTCTTCCTTTGCAGGCACAAGTACATGAAATTATGCTGCTATATTACAGTAGGTCACAACATTAAATCAAGTTAAATTCACTTAACACTGTGCGTGCATCAGACTCATTTGTTGTTCTGTTAGGCTACTTCGCATATGATTAAGGTGTGTTTGATTTTATATCAATTTCATATTCTATATTTAGTGATCAGTGCTGGGGTTCTGAAAAGTTTACTTTTTCATTTGAAACGGATCCACTCCTTAAGTAGCCAATGATATGTAATTCCTCCCCAAATGATCTATTATTATTTATTAAGTTTGTTACTGACTGTTCACCATCAGGTCCCAGGGCTGGTTATGACAATTTAAAATTCAATATTAAAAACAGTCGGAACAAAATTCAAGAATCTGCAAGACTTTACAAACATCTTTAGGATCCTAGTTAAATTGTTACGTCCCATTTTATTCAGTGTGGTTTAGACATACCTAATTTATTTCTAATTTCACATTCTAGAGCCAAACTGATTTTTTCAGAAAACAAGAGTGTAGATTCAACTTAGGTTTGTAAGGTACATTTAATCATGGCCAGGATCCAGAAGATAACATAAGCCTCCTACCTTGCTATAGGGTGAACTAGTTTTGAAACTGAAGGTAGTTTAAAAAGCAGTTTTTGATACATCACGATATGAAGTTCTGCCATTTAAAAAAGTCAGCAATGCCACTTAGTTCATGCAAGCCTTTGGTTATACTATGAAGAATCTTAGGATTCTAGCCATTGAGTGTGATAGCTTACATACTGTTATTTACTTTCATTAAGCTTTGTTCATATTTCCCCCCTTAAAATACAGCATTGATAGCAACCATAGTTGTGATTCTGTTTTGATTAAAAAAATGTGTGTGTGGGAATGGAGAGTTGGTTAGAAAAATCATACTTGCTGGTTGTATCCCTACCCTCCACAAATTCAGTGTGATTTAAGTCCTTTTTCACACCTCCTAAATCATGCATACGGTGAAACTATGCATGTTGATGTTAACTGCATGGCGGTTAAATTATAATAATCCTAGGCACATTTCAGAGGGGGATTTACACTGGTGCTGCTGTGTGTGGGGATGGCAGGTTTAACCTTTCCCTCCCCAGCATTTTTTCTGATGAAAATGGATCCTGTGTTCTGCTATTAGTGATTCTAAAAAACAAATTGGGGGTGTTCTGTTGCAGAGTGCAGTGCATGGACTGAAATCTCCTGCCTCCCACATGCTTTGTATCAAATTTAAAATCCTTTGATGTGGCAACAAGCCAAGCAATCAACATAATGTGTAGTTAGCTTCTGAATATGCAGAGGGACATGGCCTCACTCCTGCTTTTCTGGCCTCCTACCTCTATGTTTTTACTTTAAAAAAGGGTTTCATTCACACCAATCTGTGCCACATGGGTACAGCTTTGTGGCTGGGGCCTATGCAGTAATTTAGGCTTCTTGTATCATCCTCCATTTTTTTTTTTTTTACAAAAACTATGCAGAGCTCGCTGTCAGGGTAGGATCAGGCACATTCCCTCCATGATTCTATTCTTCCTGATATGTCATGTTCACATGGCCTTTAAGGCAATTAGACCTTTCTGTTCCTAATGTTTATTAATTGTTTTCAATAAAGAGATTTGGCATCCCTCTCCATATCTCCCAGGAAGGATCTCTCAGAGAAACCAAAGTCTAATGTTTTGGTAGTCACATTTCATCAGCCCTAGATAACAATTAATGTAGTAATAATGCTTTCCCTACTATGCTTAATTCCTCTAGTACATATTACAAGGAAACTCTGTTAAATGACATTAGAAAAGCTAGAGAGAAGTATCAAGGAGAAGAACTGGCAAAGGAACTGACCAGGATTAAACTTCGTATGGATAATACTGAAGTCCTCACTTCCGACATTGTAATCAACTTACTTCTGTCGTATCGAGATATCCAGGTATGTTACTTTTACCATAAATACATAGTACATGTCCCCAATGTTATTTTATCAAGGTTTTACCCATTTTTTGTTTTATTTAATATTTTTTAAAGGTGATCTTAAGTTCAGAATCATTGGGTTCTACAGAATCCGGATCCATGACGACTGTGTCATTTTTGCTGATTTTCCTTAAAAATAGCACAAAAACGCTCAACAATTTTGGTCCCAACAACATGTGTGTCCTGATTTTCACTGTTTGAAATATTTCAACCCTAGATATCAGTGTTTTATTTACATTAATTTGCTGCAAATATTTCTGCCCTTTTCTGTAATATTTGTCTACAAGGTATGGAAGTTGAGGAAATGAGCCACAAAACTTCTTGCTATCTGACCCTGCAATCTGAGTTTAATGTGTTCATTTTACTTAGTACCCTTCAGGTTATAATTCCCCACTAGGAGATTATGAGTAAGACTGCTTTAAAAATGTTTTCCATTGCAGTGCATGCTTGTCTTCAGCTAGAAATGCAATAATGCTTAAAGAGCAATGTCAGCCATCTAGTGGAATGGTGTAAGTGGCTTGTTAACACAGGCAAGGATGCATTCCATTCAGGATTGTGTTAGTTCATAAATTCTGGCTCCTGTAGAGTTGTGTGTGTTCCTTGTAGGCAGAGAATATATTTCTAGCAGACCTTGTCCTAGGATGAAGGGAGTATCAAGGAGATAGGCTATGCATCTTTTTAAGCAGTTGTTGTTGCTCATGGTCAGAATAAGTAAAAACCATTTGATGGATGAATTTGGGTTAGTAATGCTTTCCTCTGTTACCTCTTCAAACTGCTGTTAGGACTATGATGCCATGGTGAAGCTGGTGGAAACACTGGAAATGCTCCCTACTTGTGATCTGGCTGATCAGCACAATATCAAATTTCATTATGCATTTGCACTGAATCGGTAAGATTAACTCCTGTGTGAATACATTTACAGAGAGAGGTAACTATTCCATTAGTGCAAAGGCATCTTCAACTTAAAACTCTTATTGCAACCACAGACTCGGATATTTGTTACATGAAGGTGACCCAAACATTCCCAGTGTATTTCCACACCCAATCCATTCTACTTAAACAGATGACTTTCCAGCCACCGCTTATGTATCTCTTTCGCCATTCCCCCCAGAAAATATTTTAAATCCTCCTACAGACTCTGTTGGACTACATTCTGCTTAGTAGGCTGATAATTGAAGTATATGTAGCTTCTTATTTAAAAGTGTAAGTTTAATCCATGGTGCTCTTGTCCCTCATATATTCTAAGTGATCACTGTGCTCTGCAGGAGAGGGGCTCCAGCTGATAACCAGCTCATTAGGAAACTTGTTCCATACAGTGTAAGAACTGGGTTTTTAGTGCATGCTACCCCCACAGGGGACACGGGTGGCGCTGTGGGTAAAAGCCTCAGCGCCTAGGGCTTGCCAATCGAAAGGTCGGTGGTTCGAATCCCCGCGGCGGGGTGCGCTCCCGCTGCTTGGTCCCAGCGCCTGCCAACCTAGCAGTTTGAAAGCACCCCCGGGTGCAAGTAGATAAATAGGGACCGCTTACTGGCGGGAAGGTAAACGGCGTTTCAGTGTGTGGCTCTGGCTCGCCAGAGCAGCGATGTCACGCTGGCCACGTGACCCGGAAGTGTCTCCGGACAGCGCTGGCCCCCGGCCTCTTGAGTGAGATGGGCGCACAACCCCAGAGTCTGTCAAGACTGGCCCATACGGGCAGGGGTACCTTTACCTTTACCTTACCCCCACATACTCTTGCAATTTTCTCCCAGTATGCAGTATATCAGAGAGGTACCCTTGTTTCTGCCTTTTGGGGTACTTATTGAATATGATCTTCTTTCAACAAGCCTTTTAAGCAAGATTCTTATTCCAGTCTTTATCGGGATTAGCTTAGAAAATGTATTTATGTATTTATGTATGTTTTAATGTTGATATTTTTTATTGTTAAATTGCTTTTGGGATTCATTGACTTAAAAATAATAATACAGTGAACAAACCTGTAAAAAATTAATAATTACTCTGAATTTTTTTATTTCCTTTTTTTAAAGTACTCAGTACATGCTAGGGTATAATATCACAGTACAGCTTCGTTTTAAGCCCAACCCAAGTTATTTATAATAGGCAAATTACCTAAGATTGTTTATGCAACAATATGAAAATACAGTGTGTGCTTATTTTAAACGCCAATTACTTTGTGAATGGTTTCATCATACTTATTATAGGCTCAGCTGTCCTGCATTTTCATTACTGTGGAATATAGCACAGAGGTCATGTTTATAAATGATAACTTGGATAGTAAACTGCTGGTGACAGGTGCTTCAAGGCTGAAGTCATAACCTAATATTGTCAGTACATGAACATGATGAAGGATGGCCAGAGTCAATGCCAGGACTGACAACAGGCGCCCTTTAAGCCAACACCTCAAAGCTTTTCCAATAACAAAAGGTGTTGAGTAGTAAGAGAGAAGAAACAACTTTTGGTGCACCATAATAGATCAAGATTTTTAAAAAATCCCATAAGGGAAGTCAAACAACTTCCTATAAAGGAAGACGAACAAGGTTCCTGTGATCATGTTGTTTCAGAGGAACTTCTCAGAGCTTCTAAACAATATGCACATGCGTAATATATGGTATAGGCTGGGATCTAAAGCCTACTTTGGGCATGCTCAGTGACTTGTATGCAATTTTTATAATATTTCTAGCTCTTCTGACAACATGAGTTCAGGAAGAACTCAGTCACCTTTTGAGAGTAGATAAATAGTTATCTTCTTTTTAAATTTCAGCTTTATTCCATGTCATTCCAGAACTAATCTTGGTGCATACCTTTCTTTTCCTGGTAACACAGGCTTTGAGTTTTATTTTTGTATCATTCATAATAAGCAAGTTACTGCTTTTGTGCACCCGTTTCATAGCCATCCAAATAAAGTTCAGGCAGCATTCCGAAAAATGGGTAGTTAGTTCACGTAAAAGGTGGAACCTCTTTAAAGAGTTCCAATATTTTGTATGAGAGAAGCACACAAGTAATGGATCACAGAGTAGTGAGGGAGTTGTAGCTCCCCATGCAAAATCAGTCTCACAGCTTTCACCTTTTGTTGTCTCTCATATGCAACTCTTAACAGCTGCAGCTAGTTGACTTGTGTCCAGCCCAGAGGCTAGATAAGACAGCTGCTGCAGTGGATAAGTGGCTGACACAGGATAAGTGTCTTTTAATTTTGCCTTTGGTGTCTTCTCTTCAGGGTCACCCAACTAACCACTTCCCTCTTTAATGTTGTATTATTGAATTTATTGTCCAGTAGGAGAAAGTGAGTGATGTATTACAGTATTGGGTGGTAACTGGAATTGTGTTTTTGCTGCTGAGAGTGGGATTCTATGTTCTAACTTTTTTGTGTTTTATAATTTTGCTTAATAACAATAAGTATGAGAGACTGAAATGGCAGAGAGTAAGGCCCTATCTGGGTGGGAGAGAAGGAGGGCGTGGTTATGCAGCTGTGTGTTTGGCACTGTGTTGCTTTAGATGGTGGTGTGTACTAGTGAGGTTACTCTGGCATGGAGCATGTGTGCAGCCTCTATTTCAATTATTTTGTTCTGCTGCCAATGCTGTTGTTTTGCATAGTTCTCTTCATTTTCTGGTATTTGATTCCCTCCCCCCCCCCGGTATTTTTTTTAATGTTTAAGAGAATATTTTGTTTCTCCTGTTAATCAAGCTGCTTTAAATGTGTAATCATTGATACTGACAGTGTATGACAACAAAGTACATCACTGTAGGGAAAAGTACTTGTGTGTTTGGGCAGTATACTGTATCCAGTATTAAAGCTATCATAACAGGAATTGACTTGTCGGTTGAAAATTGCATCATGTCTGAATTTATCATTGAAAGGAATTATTCTGCTTACTTAAGCATAGCAAGCTTTGTGCTGCAATGTTTGCTTCTGAATATTTTCAAATAAAACATAGCATAGGTAATTTGTAAATAGTGTGGTTGCATTTCATGTACTAATACTGTATGATAAATGTTTACAGCTGGTAATGTTTTCCAGCCAGAACTGAATTTTGTTTCATTTTTGGTAGATAATTGAAAGTGCCACCTGCTGTCGCTGATGCAATACATAGTGGTCCTGGTCCTAGCCTCTAGAGCAGGAGAAAACAAGCTTGCTCCATCTTCCATATGACAACCCTTCAGATATTTGAAGATGGATATCATATCCCCTCCCAGTCTCCTCTTTTACGGGCTAAACATACCTAGCTCCCTCAACAGGGAGTCTTAGTTTCCAGACCTTTGATCATCTTCATTTCTCTCCCACGTTCCAGCATGTGAATAGCCTCCTTAAATTGCGGTGCCCAGAACCAGACACAGTACTCCAGGTGTGGTCTCACCAAGGCAGAATAGAGAGAGATTATTACTTCCCTTGATTGGAACACTATTCTTCTGTTGATGCAGCCTTTTTTGCTGCTGCATCAGACTGTTGACTTGCGTTAAGCTTGTGGTCCACTGAGACTCCTACATCCTTTTCACATGTACTATTAGCAAGCCATGTGTCCTCAATCTTATATTTGTGCAGCTGGTTCTTCCCGTCTAAGTGTACAACTAAGTGACAAACTAACCTCAGACTAATCATTCTGTTAGTTTGAATATAGCTGCTACTCATCTGACTTCTGGCAATTCAGGATGGCAGAGGACATGATTTTAGAAGACTTATCAGTGTATAGAGGAAAAGAGCAGAGACAGAACGTACACTGTAGTTGCATATCTTTTGCGTAAAATCTATCCAGAATGTCACATCTAGAGCTCTGGAAAGCTCCAACAGAAATTCTATACACAGTTTCATACTAAGGTTGCCTAGTGAAATTATTGTGTGTATTTAGTGTAGGAGTCACCAATCTTTTTTCACCTGAGGGGACATTTGGATTTTTGTTTCTACCTACTCTGGCCACTTCTCTTCCCTCTTCCTTGATCTGCTTTCCCTCAGCCCCTAGGACAGAAAGAATATGTGCACACACTTCATCTTTAAGAGGATTTTGATAAAAGTCAGATCCAGGAGAATTAATATGAGCCTTGAAATGCACATAGAGCTGGAAGAGGCAGTGGGAAAAAGCATCATTCTTCCAACTTCCTTTTCCATCTTTTATATGTTTTATGAGAAAGAGAGAGAAATAACTACTCTCATTACAAAGGAGGCAGTGCATGAGTGCTGAGGGTTCAGAGGCTTTGTGGGCACCAGGGGAGACCATTGTGCTCATAGGCACCACATTGGCAAATCCCAGTTTAGTGCATATTGACAGAGTTATAAATTGTGTTAGATACAAATATATGGTTCTTTGTACAAGCTTATTCATGTGATTTTCTGTCTGAATTTCAGAAGAAACAACACAGGTGACCGGGGGAAGGCACTGCAAGTGATGCTGCAGATCTTGCAGACATGTGATCGCCCAGCACCTGACATGTTCTGCTTGTGTGGGAGAATCTACAAGGACATTTTCCTTGATTCGGACTGTAAAGACACCAGCAGCCGGGACACAGCCATTGAATGGTAAGAGGAGTGGCAATGTGTTTACCGTATCTGTGTAATTATGAAATGGAAAGCAAAGTACTTCACATGGAGTACCAAGTTCCTTACCAGCCTCCTGTTGGATGGGAGTTAAAAATAGGCCCTTTCATTATCTAGATATTATCTTCAAACTATGCAATTCTTACCATTTTAGTATTCTGTTACATCTTATTACAGTCTTCCAGAAGTAGAGTTGCAATGAGGAGGAAGCTACTGTTTTGAAATTTCAGACTATGGTCAGAGCATATTTAGAGAGGAGATAAGGCTATCTATAAATTCTTGTTGATGCATTTGTGGTTGGAGAGAAGATCATAAACATAATTCTCATAAAGAAAGTTTTTTGAAAGAGATTCTTTTTTGAACAGGAAAGAGAAAATCTATTATTTATTGGACGATAGGTATCAAGATACTGGGTTAGATCCAATGGAGCACTTGTGGGTATTCACTCATGCAACAGGGCTTCATCTTCCTCTCCTCTACCATGTGTTCTCAAAGTCTGATCTGGAGTGGGGAAGAAGAGAAACAGGAAGTTCCATTGCATAAGTGGATTCTGTTGTGCAAGCAGGTGGATATTTTTAGATGTTGCCCATGACATATAACGTTTCTGTGTTTGCTCTAGCTGCCCAATGGATTTATCACACAAAATGAGATCCAGTGTGCTGAATGTATTTTTCAATTTGATTTTCTGTGTTTTTGTGATGACTAAGTTTTAGCAAATAAATTTAACTGACCTGGCTGACTTTAAAGCTGTTTAGACTACTGGTCACCATGACTTTTGATGGCAGTGAATTCCATAAATTAATCATCTGTTACATGAAAAAAGAACATCCTTTTATCTGTCATCCTGAATCTGCTGCTAATCAGGTTCACCAGCTAACCCCGAGTTCTCATGTTGTGGGAGAGGGAAGAAAATTAAATCCCAATTAAATCATGAGCTCCTGTCTTTCTAGATAAGATTAATTGGAACAACAACAACAACAACAACAACAAAAAGAAATCCATTCACATTTCCATAGTTTGCAACAATGGCTGGCATGCCTTCTTTATTGTGATCTGAGAAACTTCAAATGTTTTTCTTTGGAAGTATCTTCTCCAGTTTGTTAAATCTTGTCTCTGCAGGTATCGTAAAGGGTTTGAGCTCCAGTCAACTCTGTATTCTGGGATTAACCTTGCAGTCTTGCTGATTGTTGCAGGGCAGCAGTTTGAAACCTCCATGGAACTAAGGAAAATAGGTGAACAACACAAAAACTTGTTGCAGCAGTAGTAGGGTTATTAATTATTGTCAGATACATAAAGGTTTGGATCCAAAGGTCCAATTGAATGAAGGAAATTTCCAGTTGTGGAGCTGGACCTTTGGATCCATTGTTCTGAATTGAAGTTGCAGTGAATTCTGTATTTAAGAATAGTAGTTTTAGCCCACTGTGAAGCATGTCACAAGTGTTTTGCCATCAGTTGTAAGCACCTGTTCCTAGAATGAACTTCTGCAAGGGCAGTGGTCCATGACTAGTATCTTTGACCATATGAAGAATGCAATTTATTTCCCACCAATGACATTTAGGCCATATTCACTCCATACATTTAAAGCATTATCATACCACCTTTAAACAGCCATTGCTTTTCCCAAAGAATTCTGGGAGCTGTAGTCTGTTAAGCATGATGAGAATTGTTAGGAGATGCTCATTCCCTTTCCAGAGTTACAATTCCCAGAATGGTTTAACAGTCCCTCTTCAGAGGGAACTCTGAAAACTGTAGCTATGAGAGGGGAATAGAGGGTCTCCTAACAACTCTCTGCACCCTTAACAAACCACCGTTTCCAGAATCCTTTGGAGGAAGCCATGACTGTTTAAAGTATATCATAGTGTTTTAAATGGACGGCATGAATGTGTCCTTTAATGTGTCCCTTTGTGTAGTTTTTCTCTACCTAATACTCTTAGATGTTATACTTCCCATGATTACCAACGCACATTATCATCTTTACAGTCTTTGAGGTTCATTGTGTTCCCTTGTAACATACTGTTTTTATGTGAATTTGTCAAGGTGTGCGATTGAACAGTTTGTTGGGAAGAAAAGGGAGTTTGGAAAAAATGAACAATTACTGGGATGTCGGGCAGTTCTTCAGTGTAAGCATGTTGGCCAATGACATTGGTAAAGCAGTGCAAGCAGCAGAGAGGCTGTTTAAACTGAAACCACCCATTTGGTATGTATCATCACATATTACAATTTGCGTAGTTGCATCTCCTGCTCTCTGCCCTCACCCCCACACCCCATTGGACTTCATTAAGTTCTCCAATGCTCCATGCATCATCACCATTCTTTGCATGATGATTAAATAACTATGTTTTCATTTTCAGGACTTCTGATTTTCAAGTAGACTTCTAATATTCTAGCAAAGGCTTGTTGTGTCATTAACTTAGAGTAAATAATGTTGTTCTTGGTTGTTTAATTATTGATTGTATGCATGTGTTTCAGGTATTTGAAGTCATTGGTTCAGAACCTGATGTTAATACAGCGGTTCAAGAAACTCACCATAGAACATTCTCCTAGACAAGAGAGACTGAACTTCTGGTTAGATATAATTTTTGAGGCAACTAAAGAAACAACTAATGGCTTGAGATTCCCAGTAAGTCTCTGTAATGCGCAGAGCTTATATATCTGGTTGATTTGGACTAAAATCCTGTATACACTTGCCTAGGAGCAAGCCCAGTTAAACTAATCAGGGTTTACTTTTGAGTAGACAGGCTTAGAATTTCACTATTAGTAACAGAAAACTGTGGCCTGATGTTAGGAGCTACCATGTGAACTAGAATCAAGTGACAAGTAAATCTGCCCAAGCTGTATGTAGTGTTTTCTGCCAAGCAGGTCAGAGCTGGCATGTCCTGTTTGGTAGGGAGTGGACCTCGGTGGCAGTTATTGCTTGCTGTTTTTGCTGCTAATCTGTAGGGGTGGCCAGGTAGAAGTGGGAAACTTTCTAAGGTAAAAATGTGTTCTGTAATTGTATCACTATGTAATTCATTGTCATTTAAAAAAATAAAACAACAGCAATACACAAGTGGCTTGAGCATAAATGGATGTTTGATACAAGTCTAATGCAAATGAATAAAATAAAATAATATACAAGAAGGAAAGAGTGCAAGAAATTGTATGAGACCTGATTAAATAAATAGTTTGATCCACAGCCAAGAAGAAAATGCAGTGTTAATTGTGAACAAATTTTCAGCACGCTTTCAATGGGAGTTACTCCCTAGTTCAGGTGTAACTAACATTGTGTCCTCCAGGAGTTGTTACACTACAACTTCTACCATCTCTGGCTATTGGCTATGCTGGTTAGGATGGATGCGACTTGTATTGCACAAAGGCTGCCATGTTGGCTACTCCTGCCTTTTAGGATAACAGCCTTATAATTAGCATTCCAATGCTGTAAGGGTGTGTCACTGATCTAGTTAGGTTTCACTGGACATGTGTGTGCTTCTCGCTTAGGTACTGGTGATAGAGCCAACTAAGGTATACCAGCCTGCGTATGTGTCAATCAACAATGAAGCGGAAGAAAGAACTGTTTCCCTTTGGCACGTGTCTCCGACAGAAGTGGTAAGACCAATGGTGAATTTCTTCTTTCTCTCTAGAAATTCTGATCACCACTTCTTGGCTTCTTTGTATACAACTCTTTTTTTTAAAGAGGCTTCACAAAAGTGTCACACAATGCACATAAGTATCTTCTTTGTCCCGTAGATGGAAAAACTGAGGTACTAATAACAGGGAGCCAGCCTTAAGCCCCAGGGAAATGAATTATCATACAAACCTTTTCGTCTGTTCAGCATGAAAGCACGAGGGCACAAAGCATGACAGAGATCACGTGTGAGCACATGCAGGCACGAACACTCCACCTCTAACCTTCCTGTGTCAAATGGGAAGATCTGAAGGAGGCTTGTAAGCCAATTCATCTGAATGTGCTTGGAAGCCTCCCTGTGATTGGGCAGGTTAGGGGTATACTGGGAGTGCGGGGTATTTGCACACCTGGTTTCTGTACACTTCATACTACCATGCTTTTGGGTTGAAAGCCTGAACAGCTATACAGAATTAGATACAGTGGTACCTCGGGTTACATACGCTTTAGGTTACATACGCTTCAGGTTACAGACTCCGCTAACCCAGAAATACTGCTTCAGGTTAAGAACTTTGCTTCAAGATGAGAACAGAGATCGTGCTCCGGCAGCGCGGCGGCAGCAGGAGGCCCCATTAGCTAAAGTAGTGCTTCAGGTTAAGAACAGTTTCAGGTTAAGTACGGACCTCCGGAACAAATTAAGTACTTAACCCGAGGTACCACTGTATTTGATGTTTTAAACTTATGCTCTTTGATTTATTTTATTACAGTATCACACATCCCATTGAGAACTTATGAAATCTGGGGTGCTCATAAAAAGTCTGATACCAAAATTCTCATTAGGATAAACCAGCTTTGTGGGGGGTGGGGAGAGAATGTGTTTCATTCTTAGATCTACAGCAGGAAAATAGGAGGACTGTGAATTGGTTTCAATGATTTAGCCCTTCGCTTTCAAGTTACGAAAATGCTAGGTTTTGTACAAATGATACACTCAGTATGACACAGTACATGACATGAATATTCTTCAGTACTAATGTAACACTGCTTCTCAACCCACTCTGTCCAGGAGTCACAGCTGCTAAGCCACAAAATCCTGCAATCAAATCGTCCTTATTTTTGCTCTAGCTAATGTACATATTTGCTTATCAGTGAACCAAGGACTGTGGATCAGATCATCTGAGCATCCTTCTCAGATATATGGCCATACATGAGAAGCCAATAGGTAGCCCTGTAGACAGTTTGGGTAAGCATTTCTGCAAGCTTGCCGCAGCATACTTCATGACTTTCTGATTATTCTTTCTGACATGGATTGAAGGAGCTACACACACACACCCCACCCCTTTCAGGGGAATGTTTGGATTCACTGAGCCTAGCCATTTCCACAAATTAAGGCATAATGCCATTAGGATGGACATCAGACTTTCAATTGAAAGGAAATTCATAGTGTCATGAAATTTAGGAAGACCATTTTCGTTCTGCAATGGCAAGGAGTAACATGTTGCTGTTGGGGCCTAGTGTTGTGTCCCTTCTTTATCTTGCTACTTTTTTGGGGGGGGTAGTAGCAACCTTGCTAATATTGCTGTATGCTGCCTCAAAGCAAAATATCGGTGCCCAAAGACTGAGATCATCCTTGTGATGTGATGATAATGGTTTGTAATCTTGCTTTGAAACAATCTGTGTTCTTACCCATTTGCAGAAACAGATTCATGAGTGGAATTTTACAGCTTCTTCTATTAGAGGAATAAGGTTGGTGTCCTTGAAATGGTTTTATTTTTGTTTTACTTACATGCCTCATTTTGCCTTAGGGATATGTGAAGAATGTATATGTGTTTTCCCAGCAATGCTAGCAAACGATGTAGTTTGGGTATCCTTTATATCCCACCCAACTCCCCAGATGTGAAAGCTATTTCCTTGAAGTATAGTTTAAATATTCCTTAGTTCTTTATCCCTAAAGAATCCTTTACAAGACAAATGGTTGCTGCTTCATGTCTGGCAAAGGGAAAGGCACTCCACAATAAAAGAACAATAGTATAGAATGCCCATTTTTTTGGCAGGGTTGTCCCTATAGTGTAAGGTGTGATGCCACAGGTAGACTTTCCCCTAAGGTTGCCATATTTTGAAGAGCAAAAAAGAGGACACTTTTGTGTGCCGTGTCATGTGATCCATTATGTGGGGTGGGGCTTACCTCTATTTTACCCTCTATTTTATTCAAGTTGGCACACCTGTCTGGGGTACTTTAGTTGAGATTCCTGCATTGATGGGGGTTGGACTAAATGACCCTCCAGGACCCCTTCTAACTCTAAAGTTCAATGATCAATGAACCCTGTTTCTTTAAATGAGCTTCATTATTTTATTGTTGGTTGTTTTATTTGATTAATTCCATTAGGGCCCTGTTTTGCGACTGAAAATTAGGTTAATACATTTTTATAGAAAATAAAATAGGTTGTCTTCCTTAAGTCATATGTACATTCTAATGCTAATTCTTGGGGAGAGTAAAGAAGATAGCTTTTTTTCTTGTGATTTTCCTATGCTTTCAGTTTACATGAAGGACTTTAGCCCTCTTTTGTAGTACTAAGCAGGAGGCATCTTAAATATTTTTTCATAGTGTGCAGGCTCTGTAATATAGTTTAGTCATTGCTCAGCATAGTAGCTTGGATATTTTGCTTCTTGTCTTCCTCCCCCCTCCTCCGTTGAATTGATATTTTCATGGTCTTTTAATGGCACCACTTTCAAATAACATGTTCCTTATATTGCTGAAGTTACACCATTGAAAGATGTAGTGTGAGAAAGTGAGTTTAATCTTTCTCTCCATGTACATTTCTCTACAGAATATTATATTTAGATTGGCAAATTGGAAACTGGATGGATATTGATTAGTGTTTCTTCCATGGCTTTTGAAAATTGTCATTGCTTTCTCCTTTCTCTCATCTAGGCTAGTATGGATTTTTTCTGCCTCATGAATATAGTACTAGACAAACATTGTCTGCAAACTTCAGCAGTTTGAATTGCAGGGATTTTAGGGCATTTGAAAAACAACAACAGACATGGGAGAAAGTAATGCTATTATTCTCCTGTTATGACTCCCCTTACAAGAACTGCTAGATGCACTTTTATTATACAGAATCTGAAAATATCTTTACTTTTTGTTCAAAACTGACTTTAAAAGAGTGTTAGTAAACAACTTGAGAGAGTAAAGTAAGCAGAACAATGAATTATTTGTTCTGAGCTAGTAATTTATGTTTTACAGAGTTGTAAATCCTAATGGGGCAGTCTTCATTATCTTTTTGGCACTTATTGAAGACTTTCCTTTTTCAACAGGCTTTTTAAGGGGGAGATTTTAATCTCGCCCTGTATTTATATTGGATTTGAAATGGTTTTTATATATGATATTGTTTAAATTTTTATTATAAAAGAAATCTGTTTATACTGGTGATAATTTATTTTGAGATGCTTCATTGGAAGCGACTCATAAGTGGAATGGCACTAACTAAATAGGTGAATGAATGAATGATTAACACCCTGGCAATACATATATCTGGTTTTTTGAAGGTCACAGATCTTAACTTTTCCTGCTATGCAGACTGACTGTTGTTTCCATTGTCCTAGTGATCTGTTCTGCACATTTTTATAATCATTTCCTCGTTTTATTCATAAATGGCACTCAAATTGTATTGCTGGTCATCTCCAGTTGGAAGCAGGCTTTAAAAAAACCATGACTGTGCTGTTGTCTCTCTTTGATTCTGTAAACTCTGTAGTGGTAGAAGGAAAACTGAACTGCTGTGTGAGCAAAACGGGACTAGCTGAGCTCCTCCATTTCTTCCTTCATCTTCATACCTCTGCCCCACATCCACGCCACTTGTGCTTAGCATAACTTTATTGTAATTCTTTTTCCACAGCATATCTAAATTTGACGAACGGTGTTGTTTTCTGTATGTCCACGACAACTCTGATGACTTTCAGATCTACTTTTCTACAGAGGGCCAGTGTAGTAGGTGAGAAGCTTTGCATTGCTTTCCCTAACTATCAAAATGAGACGTACAATAGTTGGGGGATACCTTGTAAACCCAGAAGTATTTTCGCAAATATTTTGTTTGCTGGGCCACCCAACTCCCTCCTCTTCACCCTCCAATGCTGCTGTGATAGCCCAGCAGCAAGTGAACAGTTCTCGGAAGTCTGTCGTCACGTTGTAGTTTGCAGCGCCACCTGTTTGTGGCCACACAAACTACTGCATGATATTCAGTGCAAATACTGTACATAAAAGACACTTTGCTCTGGAATACTGTGGAAGTGGGAAGTGCCTGTTGCATTTGCTTATGCAATTGGATATGGCTCCTCATATTTGTTTTCTTCATTCCTTTCTTTCCTGTGTTCATTTATAAAGGCCCTACCATATCACAGGTTAAATTGATCTTAATTTGTTTAGTATGATCAGGATATGTGAAGGTAGGAATTAACAGCATGGTGAAAGCGTTGGTCTTTGAACTGGGATGGAGGACATCATTTGGAATCCATCTCAGGCAGCAAAATGTCTTGGGCTAATGCCGATTTAAAGTAATTTAAACAGTCGAAAAGTTACATTTGAATTACAGATTTACAAGGGATAAATTTATAAGGGGTTTCAGTATCCATTAAAAAAAGCTGTAGCACAACAGCATGAGGCAATAGTGATTTTGAAGAGGAAAAGGAAAGGGAATGTTGGCAGATGTATTGTTTTGCATTGCACATGAATCATAAGTATCATACATTTGAGCAGAAAAGCAAGATACTGTTATGCCTTTAATTGTGCGGTGTGCATTGCTTACAGATTTTGTAGTCTGGTTAAAGAGATCTTAACAGATGTTGTAGGAAGTACTCTGGAACTGGAAGGAGAGAGTGATGGAGACACATTGGAAGTAAGTAATGTTGACCAGGGAAAAACAGAAATCTTTGTTTGGATGGGAGACGAACTTGCTTTCCATATTCCTATTCTAATTAATTTAATTTATTAATACCTTAAGAAATAATACCTACCTTTTTAAAAAGTAGGAACAGCACCACTAAAACTTTGCAGCTAAAACATTGTTCAATAAGGGCAGTAAGAAGCTTTCCACATTTACCATTTATAGTGGTATAGTTGCTGGCTCTTTCGGATTTTTTGGCATGCCGCCACACAATGTCGTCATTATTCAGCTAGTATTCCAGAGTAACATACTCAAAAACCTGCTTCTTCTTCTACTACTGCAAAAAAAACCCCAGATTTTTGGGAAAGAGTCAGATGGGTACTCAATATTTTCATTTGCATGGCATGTGTCAAAGCATCGTCCTAGTTTGGTTCTGTTTTGCACCGCTTCCCTCCCATCAGCACAAGCTGTCAGTTTGCGAGCTCAGTTCAGGCAAGAGATATGGCAGGTAGAGACAACAGTCCTGAGTTGAAGTACTGCCTGTGACAGCAATCGTTAGCTGCAGACAAAATAACCAGGTTTGCCCTCGCTCAGGCAGGCAAGTAGTCGGTTTTCTAATCTACTGTACTCCCACAAGGTTAGAATTCTGGAATACTAGGCATTAAATAGAAACAATAGCATGCTGAAGTGCTGACTGCATGCACATGCTCATAACTGCCAACATTTATTGGTTGGAAGAACACAAGGGCACATAAAGGATCTGCCTAACATTACAGAACTTTTATCAATCTGGGCACAATGTACCATTAGTGTAAACCCTGCACTCACACACTGTCTAATAACAGCAACGTGTGACCAAAGATGTGGACAGTCAGCTACAAATTCACTCCTAAAAATGTCGGATGCACAGCAACTGTGCCAGTATGAATGGTAAGTATGGAAAGGTCATAAGACACTGACTTTCTCGATGTTTTATAATGCATGAGGCCCTAGGAGAAAGCCTGGCCAACAAGGGCCGTCTTAAGCATATCCGGCGCTGTGGTGCAAAGATCCCTCTGGTGCCCCCCAAGTTGTTGACCTTTTTTTAAGGGGGGGAGGACCCCAAAGTTGTTGACCTTTTAGTTCCCCAGAGTTATTGACCTTTTTTTTAGGGAGCTGACACCACGCTTACACATTATCTCTAACAAGCCCATAGAACAAAATAAAACGAAAAGGCAGAAGAAAAACTAATGAAGTCCTCAATTCCAAAGCAAGACTCATTCAAGACTCAGCAGTTCTTCTAATTCATCATGATTCAAATCACCACATATCAAAAAGTTAAAGCAATCACCATTTTGTTGTTCTTTAAATAAATTAATAAAGACACACACAATGAAGTTCCC
Organism: Podarcis raffonei; assembly: GCF_027172205.1. Taxonomy (NCBI): domain Eukaryota; kingdom Metazoa; phylum Chordata; class Lepidosauria; order Squamata; family Lacertidae; genus Podarcis; species Podarcis raffonei. The sequence goes on from NC_070605.1 coordinate 66,258,549, forward strand.
AGCCAATTTGTGTTTAAGTACAAAGCTGACGTTTTTAAATATTGTGGGGGGTGGGGTGAGGGTGGGTGTGGGTGTAAAGCAGTGACATCCTGAACCTAAAAAGGACCCAAAACGTGGGTCACAAAGGCTGCAGCCCTAACTGCACTTACCTGAGAGTAAGCCCTGCTGAATCTAATAGGACCTTACTTCTGAGTAGACAGTAGGACTGCAGCAAGAAACACAGTTGGGAATTAGCGCTTTCTCATTTAAGTCTCAACCAGAGGAAAATGTAATATTGGAGATTAGGGAGAAAGGAATATGAATAGATTGGGGGGAGGGGGCTGATGAGAGACTGAAAACCACAGGTAGCAAGACAAGGCTTTCTGGGGAGCAAGGCTGACACACAGTTGCTTGGGGTGAAGACTGGAGAGGGACCATAGTTGAGTTGTGTGTGTGTGTTTTTCAGAAAAACGTAGAATTGGAAGGGACCCTGCGGGTCATCTAGCCCAACCCCCTGCAAGGCTTTTTAGCTTGCATTGATCTTAGTTGGATAGTCAATTAACAGGCTTGTTTCACAAATAAGGGAGAAGGAGCGTTGCTGGCTTGGTTTGGTTTGCCTTTGTTCTAGTTTTTAGCATGTGCTTAGTACCGTAGTTTCAGGCTGTGAGCCGCCCTGATATCTACGGGTGGAGGGCAGTAGTAGTAGTAGTACTACTAGTAATAATAATAATAATAGTGATATTTTTCGCAGGGCTTGGCGTGAGTGGGTGATGGCCAGCTGCTGGAATGAATGGGGTCGGTGCTAAATGGTCTGGCTTGCTTTACAACCCCTAGGGACCTTGTTGATGGGGGGGGGCAGAGAAGGAGCCCACCCCCCAAGAAGAAGAAGAAGAAAAGCGAAGGGAGGAGGCTTCCCTTTCCCAGGATAGAGTTGCCTGTAACATTAAACACAGGGCACGATTCTGGGGGGGAGAGAGAAACCAGGGCAGCAGCTGCTGCTACTCATGGCTCAGGCTAGATGTAGCTGAACAGGATGGGCAGGGGGACCCTGCAAGCAGGGCTGCAAACCCAGCGTGGAGGCTCCCCGGCCAGCTAGAGGAGGAAGAAAAGGGGCAAGTGGGGGGGGGCACCTCTCTTCTTCTTCCTTCCTTCTCCTCCTCCTCCTCCTCCTCCTCCTCCTTGCGCTCTGCTTCCCCCTTTCCATCGCCCACCTCCCTCTTCCCACAGGGTAGGCGGGCGAGAGAGAGAGAGAGCTGCATGCCAGCCAGCCATATAGTTGGCGGGCGCAGCTTCCATCCTAAGTCGCTCCAGGGATTGCTCTCCTCCTGCGGAGACTTGGGAGGCAAGCTGCACGCCCGCCAGCCATATGGTTGGTGAGGCGCAGCTGGCGGGTGCAGGGAAAGGGGAGGCCGCTGGCAAAACCATGCAGCTCCCCCACTTGCTGGGGCGCCCCTAAGAGGCCGGCGCCCTGGCGCAATGGACCACTAACCCCTATGGGAAAGACGGCTCTGTGGCCAACTGTCCTTTTCTGACTCTGAAAATGTCCTGTCAACTATCAAGGAAGTGGTGACAGCTGAGGGTCACATTTCAGGAGCTCTTTGCATGACCCTTTTGAGCATGGCAGCCACTTAAGCTGATGGCAGTCTGCCACAACTGCAGCAGGCGGAAGCAGTCATGTGATAGGTGAGAGTTTATCAGAATTCTGTGCTCACGGAGTTTTAGCATGCCGCTGCAAATTTTTTTAAAATGATGTAAATATGGCACAGAAGTGTATGCTACAGTTGTATAAATTAAGCAAATGTGGAAAATTCAGGAAGAGAGCATCATGTGAAAACATTTTTATTTATGGATAAGTGAAACTCAGCAAATAAACTGTAGGTTTTTGTAGAGAATGTTTTCTTGTTTGCGTAGCCCAAGCCTATTCATCCACCTGTTGTTTAAAAAACACCTGCATAATGCGACCTTTTTGGATGTTATTAAGCCTATTATCTGAATAATAATCCCCTTTCCCAAGTATGTAGTATTAGAATCCAATATCTAAGCATCAGATACAGGAGGAAATATCTTTCCTCTATAATAATGTTTGATATACTTGATATTTTTACATATTATGTGTTTATTATTGCTACTCGGATCTCTTGTTTGTCTGAGCAGGGTAAAATATTTTGAAAGAAACATGTTGGAGTTTTGTGGAATGGAGCTTGAAATGTATTGAAAATCACATTATTAACAGAGTTTGAGAGTTACACACTTAAAGCTTTTCATCCAAAAAGTATGGCAGTTATAGGAATCTCTGATTTTTGCAATTGCTTACTGGAATTAAGGATTAGAAAAGTACTTTTCCCCACTGCTTGTTTGTACAATTACGATTTTCATACATGACGATGGATAATTGTGTACTGAACTAATAGCATTAATTGTGTACTGAACTAATAGCATTTAATTATTCTATCCCCACAGTCCATTTGACAATGCATTGGTACCTGAGAAAAGACAGAAACACCCTTATGTGGGAGCTTTGTCATGGATGATATGGCAGATTAATTTGAAAACAGTGTAGGGCACTAAATTCATAAATAGCAACGAGAGGGGACACGTTAGTGGTAGAGTTGTCAGCTTTCCATGTATAATGTTCCAAATCCAGTCCTTGTAAATTCTAGTTACAAAGGGATCAAAAGTTGCATTACAAGTGAGGCATATTTCGCAACTCTACAGTAGTTATTGTTTTCCATGTAAGTCTAGTGGATAAAATAAGGAAGAAGAAGATTGTCACAGAGATACATAAGTTCAACCAGACATGCCATGAAACTCTGTTCCCATTATTCCCACATTACGAGTGGGTTGGGTTTGTTTGTTTTTAATGTTTATTAACCCACAACTTGCATGCTCAAGGGGATAACATACCGTATTTTTCGCCCTATAGGACGCACTTTTTCCTCTCCAAAAATGAAGGGGAAATGTGTGTGCGTCCTATGGGGCGAATGCAGGCTTTCGCTGAAGCCTGGAGAGCGAGAGGGGTCGGTGCGCACCAACCCCTCTCCCTCTCCAGGCTTCAGGAAGCTATCCGCTAGCTGTGGGAGCCCGCAGGAGTTCCCCCCGGGCTCCCCCAGCTTCCGCAGTGCTGCCTCTTATCCCAAAGCTACCCGAAGCGACTGCTCAGCATGCCGGGGCTTCGGGATAAGAGGCAGCGCTGCGCAAGCCACGGGAGGGCTCCCAGCCTCACGCCTTGGGGGGGGGGGAATAATTCCCCCCCCTTTATTTCCCCCCCAAAAAACTAGGTGCGCCTTATGGGCCGGTGCGCCCTATGGGGCGAAAAATACGGTACATTTATTTGAAAGGTTCGAGAAAAGCAACAAAACCATAAAGTTTGAAATGCCTCAGTCCTTTGGATCAAGTATTACTTGAGAGTTGAGTAATATAGGATGCTTCTAGGTAGCATTCCAATATATCTGCAGCCTAAAAGGAGACATTAGTTAGCAAATATCAGAGAAGCCAAGGCTATGTTTTGGGTTTCTCTGGACTAAGTGGGAATTAGCTGATATATCTGCATGTCTGTACTTTAGAGTAAGATGTCAATGAAAATCCTCTAATTTGAACAGCTCTTTGACATCAGTGTGCACATCATTTAGAAAATTTTCCTTCTTTGTTCAAAAGTAACATTTGTGTTACTTTTTTTAACATTTAACATTTGCGGGACGCGGGTGGCGCTGTGGGTAAAACCTCAGCTCCTAGGACTTGCCGATCGCATGGTCGGCGGTTTGAATTCCCGCGGCGGGGTGCGCTCCCGTTGCTCGGTCCCAGCGCCTGCCAACCTAGCAGTTCGAAAGCACCCCCGGGTGCAAGTAGATAAATAGGGACCGCTTACTAGCGGGAAGGTAAACGGCGTTTCCGTGTGCGGCTCTGCCTCGCCAGGGTAGCTTCGTCACGCTGGCCACGTGACCCGGAAGTGTCTGCGGACAGCGCTGGCTCCCGGCCTATAGAGTGAGATGAGTGCACAACCCTAGAGTCTGTCAAGACTGGCCCGTACGGGCAGGGGTACCTTTACCTTTACCTTTAACATTTGTGTTCAAGGGCATACAATTCTTATTTCTTTTTGCCTCCCTCCCGCTTCTCAATTTGAATTTGCTTTAAAATGAAGTCATTAGAATAGATTGTGGAATTGCCCATTGCACTGAAATGTTTATCTTCAGATATTTTGTGGATGCAAAGCCTGTGTTCCTATTCATGCTTATCTAAGAGTTAAGCCACAGTGAACACAGTAGGACTAATTCTGGGTAAACAACTGCTCTGTCAGAAATGTGCTATCAGTGATATTCAGGCTAACGTTTTGTAAATCTGGTTGCTGTCCTCAAGCTACCGCTATCAGCTGAATACTGTTTCGTAGCTGTGAAATATGGGTGTGCTAAAAAAAAACATTAACAGGTTCTGGTTGTGTCATTTTGGGTAATAGCACATATCACATAACAGCACAGGACGATGAACTGTGAACTGCTGAGGCATGAAAAATGAAACTGTTCGAAAGGTTGAACTAAGTTAGTGGGCAGGTCATGTTAGGGTGTACAAATACCTCCCTGGAGTCCTGAAGGTACTCCCTGAAGGTAGTCCTTTGATGCAATGGCCTGTTGGCTATGCAAATAAAGTCTATTCTATTCCTTCTATTCCTCCCTGGAGGACTCTGTGTGGAAACCGGGAGCTTGGCAATCACTTTCAAAATGAACTGTGGAAGAATTTCAAGTACTTAACTGACAGAGGATTTGTACATACTTGTACGAGTCTGGTTTACAGTATTTGCCCACCTGCCCCCATTTACGTTATCTTCCATTTTACGCTATTTGTTCCCATTATGTGTTCTTCACTCAGATTTAAAAAGACTCATCCCTTTATTAAATAATCTTTTACTTGTGAGGTATTCCTCTTATGTTGCACATTCTTTTTATGGGCAGCTGCTGATATCATATTTAAAGAATTGATTTTTAAAAAATCAGTGCCTGTTAATTGGAACATTGCAGTTCTTCTATAAGACAAAAGTAGTCTTTGTAGGTTCATCTCGCACCACAGTTGCCTGCAAACATTATAAGGAATGCGTGCTCTTCAATTTCTACTAGAGCTCTTGATCTTTAGAGCAATACATTGCTAATGGCATATGTTAAAATCTGTTTGGTGGTTTTGATATTGTGTTTTTTGTGTCTGAGAGCTGAATTCTGTTTCTTTCTGCTTTCAGTATGAGTATGACTATGATGAGAATGGAGACAGAGTAGTGTTAGGCAAAGGAACCTACGGGATAGTTTATGCTGGAAGAGATCTTAGCAATCAGGTCCGAATAGCCATCAAGGAAATACCAGAAAGAGACAGCAGGTGAGTCTTGATATTTTATTCTTACACACTAAATATGGGGGGTGGGTTATTCATTTCAGTCCTGAGGAGGAGTAACCTTTTAAAGTTCAGACATAAGTATGAAGTGTGCTTTGCCTAATTTGGTCTTACATCATTCATTATTCAATATATAAGTCATTCACAGACAGAGAAGCAAAGAAGCAACTGCAACTGTCCCAACCCACTGTTGTTACTACTGCTTTACGCTATGGTATATGCTGGGGGTGTTAGGGGAGGCGTAGTAGTTCTGCTGGGGGACACGTGCTTCTTCTGCAGTTGTTTATCCACCTTTGGCCCCACCCTGCTCTCAGCTCTCACCGGAGGCTCCTAGAAGCGGTCTGTATGCAACAGTGGCCACACCCCAGGAATGGCCGGCTAAACCAGATGAACAGTAGCCAATGGGTCTCAAACCCTTGGTGAGTTAGGGATTTCCCCTGCATGTGAAGACAGGCTGTGGTTGATTGAGCCGACAAGACCAATAGCGGTCAAGAAGGCGGTTTCTGCGTGCGCTGTAGAGGGAAGTGAGGGGCCAATGGGGCTTGTCAACCTGGGAAGGTAGCCCATTTAGGAGAAGGATATCTCTGATCCTAAATCTCTGCTGCCTTGTGGGATATTTTGGGGCAAAGAAAAGGCCAAGGAGTAAACCCTACCCAATTTCGGAGTGGAGTCCCCAGGACTGTTGGATGGTGCCTTGTACTCCTCCTTGCAGCAATTCCTGCAGCCCAGCTGGTGCCAGATGTATTGCTCTGCCTTCCTTTGGATCACATCAGCAAGGCTGAGGGGCACGTGTCTAGTTGTCTAGGCATCCCAGGACCTCCATTACACACTGCTCAGACTTGTGCCCTGGGGAGGTCACTTCAGTGCTGCAAATGCAGAGGTTTGACTTCACCCCCGGAGGTACACTCTATTGTCTCTCAAGACAGTAGATGCAAACAATGTGGCTGTAGCTTTCTGCCTACCAGCTCTGGCTGAGGATATATTTTCACTGCATGGTATATGTTTGTTGAGGTGATTTTGACCATATTGGGGCTTTTTAATTATCTTACATTGTTATTCCATCCTTTCTGTGGACCTCCGACCTACCAATTTATAAGTTCAATCTTTATGTGGGTGGCATGGAAATTTTAGGTTAGTATGTTTTCTTCTGATTTTTAGTTGTTCTTCATTGACAGATACTCTCAGCCACTGCATGAAGAAATAGCCCTCCACAAGTATTTGAAGCACCGAAATATTGTCCAGTATCTTGGTTCTGTTTCTGAAGATGGATATATTAAAATCTTCATGGAACAGGTGCCTGGAGGTTTGTATCTTACTGTTTTCGCCTCATATGACACCTTCCTATGATCTGGTTCACACGCCATGCTAAGCCAGACCTTGGCTTTAGAATACACCAAACCAAACCTTAGCTAAGCTTGGTGTGGCAGCAGAAAGGATCAAGGAGGAGTAAAATGGCTGTGAGCTCTTCTCCAGCAGCTCACACATTCACATGAACCCAAGGTTTAGAATAAAAGAGTTGTAGAGTTAGAAAAGGACCACAATGGTAATCTAGCCTAATCCCCTGCAATGCATGGATATTTTGCCCAATGTGGGCTCAAACCCACAACCCTGACATGAAGAGACTCATGCTCTATTGACTGCGCCATCCCTGTAATATGCGAACCCATAAATCAGAGTAAAACATAACATGCAGAGTAGAATGATTCATATCTCAAACCTCTGTAGAATATTTTAGACTGTGTATAATTAAATCAGCATGAACCCAATCCATACACATATTGCTTCCTGAATCAAGGCTGTATATTCAAATTCTGGTGCAATTTAGTCTCACATAAATAGCATTTTTACGTTGACTGTAATTAGTTACAAACACAGGCGTCACACTGATTCCTGGAGAGAACTGTTAGGTTCAGAAACTCTTCTCTCTTTTCTTTCTATCATAATTATTTATAAAGCACCAAAAACCATTCAGCATTCTACCAATTTTTAAAAAAATAGCACTTAAGAGAGAGAGAAAGGAAGAATAAAGGAGACGCTGAACAGATTCATCTTTAAGGACACTCCTGAATATAACAGAAGAGACCTGGCTGTCTCAGGTAGGGGGAAAGATACAGGTGAAATGAGAGAGGATTGTATTCTTAACCAGCATACAGAGAAAGAAAAAAAGATAAGGTCACATCAGATGGTTGGGAACATACAGCATTCTAATAAGGCCCACCTAATTGGATAGTTTCTCACTGCAGTGGGGAGAGGTTATTTATTTTACTTATTTACAGTACAGCTTTTCAGGAAAAGCTGGAAGTGGTTTACATGAGATTATTATAATAATAAGCGCTTATTTTTATTTTTAAAAAGCTATAAAGGGAGGGAAGAAACTGCTTGTTTTACTGCTGCTTCTCACTCCCCTCAGTGCAAGATGATCCTTCGGGAGTTCCTTTGGTAGAGATATGCACAAATGGAAAAAGATGATGTGTTAAGAATTTTGACTGGAAGGCTTTGAGTCTCAGCTCAAACAGAACATATACTGAAAAACATTTTTGAGGGGTTTTATCAATGATTCTGTTTTTTGCCCTGTTTACCTGAACTTGGCTTCTGCAAATCCTTGTGGTTGCTTCCCATATTCATATTCCTGATGTAAGAATGAATGAGTTTTACGGTGTTTACGAGGTGCCTTTTTTTTGGAACATGGACCCAGGGGAAAGCTCATAGCTTATACTTTGCATGCATAGGTTTGAGCCCTGTCATCTCAATACAGGGTAGGGAAAGGCTTTGCCTAGAGAGCTGCTACTAGTCAGTGTTGAGAATTCTGAGCTAGAGGGAACAGTGGTCTAACCCTGTATAAGGCAGGTTCCTTTGTTCCCAAGCAAAGGCTTCAGTACATTTCCTGCAGTCTTAGAGGGCCTGCTAGAATGGATCCCTTAACAGACTGACAGAGCTAATGCTAAAACATTCAGGCCCACTTCACATGCGATGGTAAGCCATAGTTAGTTTACCCATGAACCTTGCGATCACTTGTGATTCACTGCTCCCCTGGTGTGAATAACAATCTCTGGCTTAGCATTTTCACTCAAAGAAACCACAATTGGGAAGCCAAGAACAAGCTTTGACTTCGAAGCAAACCATGACCTCCAGTTCAGCTAAGCCAGGGGTTGTGGCTTGTTGATTCCACTCTTTGCTAGTGGAAGAGGGAAACAGGACCCCACCTGTTCATTCATGGTAAATCATTAACTGTGGTTTACTGTGACTTCAAACCTAGCCTCAGAATGCTGACAGATTTGAGATTACTCTGTCTCTAGTTTCTAGAATTATCTCATTAGATATATGCCATACGCTGTGTAAGTGCACAGTATTTGCTCTTTTAGGTCTGTGTATAATGGGCCATATGAGTTTGGCTCAGAGTTAACAAAGTGTGAGACTCAATTCTCTGCAGCTAGTCACATATTGTCTAATACAGGAAGTGTGCGTGTTCAATCCCAGGTAACTCTGCATGGGATTTTACTTATGTACTGTACTGATGATTCAATGATTACAGGCCTTGATACCCTGGACAGAATAATTTTTTATCCTGTATTTTCTGCCTAAACCCAGGAAGTCTTTCTGCATTACTAAGATCAAAATGGGGACCAATGAAAGAACCCACAATTAAGTTTTACACCAAGCAAATCCTAGAGGGCCTGAAGTATCTCCATGAGAACCAGATTGTCCACAGAGACATAAAAGTGAGCATATGCATGCTTCCTTATATTTTTAATTGAGTGTTACAGAAATGCAGAGTTTAAGATCCCACTAGTTGCTCTTTTAGAAAGGCTTCATAAAATCCCCGATAACCAAAGTTTCTGGTAATTTGTTTACTCTTTGTTTATTTAAGGGAGACAATGTTTTAGTGAACACATACAGTGGAGTAGTAAAGATTTCTGATTTTGGGACCTCCAAGCGCCTTGCAGGAGTGAATCCATGTACAGAGACATTTACAGGTAAGAACAGAAACAACTTTTTCTTTTTTAATAATCTTCTGTGGTTAGAATTAGGCTATACTCAGATGGCATTTTATTCCACCTTCACGACGTTTCCTTATACGTGTGTTCATTTCGCTTTTTATGTGAGCTCTCACACAATGTAAAAGTCACTTCTGGAAATCTAGTGGAACTTCCGTACTCCTTACCATGTCAGTTATTTCCAGAAAAAATAATCCATTTGCAACCCCACTAACTCGGAAAATTGAGTTATTGGCAAAATTGGGGACCGTATCCTGGCATGTATTTCTTTTCTGCCATTTAAGATTTTGCATGACAAGAATATGTATTGCTCAAAAAGCCACAGGTCCATAACATAAAAAGGTGTTAGTGTAAAAGGAAAGTTAGAAATCAGAACAGAAGCGCTAGCACTATTAACTGGTAAAACTAACAGTATGAAATCCACATCTGAATGCAGCTTTTGTGCTCAGTTAGAAGCTGCTTCCCTGCCTCCACCCAGTTCTGTTGTGAAGATTTGCCTGCACAGTAACAGTAAATACAATAGTTAAATGTTATAAAACCTTAATTAGCTGATATAGATAGTACAAAGTGCATAGCCCACAGGAACTATCTGAGGTAATGCTTGCCCAGATTATCATGTTGTCTGTGCAGTCTGCCAGTGCTGCAAACAAGATTGCAGAGACAGATTGCTTTGGGGGAGTTCAAATGGGATTGCACATCAGCTCGCTTTGGTCTTCCTGTAGGTTCGAAGCCTTTCTGGTTTTTGTAAAACCACATTAGATTTTCTGATTTTGTGGCATCTCCTGCTGTAAGTACTCAGAGTTCCTCCAGGCGATTTGTCTGATTTACACTGGTGAAGTTATCAGGGTGATTATATACAATCAGCACTTTTCAGCACCATTTGTGCCTGTAAATGATGTGTGGATAGGCTAGCATAAATTCCTCACTAATACGCTATTACTGTGCCAGTGACATGTTGCAGCAGCAAAACACCACCAGTCTAAAGGGGCCTTCAGTCTCTCAGTTTCACCCTAACCATATTTTGGACTTCTTTTCAAGCAAGTGTGCTTAGGATTGCATCATTTATCCAGTACAAAACAAGAACACTTCTCGCTTTGTTTTCCACTGAATTGTTTTCATCTTTCAATAAAGAAAAAGGAATGCACAACACTAAAACATTACGTTATCAATTTTTTCCTTCCCTTTTTCTTCTTTAATAAGGCTGCTTTCTTTTATGTACTATAAGAGGATAAAAATTATGTTCTTTGCTCTACCAACTACTGGCATGTGACACCAGGTTTCCTAGAGTGTTGCCCTCAGTCTAAAAAAGGTTCCCCACCCCTTTTAGATATTAGTTATAATTTCCATGAATCTTTATCACTGATGATGAGCATGATCGAACAACCCTCATGTCCAAACATGCAGTTGCAAAGCTGCAGTTTATTTGAGCAAGAAAAGATGGCAATGCCTATTGCTTTTGCTTTACTTGTAATTATATATGACTATTACTTGTTACATTAATTAAGATTATTCTATATTCAAGTCTTTTGGATAATGGGTATTGTTTGCACAGTGAGTATATATGTACAGAATCTTCTTTATATAAGTACTGTAGAATGTATTGTACTTGGAAAGCTCAGAAATAAGTCTTTCTTGGTTATAGATTTCAGATCAATGTTTTCTTTGTCTGTTGCTTATATACAAAAATAAATCAGTAAAGCTGTGATCAACATTGTGGAGAAAGCCCTTGGAGAGAGCAACTTGGTCCAAAACCAATACGTTTATGGCCTGCATTTTAATGTGTACATGGGGAAATCAAATCAAATACGTTTTTGCAGAGGCAGAGAGAATGCTTCATTCATCCCCAAAAGTGATAGTCTAGCAAAGAACAGAGCTGTAAATAGTATAAGCAACTTATTTTTTAATAATGAATAACTATTCAAAATGTAATTTCTGTCTACGATTATGCATCCCAATATTTCTCAAACTTTCCATTATTTATTACACTTACACTTACACACACACACACACACACACACACACACACACTGCTTGACTGCAAAAAAGCTCAAAGCAGTTTACAAAAGATAAAAAGTAAAATTAAGAAAAATTGTCTTCCATTTAAAATATATTGCATAAGCCAAGGCAGTCATGTAGAAAATTTGTGACAGAATGCAGTATAATAGCCGAGAGTTGTTGGCACTGGTACTTAATCCATCTGTTAAGCCCATCTGTATGGGAAATGCCATTTTTGCAAAGTACCTAAGGAAGTGTGGTACTTTGCAAAGAAGTATAGTCAGCTGCACCAACAGGTTAAAGAACAGTTTTTATCCGTGGGCTGTTGGGCTGCTGAATGGGGGGAAAATGGTGTAATTGATTTCTGACAAGCACACAGAGCATGAACAAGACTGAGTGTATGGGGGGGGGGCTTGTTTAATCTCACTGCACACAGGGAGTGTAGTGACAATAAAGGTTTATTATTAATATTAAGTGTGATCTGTTCAGGGATTTTTAATAATAATAATAATACTTGTACCTATTCTTTTTCATGACTTTAGGCACTTTGCAGTACATGGCACCAGAGATTATTGATAAGGGACCTCGAGGATATGGTGCACCAGCTGATATCTGGTCTTTGGGCTGCACTACCATTGAAATGGCGACAGGGAAGCCTCCCTTTCATGAACTGGGCGAACCACAGGCAGCTATGTTCAAAGTAAGTGTTGTATGTACTAACCCACCTCCCGCCGCTCCACATATTACCATACTGCTAGAATACTTCCTGACATGGATTATTTAGCAGCATCTATTAATTTATGTGGAATAGCAGATCTGAGACGACTTGCATGCAAAGGATGCCGGGAGCTACAGCTGCTTCACAACCAGCCAAGTTAGAACTAGAGGGAATATGTGTGTTTTGCTGCTCTTCTAAAAGTCCCTCAAGGAAAGATAGTTGTATGCCTCAGCAAGGAAATCATTCCACAGGCTCCTACTATGTCCCACAAACAAAGGTTTGTGTCTGAGTGCCCCCTTTTTTTTGTTTGGAGCTTTCGTCGCGAAAGGCCAACTTGACGTTTGCTCCGATTCAGCTTTAAAGAGCAGGTTTTTGTGGGGGAAGTTTGGGGCAGAAAATACAAAGAGCATTAAAGTGTGTGCACCTCTGCCTGGAAAGAGGGGGCAAAAGGTAAGTGTGGATGAGCCCTAGCATGAGTGATGCAGAGTGTCCTTTCTGCTTGCAGGTTGGAATGTTCAAAATTCACCCTGAAATTCCTGAATCACTATCTGCTGAGGCAAGAGCTTTTATTTTGCTCTGCTTTGAACCTGATCCAAATAAACGTGTCACAGCATCAGACTTACTTAAGGACCCATTCTTGAAACAGTTGAACAAGGGCAAGAAAAACAGAATTGCGTTCAAGCCTTCAGGTAAGGAATTATCAGTCAAAATATTTGTATGTAGAGACATTAACCATCATCCTTCTCTTTAATCTTGGGTTCTGAACATACCAGGAAATTAGTTGGATGTGCCAAGCAATCAACAAGCTATGAAAAGAATATTTATGGGGCAGGTTCATCCTAGTGTTAATATAACAAATTAAATAAATAACAAACTTGGTGAAATTAGAGCACTATATTTTAATAAAGGATGAAGAAATTCAGGGCTGGGTTTCTTCTCTCTCCAAAATGACATTTTTTAAAACTGGCAAATCCTTTTTGGAGAAATTTTAATGAAGCCTATTTTCAGTAGACATGCACCCAGCAGTTTAAGGTGTGTAAGGCATCTCAAGTTGTAAACCGAAAAGGAAGGCAAATAAATTATACAACTAGTAACCCTGAACAAGGGCTGATTTGGCTTCACAAAGAGAGTAATGTTACACAAATTTCAGTTGTGGATGAGCTGTAAAAGCAAGGTTATGTCACCTTACCAGCTAGTAGCTCTTGGATCTCAAGTAATTCTTTCAGTGCTTGGAGATCACTCAGAACAAGGTCCCTTCCACCCCAATTCCTAGATGAACTACACTAGAAAGGTAAAAAACCACTGCTAGTGTTTGTTTGAGAAGGGTTTTCCATCAATCATCACAATTTATTTCTGCAGCTTGCAGACACACACCTTTTTCGCATCCGGTAGTTTCATTTCACACCTTGTCAATTTTTTAAACTGCATTTTAATTATACTGCATTTGTTTCATTTGCTTAAAAGATAGGTGGACCTGTTTATTCATTCCCCTTTTCTTCTTGTGCTCCAGATTATAACCGCAGCACATCACTCCCGTTGCCAGTCCAGGGGGAGCAGGCTGGCAGCAGCAGCAGTGAACACGGCTCAGTCTCACCAGACTCTGATATGCCACATGACATGCTATTTGATAAGGCAAAGCGCTCCGTGTCAGAGGTTCAGACAAAGAGTCCTATCTCCCATTTACTAAGGTAAAACCTGACCTATGCAAAATGGCATGTTAGATTCACAGAGGGTGCCAGCTGTCCTTACAGTTTAGGTGGGATGATATGCTCAAAGCTAATTCCGTTACAAGATCTATAGTAAAATGTAAAGTATTGAATGGGGTTTGTTTAGGCCCCTGCAAGTAAAACTCATTATAAGAGTCTAATTGGAAAAAGAGACCCTGACAAAAAAAGAGCAGCAATTGCAGGATCTTCAAATGAATGCAGTCCACATTATGATCAATCTGTCTTCTTACTGTAGATGTTGAATTAGTGTCTTGTTTCATAGAAAGCTGTGTTCTCAGCTACTATAAAACTTGGGATTTGGTGGGCATCTTTGTAGCACACAAGATAAAAGCCATTAATTTTAAGTAATAGGAAAGTTGCTTTAAAAACTGGGCTGTTTTCTTCTGGACTCCAACTTTGTCATTTATAGTTTCTTGTGAATGCTGTCTCATTCTGGCCCAGTGTTCCCGACGACAGCTCCATTTCAGATGAGCGAAGTGCTTCCCCTTCACTTGAGGAAAGGGATTCTGGTCTTTTCTTGCTACGAAAGGACAGCGAACGACGTGCAATTCTGTATAAAATCCTCAAGGAAGAGCAAAACCAAGTAGCTTCCAATTTAAAAGAATGTGTAGCACAGGTAATACGACCATTCGCTTGTTTGGAAGAGGTAAAAATTATTGCTCTGCCACCTTTCCTACTCCATGATCTGGAGGGTGTCTGGGGTGAAGAGCTGCTGTGCTCATCATGTAGGGTTCTAAATCACTTGGGGAACCTGCATGAGGAAAGCAGGATCCCTGCTGTGGATGGTTGGCCTCTGGCTTGGATTATAAGCACAACCCTGGAAGAGTCTGTTCATCCTAACTTCCTCTTCCACAAAATTGTGTGGAGATTACAAACATGGAGAAGCAAAGAGGAATCCATCACAACCTTTAAGTAGTAAAATGGAGCTTCTTATTATTTAACTGGTCACCTAAAGTTTGTTGACCACCTTGTTTGTTGCCTTGACCTCTGTAACCAATTTTTGTTTTAGCCCCCCCCCCCCTTTCCCATGGTATTAGAGATTGTAATATGAATTTTTGCTTAAGGACTGAATGGCAGAAAGCTGCTCTCTGGTAGGACAAATTCAGTCCTGCAGTTTGATTACATCAGTGTTGAATTTAGCTCATGTTCTGTTTCCTCTCTCTTGAGCTAATGTAATCCATGAATCAAACTACTTGTGATGTGCCTGATTGAAAGCTGCCCTCTGCTGCTCTTGCTGTGAATTGGTAAAAATGTGTCTTCCAGAATGACAGCAAGGTTGAAAACATGCATACATACATTGGTGGAATTTGCTGATGTGCCTTTTTAAACATTTTGCATTTTCATCTTTTTTTCAGAGTTCTGAAGAACTGCATCTTTCAGTTGCTCATATCAAGCAGATAATTGGGATTTTAAGAGATTTCATACGTTCTCCTGAACACAGAGTTATGGCATCAACTATATCCAAGTTGAAAATTGAACTGGACTTTGACAGTACTTCCATCAATCAGATTCATCTAGTGTTGTTTGGATTTCAAGATGCAGTATGTTCATCCGAGTGTAATATCTGGGGGTGGGGGGAGGGACCCACTATCAATAATACCTTTTGCTGCTATTTAAACTTAAAACTCTAAATTATACTATTGGGAGGAGGGCAGAAGAGGACAAAGGAGTTGTAGAATATCATATGGAGCAGCTGACCAGAGAAGATGCATTTATTCACTTCTGCTAAATTGTAGAAATGAGCTCCGCTTTTGCTTTCTAGGAAGCCTTTGGAAGATAGCATACAATGCACAATTCTGTGCAAAGAACTTGAAGCACAGCGTGATACCTCAAGGGGTCTGCTCTGATAGTCGAATATCTGTGCATTGTTGATGTACAACACAGTATCTTAGGTGTTGCTTTGCAACAGCTTTCTTTGTGCCTACATCACAGTGGAAACAAAGGCTGTATCCCTTCAGGATCAGAGGCAGCATGGCTCTGAATACCAGTCACTGGGCTACAGCTTCACTCATGCCCTGCTTGGGGGCTTCCCCTGGGCATCTGGTTGGCCACTATGAGAAACAGGAAACTGGCTTAGATGGGCCTTTGGTCTGATCCAGCAGGGCTGCTTTTATGTTCCAATATGTGTTCTAGCTCTTAATCCAAGTGGACTTATTGTCATCCTACATTTACCCAAACTTCTTGTTCTAAATGACAAGCTTATAGCTTAAGGCAAACTACTACCCTGTTTTATTTGACACTTTTCTTATAGGTTAACAAAGTACTAAGGAATCATTTAATCAGACCTCATTGGATGTTTGCTATGGATAATATAATACGACGTGCTGTTCAAGCTGCTGTCACTATTCTCATTCCAGGTAAGTAAAAGCAAAGTAGTAAACTGTTAAGTGGGATGGTTAAATATGATGTGAGCAAAGTAAAAATAAATGTCTAACCTGTGGAATGAGTGCCCCAGGGTGAGTACTGCTGGTGTGCTGGAACTGCAGTAGTACTTTGGTCTCTACTTGGCGAAAACTTGTAAATGGCTGCTAGTTCTTTCATAAAGCAAGTTCTGATTTTTTTGAACACTGAATTTTTTTGTTAAATGTGCTTTACAGACCAACGTATTTGTGAATATTAGTCTGGACAGAAACATTCACTACAAATCCTCACTAATTGTTATTTTGAAAGGTTGCCACACATTAGCCCATTATTAGTTTGTCATTTCTTAAAATCAAGGAACGCCCTAGGCACCTGTATTTTCTGAAATGGGACTAGGAAGGACAGCTGCATTTTATTTAAAAAGATATATATACTCAGGAAAAGCTTGCTGACTAGATGATACAACAACAACAAAACTTTATTAGCAAAGCCAACAGGCCACAGCTGTACAAAAGTTAAAAGTAAAAATAGAGATAAAAGGAGGAAAAGAACAGGCAAAAGATGGTCCGTCGGATGAACAAGTCTGTCACTCAGATGGTGGCCCTCAATTTCGCAGCTCTCTCGATGTACCTCGCGACCTTCTCTGTTATCTGACTTTCCGTATCAGATAATAGAAAATACAGTGTAATGTCTGATGAACGGCCGGGGTTGGAGAGAATGAGTGGAGTAATAATCTCATTCCTTAGGTCTTTGTAGAGGGGGCAAGAAAGAAGGACGTGAGACACTGTTTCCGTGTTACCATCTCCACATGGGCAGAGTCGTTTTTCAAATGGAGTCTTTTGGTAACGACCTTCGAGTACAGCAGAGGGAAGAACATCCCATCTAGCCAATGTAAAGGCACGTCTGTATTTCGGGATGGTTAGTTTAGACAAGTATGAAGCTGGAGAGTCAAAATGAGAAGGGGGAAAATAGGTATACCATGGGCACAGTTTCTTTAAGATGGTCAGGTTGTTTTGTCGTTCGATGTCTTTCAGGCGCTGGCCTATTAGACTCTTTGCTTTGATGAGGCCCATTGATAATAGGGACTGTGAGTGCAGACCGCATGTAAGGAGTTTTTGATGCACGGTTTTGAACCACTTGCTTTTGTGAGAGTCTTGCATTACTAAAGGCAGTAGACCAGGTGGATTCAGATTAAGACGAAGCCAATAGTTGAATGTTCTCTGCCAAGTCCGAGTTTCCACAGATGGAAGGCAGGCCTCGAGTCTTAATGCTGCGTTGGGAACACAGGGGGGGACACCGAGAATCTGCCTTAGAAATTTAGATTGGACAGACTCAAGACTGGAGCAGTGGTTCCCCGTCCAGATTTGGGCCCCATACAGTAACTGCGCCAGAGGTTTTGCTTGATAAACTTCAAGGGCTGCTGGGATGTATCTGCCCCCCTTCGTGTAGAAGAAGCGGGACAGCATCTTGATACTTTGAGCTGCTTTTTCTTTGGCACATTTTTGATGGACATCCCAGGACCCAGTCGACTGGAAAACGATACCCAGATATTTGAAGGCTTTGACTTGTTCAATTGTCTGGTTATCCATCCTCCAGCTATACTGTCTGTGTTTCCTTGCAAAAACCATAGTTTTGGTTTTCTGATAGTTTATTGCAAGTTGCTCTCTCCTACAGTATGCTGAGAATTCACCTATGAGCCTATTTAAGCCTATTCTTGTTCGGGATAGGAGTATCGCATCGTCAGCGTACAAAAGCACTGATATTGCTTTGTCAGCCAGTTTGGGGGCGTGGAAGTCCGGAGATGACAAACAGTTAACCATATCGTTGATGTAGATGTTGAATAGAGCTGGGGCCAGGATGCAACCTTGCTTGACCCCCTTACTGACAGAAACTGGTCCTATAAGATGGCCGTTTAACGAAGTTCTTACATGCAGCACCGTG
Organism: Podarcis raffonei; assembly: GCF_027172205.1. Classification (NCBI taxonomy): domain Eukaryota; kingdom Metazoa; phylum Chordata; class Lepidosauria; order Squamata; family Lacertidae; genus Podarcis; species Podarcis raffonei. The sequence continues at coordinate 66,276,635 of NC_070605.1, forward strand.
TCTTTATACAAACAGCTCATCAGAAATAATAGTCTTTTGTCTATACTTGATGTGCTCAATTTATCCCAAAGTCTTACACGTGGAATTGAATCGAAAGCAGCCTTTAGATCGATAAAGGCTGCATATAACACCCCACGGGATTTTTTGGCATATTTGTCAATTAGATAGGCTAAGATGAAGCAATGGTCTATGGTGGATCTGCCTTGCCTGAAACCCGCTTGCTCTTCCGCTAGAATGGCTTCAGTTTCCAGCCAGCTAGTTAGCTTGGTATAAAGATGTTTGGCATATAGTTTGCTCGGTATAGGCAGAAGGCTGATTGGTCTATAACTTGCCGGGTCTGTCATGGGTCCTTTTTTATAAATTGGGATAATTATTGCCTCAGACCAACCATCTGGGAGTAAACCCGTTGAGTCGATCCAAGAAAATAAAGACGCCAGCAGGGGGGCCCACCAGCCAATGTTGGACTTCAGAAGTTCAGCAGGGATGTAATCATTCCCTGGGGCCTTGTTGTTCTTTAGTTGTGCGATTAAATTCTCAACTTCCTTCGCAGTTACTGGTGGCCAATGAGGTAGGTCCTCCAATTGGATGCATAGTTTGTAGAGTTGGGCTTCCTGGTCATAGAACAAAGATTGAAAATGGCGCAACCACTCCATTGGTTCCACTGTACAGATGGAATTAGTACGCTCCTGGTCCAGTAGACCAGATATGGTTCGCCAAAAACAAGTAGTATCTTTCTCGTGCGATGCCTTAACCAAACTGTGCCAAGCGGCTCTTTCAGCTTCCAATTTCTTTCTCCTTAGTAATTGTTTGTAAGACCGTCTCAGATAAATATAAGCGTTAAGTAGGGGGGCAGTCCCTGATTTCCTGTATCTCCAGTAGGCTGTTCTCGTTTGTCTCCTTGTTTGCCTGCACTCCAGGTCAAACCAGCTAGCTCCGTCCTTTGCCCTCTTTGTAGCGGAGCAATGTATCACTGTTGTTAAATGGGGTTTCAATCTTTCCAAAAGTAATTTAAAGCGTTCCATGATCGCAGCTACTGAATTGCCTGATACGATAGCGGAGCGAATACGCTTTAACTCCACTGACTGAAGAAGGAGGGTTAGATTTTCATTCAGTATTGGGGACCATTTAAGTCTTTTGGGGGCAGGTATAACCAAATTTGCAGAAGGTATATATTGTGGCTCGGCAATAGAATAGTCAAAAGGCCAACCTGCAAGCTCTAAAATTAGAGGCAGGTGATCACTCAGAATATTGTGGCCCACTTGGAACTTCCTTACAAAGCTGTGAGCAAATCTTGAGATTAAGATATAATCTATAACGCTTCCCCCAGCCTTGGAGAAATGGGTATATTCCCCGGGGCGGTCCCCCTCAATATTGCCGTTTAATATCAGCAGTTCCCTCCGTCTGGCAGCCTGCACCAAGCAGAGACCTGAGAAATTACTTCTGCTATCTTTGGACAGTCGTGTCGCGCCAATATCCGTCAGTTCTTCGGGGTCCATAAATTGGTTGAAATGAGTGTATAGACTGTTGTCATCTGTTCCTATGCGAGCGTTGAAGTCTCCGCACACAATGGTCAGGGCAGACGGGTAAGTAGATTCGAGAGGCTCTAAAAACGCCTCTAGCTCAGCCCATGTAGCCTTGACAACGGGGTTTTTTTGGCCTGGGGGAATATAGACATTGACCAGCAAGAGAGTAGTTCTCTTGAAGCTAAGTAGAGCGGCTGTTGCTACAGAATTGCAGCTAGGTAGGGCTGTTAGAGAATGCGCCAGCTCCGTGGAAATGAAGCAAGCTAAGCCACCACTAGATCTGCCGCCCCTCAGAGATGGAGAGGCAGGCAGGTAGTGGCAGTTATACCCATTAAGAAATATAGGGTCATTCTGCCATGTCTCCTGAAAGAAGATGATGTCAAATTGCTTAAGGTAACACAAAAATTGTTGGTTATTTTTCTTGGCGACTAGATGATATTTAAGTGGCAAATGTAAGAAATGCTTGACCCTGCAATTCTCTTTTGCTCTGTGCAGAACTTCGAGCTCACTTTGAACCAGCATCAGAGACTGAAGGAGTTGACAAAGATGCAGATGAAGTAGATGAGGATTACCAGCAAGCACAGCAAAAAAGACACGAAGAAACAGTTATCACATCTGGAGTGTGCATGCTCACGTCTTCTGTGACCCCTGACACTCAGCAGCAGCTCAGCTTGCAGTTGGGCAAGCTTAAGCAAGAAACAAACAGGTTAACAGCTTTAAAGTGTGCTCAGGCTTATTCAGCCATTTTACTGATCATCGCTGGTGTTTATAAAACGCCTTCAGGCAATCAGACGAGCATACATTGGTTATTGGCTAGATTTTAAAATGTAGCCAGTCTAGCTACTCTTGGTTTATACAGGGTTAACTTGGCACTCACGTTATTTCTTCTAGACTTCTAGAAAACCCAATTGTATAGTGCTGAGGGCTGCATCGTGTCTTTTCCTCCCCCCCCCCACCCCCTAGAGCAGCACTCCATGTGCAGCGTCTCTATTTCAGACTAAATGTTACCTTTCCATGTTACAAATGTAATTGTAAAATGTGTCCTAAATATTCCAGGGTGCCTTTACAGGGAGAACTATAACATGTATGCTTTGACAGCAGCACTTACTTTAGCCAACACTGACGGAAAGTGTGTATAAAATTCCTTTCATAGCCTGACCGTCTGTATTGTGGTTTTCTATCACTATAGCAGCAGCAAGTAACATGCTGATAGTGCTGGAATATTTAATTATGAAGCCTGGGGTTAAGTAGAAATTCTAGGAACCATTTCAGCACAGAAATCTAAATTGGATAGCATTTGAAAATCAAGGCTACCAGGTAGCCAGTAATTCAAAGATATGTAGGATTTGTTTTGAGGTAAGCCATACAATGAGAGACACTTTTACATGTGCTTTAGACATACCAAGCTGCACTTCGACTAAAATGTATCAGATTCACCAAAATACTCGTGTTGCAGTACTAGGTTTTGTTGTCATTAAAAGTGTACTACAGTGGTACCTCGGGTTAAGTACTTAATTCGTTCCGGAGGTCTCTTCTTAACCTGAAACTGTTCTTAACCTGAAGCACCACTTTAAGCTAATGGGGCCTCCTGCTGCTGCTGCGCTGCCACCACATGATTTTCTCATACTGAAGCAAAGTTCTTAACCCAAGGTACTATTTCTGGGTTAACGGAGTCTGTAACCTGAAGTGTATGTAACCCGAGGTACCACTGTACTATCATGAAACATTTTAAGGGGAAAATGTTATGTCATACCCAAGTCTGACCCCCATTTTATTTAATAGGTTACTGGAGAGCCTGGTACAGAGGGAGAGAGAATACCAGACACTGCTAAGGCAAACACTGGAGCAAAGAATTCAAGACTTGCATCTCCTTCAGCTGCAGTTGAAAACTGCTGGTAGATATGAGAATGTACATTAAATGTGTGTGGTCAGTTGATAGGAATGGCTTGAGCTTTAGGACACACAACACTTTTGAGTAGAGCTTTTGAATTTGTAACAATGGAATGAATCTGATTAACCTACTTTGAATTGTTGCAGAAATTCAACCACCTCCATCTGCTCTTCAGCACTGCGTAGACCAAGAACTGATCAAGTGGTTGAAACAACAGAAAGCTGATTCAGATACAATTGATAGGGTAAGATTAAGAGTGGGAAAGACCCTCAAAATTCATTTTCTGAATAATATTTAGAAACACTGAAATAATTTTGTCTTTCAGTTTGTTCAAGAGGATTATACACTCAGTGATGTTCTAAACCACATCACTAAAGATGACCTGCGATTCCTTAGACTCCGGTAAGAAAATAATTGCATGATTCTAGAAGTGTTTTGACTTCCAAACAAGAGTTTGAGACACTTACCGTTCTTATTTTTCTCATACAGTGGTGGTATTCTTTGCCGAATATGGAATGAAATATTAAAGCACAGAAAACTGAATAACCTCTTGGAATTGGAAGCATAACTCGAAATGGGAAGAGAGCACACATTCCAACTAAGTTATTAATTTCTGTACATACTGTTTATACTGGTCCTACAGGTTTTGCACTAATATATATATGAAGTTATATTAAAGTCATGTGATGATAGCCTTTTCTACTAGTATACTTAATCATGTATTTTTTCAGATGTGTAAATAATACAGTAGCTTGGAAACTGCTTGCCTTATAGACTAAAATGTAGCCTGTGCACTTTAACCACTCATATCAAATACATAGTGTTCTAGGCATGCCAGCTGCTTTTTAAAAAACAATAATTGCTGCCTTCTCATTTAATATAAATTATTACTATGTATAATTTTATAAGATAAAAAAACCAGTTGGTACAAAGATCCTATGCAAAGAGTGGGTTACAGACTCACTCTAGGTGCATATTAAAAAGGTAAAATAAAACATGCTGAAAAAGGCTTCTTTTCGTTGCAAAATCATTTGGGATGGGGGAATGCAAATACAAAAACATACAAAAAGCTCATGGGAAATACCTGCTCAGGAAGTTTTAATATGCCTTTTTTTTACTGTACGTAAGAGGTTTCAGCTAAATAACTTTCATAAATACAGCAATCCAGAACACAATGAAGCTTATATATAAATTAATAAACAATGCTTATTGACCTTTTCTGAGCAGCTGTTTTTTAGAATTCCACACTATATAATGCTGTGTCTCATACAATGGCTATTTGCTGCCAAATGAATTTTCCCCATATACATGAGAAATAGTTTTGCTCTTATTTCTTAGAGCAGATAAAAGAATTAAAGCCCAGTATAAAATGCATTAATTTAACTGGTTGCTGGAGTGACAATTCACTTAGCCCACAGATTTATATCTAATCCACTGATTTGGGCCACGCACCTCAAAGGGTGGCTCCTTATAGTAGATATAATTGCCTAGTTCTTCCAGAGGTGGTTCAGGATCATTTGTGGCAAACTGTGCTGCGTCTTCAATCTCTTTCCTTACTTCCACATCTATTTCCTGTATGAGAAGGGGAAAATTTGTCAATGGAAACAAAGGACTCCATAGATTCCAAATACATCAAACATTATAAAACCTCAGAGTACTATTTACCTCTGTAGTACATGCTGGGGTTCAAAGTAAATCCGGAAACATTTAAGCCACAGTTGCTGTTAAGAGTTTCTGCCCTCCCTAAGATGAAATCCTGATAAGCAGTTCTCACATGTATGCTGCACACGGAACATTTTACCTTTTTATATTTGAACAATTAGCCAGCAAACTACCAGAATAACTTACAAGTTACCAACTGTGGCAAGACATGGCATGTTTTCATAAGCTATAGATTAGATGAAGGTGTGTAACAGCTGCTTCACTCCAGAGCAGAACACGTCTCCCATGCTGAGAGAGATGTATGACCAATCATGCTCATCAATGATCCTCACTCTTTAGTTCCACTTTGGCAACAGACCTGGGACTCTCCTAGCAAATCCACTAACCCTGTTCCTGCAGCAAATGATTTCAGCTGTAGTGACTAGCAGAATTCCAATTCAAAATTTTCCTCAACCTAAACCGGCAGGGTTGATGAAAGGGCCAACTGTGACAAATCCCATGTACCAGATATCAGGACTCCTCAGAAAGTCGGGTTATAAATATGAGAAGGCAATGGCTGTCATTCCCTGAGGAAACTGCCATGTTTCACTAGGCAATATAGGCCCCTATACCAAAATAGTAGTGTTTCCCAAATTTACAATAATCATAGACCCCTTCTCAGTTGAAGATAATGTGGTAGTTTAAATAACCTATTTAATCTTTAAACTGTTTTCTATAGCTAAAGAACAATGATTAGATAAAATTAAAAATTCTGCCATGTACCCTTCGGTAAACACTGCCCCACAGGATATATCCTATACCAATTCTGGCTTGCTGTAACTGATTTGAGGTGAAGACTTCCTATTGAACTACTTTTGTAAAATGATTTTCATCAAATTTGAAATGAAAGTTTATTACCTTTAGCTCTTCCACACTAGCCAAGTTGTTGTTCACCATTCTGTCCTTCAGAAGTGTAATGGGATCACTTTTGCTTCTCACTTCTTGAATTTCTTCCCTTGTTCGGTAACTGTAAAAAAAGACGAGACAATGTAACAGACTGCTGAACTGTTTGCAATAACTGTTTCTGCCAAGCACTGGTACTCTTACTGCAACAGTATACTGAGGTAAGTCGGGTATTCTCTAACAAGCATGACAAGTAATAGAGGAGAGCTTTCAGGAGCAGTTTTTACATCTGCTAATCACCAAAGCAGACTGGTCCTCTTGGCTATACTTTTTTAATGAGGGGAGTAAGCCACAAGGTAAAATAGGCATATAAGCTGGTAGCATGTAGTGGCCTGAGCATTTAAAAAATATATTATCGTTTCCGTATACTTTTTTCCAGAACAAAAAATTAAATGCACATGTCACTCTAAAAATAACTATCAACCTTCAAAGAGCATACTCCTTGTACCTCTGCATCACAGCTCTGGGCAGGGCTCCACTAACAGCAGATAGCATTAAATGCACTCGGTGCTAAGGAGAACTATCACATGAGATACACAGATGTGGGGTAGGACCACCAGCTCTCCCTCCTGGCTGTGGGTAAGGGAGGGAGAGGAAGCAGCTCCTCTTTCAGTGAGTACTTGCTACTCATGAGAGACTTTAGGCAAATTTCATGGCAAAATATTTTAGAACCACAGTATATCAATTAAACAGTCCTTATATACTACTACTCTTAGATATATTTTCTATGTACTATTTTATAACATGCATTTATATTTATACAGCTGAGTTTAAGAGTTTTCATCTTCGTTCAAACATACTGTGAAGAATTAAAAGCAATACAAAAAAAGGAAATGGGCATAGCAGATGTAATTAGGAACAGAACAAAATTAAGCATATGCTTAATTAAAACCTTTTAGCCAGATATTTGCCTACATTAAATTGCATATCATACCAGCTTACAGTTTTAGTTTTTTAGGTCCCCTTTAGGAAAGCGCTATAACTGAATGGTAGCACATCTACTTTACATGCACAAGGTCACAGGTTCACTACCCAGCATAGCCTTGTAGAGCTGGGAGAGACGCACCTGAAAATCTGGGGAGGTGCTGCCAGCCAGTGCAGCCACTATGGAGCTAGATGGAACCAATGCCCTGCCTCAGTGTTAGCCAGGTAGATATCTTCCTGTAGGTAGCTATTAACCATAATGAAGCACACAAAAAGGAAAGCAAGATAATGGAAACAATCAAGTTTCTTGGGTATTTTTCACATTTGCCTCATAAAATTTGGGTACTGTCATTATTTTTTTAGAATGGTTGTATTCAGATGTAATAGCAAATCATAGTTTGCTGCTATTAGTATGACCAGGCACAAGCCGAGGGCTTATATGCTCCAACTTCTTTTTCCCTTTGTGCAACCTCTTGCATAGCAACAAACCAGCTTACACACAAACTAGGATCCTAAACCAGAAGCAAAGCTTGCCATTGTGAAAGACACACACCAAAATACATGGTTTGCAGGCTATAGCTATCCAAGAGAGGAAGGGTATAAGTCCAAAGTTTACACTTCCTCTCAACAGGAGATAATGATTTGTTGTTACCTGTACAGTCAGTCATTCTTCAGATATTGCTTTGAATAAATAATAAAACTAGCCACAGAGGGCCAACATGCCCTTGATATATGTTAAAAAGCCAATAATAGGGAGATAAGAGGAGACGATATAGACAGAAAACGAGGGGACATTTGAACATACAGCTATTTCCCCCATACTATCTAGAGAGGAACAGTTTGTAATGCAGAGAGAAATACCTGACTCCAGGATCACTCATGCTATGTCCATGATAACGATATGTCTGTAGCTCCATCACAATAGGACCCTGACAAAATTAAAATTCAGAGGTGTTAATAACTTAAAAATAGTGACAAAAAATTGCTGATAAGACGTCATGACAACTAATCTCAATCAATTGCGTGCATGCATTTTAGGGCTGCTGTTTTAAGATCAGCTTGCTTCAGAGGGCCACAGCCTGAAACGCTATCTCTTTCCTATTCCATTATCAACCCAATAAACACTGGGGTTTTTTTGAAGGTTGCTTTGAGGTTCACAAGGTAATTATGAGAACCTTCTAAACCCTGTGTTTTGGGTATACATTTTGTGAAATAAAATAGTAATATTTCTAACTTGAAAACCTCAGCTATACTTACATAATTTGTAAAGCAGGAGAGGCTCGCCACACACACACAAAGCATAACTTACTTTTCCTGCTCTGCAGTGGTCAGCAGCAAATTTTGTTGCTTCCCTTACAGCAAGAACATCCATGCCATCAACCTGTTGATTTAAAAAAAAAAAAAGCCAATTACATTTAAGAATAAAGTTGAACTTCCTTGAATGGACATAGTATAACTTTCACATTCCTATTAAAAATGTTCTTACCCTAATCCCGGGAATATAGTCTCCTCTCTTATAGTAGTCTGTACTGGCTGCAGCTCTCTCTACGGAAGTACCCATTCCATATCTGTTGTTCTCGCAGATAAAAATACATGGCAACTTCCACAAGGCTGCCATGTTATACGTTTCAAAAATCTGGCCCTAGAAGAATAAAAGGTTTGGTACACTTTCAGTTCTCTCATGTAGCCATCAGCCTTGAATTACACATACAGTGGCTGTGTTCCCTAGACCATAACTGTATGTACAAGCAGGTGAGCCTTGGGCTTCTGTGCTCCTCTCCCCCCCCCCCCCGATAGCAGGTAGAACAACTTGGGCAATTTCATTTCACTTTGCACAAAACTGGACTTATCATGCATGATCCATAGCATTTGCATCTCCTTTCCACTTATGTGACTCTTAATTAACTTCTAACTACAGAGTAAGGCTTGACGCTTACCTGATTGGCAGCACCATCACCATACAATGTCAGGCAAATCTCATCTTTGCCAAAGTACTTGCATGCTAAAGCAATGCCAGCTCCTAAAGGAACCTACAATGAATTGCAACATGCAAAAGTAGTCAAAACAAACAAAGATAATGACCAGCGGCCAACAATAATGAACTATGATAGGATAGCACTTGAGAACAGAAACACCACGATTCCAGTTCACATCCCTGGAACTTAATATGGAAGGATACCGTGGACAACGGTATAAAAAAAAACCTGACAAGACACCCAGCAGAATTAACAGGGTTACATTCACCTGACTTTCTCCCACTGAAAATCATTCATCAAGACTACCAAGCCTTTTTCAGTTTCTATCTCAGGCTAGATGCCAAACTGAAATGGGCCTAGCTAATTAGTTCTATCCAGGAATAGATGAAATTTGGGCTGTGTTAGATTTACATGAAAGAAATACTAGAGCCAGAACTGGGCATCCAGCATAAACTGGACATAATTAAGTCCACTAAAGTCACTGGGCTAACACACCTAACTATATATGAATTAGGTTATGGCCCAGATTAAAAGCAACATATAGTCTCTTCCCAAAGAAAAATATTGTTTTTATCGGTCAGCCTTACCTGGGCTCCAACAATACCGTTACCACCATAGAAGTTTTTGGCATACATATGCATTGAGCCTCCTTTGCCTTTAGCGCACCCACCTACCCGACCTGAAATGATTAAAAATGGATCTTTACCATGTGATCTGGTGTCTACTAAGTCAATAAGATTAAGATGAAGCCCCGCCCCCCCCCGGACCTCAAACTCACTAACTAGATGGATTTTAAGATGATTTCAGAATAATAAAGGTTAGAGTTTCATCAAAACTCATGTTCTTAGGAGGAGACACATTTACAGCACATGCTGACTTATGGTAGGCACCCCAGCACAAGAATTTAGTGCACTGGTAAATTTGAATCAAGTATAGAGAAACAAAACCTGTACATGCAGGTATGAACCAGCCTATTGCTCCTTGGAGGAAGAGTAGAATGTGTGTGTTGCAATTCAGCAAAGTCCTATTAGGTTTCATTGTTGAGATAATAATTTAACCTAAGCCCCCCTCCATCTATGCACTATACATGCTACATAATCCCATTCCTTTTCCTGTTTACATATCATTTCACTGAACACAAACCTGTGAGTTCAGCAAGTAGAATGTGTGTGTTGCAATTCAGCAAAGTCCTACTAGGTTTCATTGTTGAGATAATAATTTAACCTAAACCCCCCTCCATCTATGCACTATACATGCTACATAATCCCATTCCTTTTCCTGTTTACATATCATTTCACTGAACACAAACCTGTGAGTTCAGCAAGGATTTCTCGAACTGAAGCACCACGAGTGTATGTAAAGCCATGAGCCCGGTAGGCAGTAATCAGGTGATCTGTTAGATTTATGCCAGCCTCAATTCCAACACAGCAAGCTTCCTATGGTAAAGAAAACATGCCTGAAAACAGTGTACAATGTGCCATTGTCCACAGGTAAGAAATAAAATGAAGAACGGTATACCAACTTTGTACCTGCAGCTCCACCACAGTTCAGGAACTGAAGAAACAGAAACAAAGACTATCTAGGGAAGATTACCGTCACAACAACATATGCATAATATGTTACATGATGCCATAGTCAAATGCTGGCAATGAAAGATCTTCAGGTTTTAGTGGAGAATATGAAAATAGAGTGATATTTAAATGTGTGTGTGTGTGTGCATGATATTATGAAAAACTGTCCAGGAAATATTTCCACCAGAGCAGGAAAGATGGTTGGGGTTGGATACCACTGCCTGGAAGCCTTCCCTTGAGAAAGACTAGGGAAGCATCACTGGCAGGGCTCAGCCAGTTCCTATCTCCTATCGTACCTGGCCCTTCTTGGGGAGATGGAGGCAGTGTGCAGAGAGGCTCTTCCTAAAAACTGGACTTTCATATAGCATGGCAGGTGTAGATCTTTCAAAGAACAGCAGGTGTTCCTTTGCTCATTACTACTGTTACGAACAAACTACCGAATATAGCTGTAAATACACAGATTAATCATTCACTTTAGTTCTAACTTTAGTTCCAACAGATGGAGAAGAGTTTGGTATACACTACTCTTAAACAACAAGCTGGTACGATATGAAATATAGTTTTGTACTATTCCTAATTACATCTGCTATGTCTATGGTCAAAAGCAATACAAATTAGGAGAATGGACGTAAACATATGCTTACTTACTTAATTAAAACCTATCAACTGACCCAGTTCAGCCAGTTATTTAATCTATTTACTGCTAATATCTGGTCCTCTGTAGAGGTACAAAAGCAGAGCAAGAAAACACCAGAAAGAAAAACTATAGCTCAGTGGAAAACCCATGGCCCTTCAGGTTTTGTTTTAGTCCAACTCCCATCAGTCCAAGCCAGAAAGACCAATGGTCAAAGATGGTACAGTCACATCTGGAGGGCCACAGGCTCACCTACAGCTGGGTCACAATGTGATCTGGTCTAATTCTTTCAGAAGTAGGTGTAACTTGACAGAGCTACAATTGCTGGAATTCTTTTGAAGGAAACTTCATCAATACTCTGTGAGGATCCACAAAGTACTAGCATGGGAGGAACTACAAATGCAGCTGCCATGTTGGAAGGGCTCGATCTCTTCATTCTCTGTTTTTGCAAGTACTTTTAATTCTCTGTATGGGAGAGTGGAGACATGCAATTTCTTCATGCACACCCTGCCCTATAAAAGCCTTCATTAAAATGAAGAAGACGACAAAAACCTAGAGGTCTTGAGCATAAAGTCTCTTAGGCACATACCTGACCATCATATAAATGACAAAAGCCTCGAATAATCTTCTGTTTATACAACTGGTCTGCTTTCAATTCCATGCGTCGAATAGTCTGCATAGTTTTGTAATATTGCAGACCCTGCTCTCGAGTCATAACAGCTGTGGTGGGCGGTCCTTCCTCCAAGCGATGGAGATCATGTTTCTGGGGGAAATAAGATAAAAAAGTCAGGGGAGGGGTTTCCATACCAAAATGATTATTTAATCTTACTGGTTGCAGACTAGTCCTGAAGAAAATCAGAGTAACACTTTCTTAGCTAATACTATTCCATATTTCCCCTGCCCTTTCCTACTGTGCCCATGTGGCCAAGGCTCTAGTATGAAAGTATCACAGAGCATAAAGACATAGTTGGTAGGTGCTCTGGAACCACCATGATAAAAGCTAGCAACTTCATTGACTGGGACCTCCAATTCTCTTAGGATGCTTGATAAGCAGGGCAATCCTAGCCTGTTTTTAGGATTAGAGTACCTTCAAGGAAAGGGCAAAATATTTGGGTCTCTTCTGCTCAGGGCAGCGGGAGACTTAATGGGGGACACGACAACAATTTATAAACCTATGCAGGAGGTGGAACAGGTGGATAAACCAAGGGAAATCTTGCTGACACGGGACAGAACTATCATCCAACAAACTGATAAACAGGGCAGACCACAGAAACTATTTCCTTACAAAATATGTAATTAATTTTTGGTATTGGCAAAGTATGGCAATAGCTACTTGCTTTAGATGTAATTAAAATTTGTGCTATAAAAAATGGGTATTGATCCTATGGGCACCATGATGCCTTTGAGGTCAAAAGTTAACCACTCTCATTGGATGCCAAGGAGAGTGGTTAACTTTTGCTCCTTTGAAAAGTATACAGAGCTGAAGCAGGAAGTTGGAAGAGTGATGTACTTTTCCATTTCCTCTTTATGCGCTTTTCAGACCTCAGATTAATTATCCTGGATCTAGCTTTTACACAGATCCCCTGGAAAGATGAAGTATAAATGTGTGCTATTCATTCTTTCTTTGTACATGTACCGTATTTTTCGCCCCATAGGACGCACTTTTTCCCCTCCAAAAATGAAGGGGAAATGTGTGTGCGTCCTATGGGGTGAATGCAGGCTTTCGCTGAAGCCTGGAGAGCGAGAGGCATCGGTGCGCACCGACCCCTCTCGCTCTCCAGGCTTCAGGAAGCTATCCGCAAGCCTTGCAAGCCCGGCGGGAGTTCCCGCGGGCTCACAAGGCTTGCGGGCAGCAGCCTGCAGCCCCGGCGAGTGTCTGCAAGCCTTGTGCGCCCAGCGGGAGGTCCCGACGGGCGCGCGAAGCTTGGGGCGGCAGCCTGCCGCCTGAAGCACGCGGAGCCCTCCGGAGGGCTCCCCGTGCTTCGGGCGAGTGTGCGCAAGGCTTGGGGCGGCAGCCGCGGCTGGGGGGGGGAATAAATTTTTTTTATTCATTTCCCCCCCAAAAAAACGAGGTACGTCCTATGGGCCGGTGCGCCCTATAGAACGAAAAATACGGTATGTGTTCATGTGTGTAACTGATGGAAATTTGTGACTGCTGGGGGAAGGAGAGGGGTGTATAGCACTCACTCTAAAATCAAAATGTGTCCATGGGTCGAAAAAGATTGGTGATCTATGATTTATATATTATAAGAAAATCAGCAACTGGGGAAGTCTTGCTTTAAAAAAAATTGTTTAAAAATCCAAGCCTATTTCACTGTGAAAGACAATACTTGAATAGCACGGTAATATGATTTGATTTGATTGTATTTTGTCATGATATTGGAGTTTTTTGTGAAACAGCAAACTTATTTCCTGTAAACTGCTTTGAGTGTTGCAAGTAGCCTTACATAAAATTTATTTATTTATTTATTGAATTTGTAGCTCTCAGGGCAGTTCACAATATAAAAACAAAACATACATGATAAAAACAAGAACAAAAAACTACAAACCAATAAACCTTCCTCCCCACACCTCATTCCACAAACACATTTAAAGGGGTATAGGATGTTAATCAGCCCAATGCCTGGTTGAAGAGCACCTGGCACCTAGAGGTGGATAATGAAGGTACCAGCCAAATCTCCCTGGGCAGAGCATTCCAAACGGGGAGGTACTGCAGAAAAGGCCGGTTCTCATGTTACCACACCCTCCAGACCTCTCACAGAGGAAGCACACAAAGAAGGGCTTCAGATGATGATCTGAGAGTCCAGGTAGGTTCATATGAGAGATGTAGTCCTTGATGTATTGCTGTCCAGAGACATTTACCGTATTTTTCCCTCTATTACACGCAGATTTTTTCTCCTAAAAAGTAAGGGGAAATGTCTGTGCGTGTTATTGAGCGAATGTGTGGTCCCTGGAGCTGACAAGCGCGAGTGAAGGCAAAAATCAGGCAAATATCAAATCGTCTGGAGAAGGGAAGCCTTGAAAGGAGGAAGCTGCTGCTTTCCTGCATTCTGTCTCAGGGTCTTACTGCCCACCTGCTTCTGTTTCCTTACTATGTTTGCTCAAATGGAACAAAGAGCAGAGAAAACCCCTCCCCTCCAGGCAAGCAGAGGGGAAAGCAGAGCGTCCTTTCTAATTCCTCTCCGTGCGTTTAGGGACTCGCAGGCAACATGCAGGTGGTGGGTGGGGAGGGAGGGAGGGAGGGAGGGAGGGAGGGAGAGAGAGAGAGAGAGAGAGAGAGAGAGAGAGAGAGACAGCTGGCTGGCTTGGGTGGGGTGGGGGACTTTTGCCTTCCTTTCCTCCCTCCGGTAAAACCCCTCTCCTGCATTCTTAGCCAGCTGCTTCTCTGCACACCCCTCTCGGTGCTCCTTGTCCCTTCTATGTTTTTCCTTCCCTCCCTACTTAAAACGTGGTTCCAATCACGGATCCACATGGATCCTCAGGATCTTTGCATTGAGTCACTCCAAATTCACCATCAGATCACATAGCAATGATCTAATGCAAAAACAGGGCAGCAATGGTGCAAAAACATGGTTACAAAGCACGGATCCACATGGATCCTCAGGATCTTTGCATTTGGTCACCCCAAATTCACCATCAGATCACATAGCATGTCCATGGCTACAGCCTGCACCAAAAAAATCACGCACTCACTGTTGCCTGGGGCTGCAATGGTGCAAAAAAGTGGTTACAAAGCATGGATCCACATGGATCCTCAGGATCTTTGCATTGGGCTACCCCAAACTCACCGTCAAATCACATGTCTGTGGCCGCAGCATGAAGCACAAAAATGATACATCCACTGTTTCATTCAGGTTTTTTTCCTTGTTTTCCTCCTCTAAAAACTATGTGCGTGTTATGGTCAGGTGCGTGTTATCGAGCGAAAAATACGGTAAGTTTCTAGAGATAAAAACTAGCATTTTGAATTGGGCTCAGAAACTAACTGGCAGCCAGTGCAGTCATCCTAGGATCAGTGTAATATGCTCAAATCTTCTTGTCCCAGTGAGTAACCTGGCTGCCGAATTCTACACCAGCTGAAGTTTCCCCTGTTTCTCTCCCAAGAGAAGTCATTATATGTTGACCATAGCAGTTTCTGTGCCAAAACTGGGCCTAAACCCTGATTGAAAAGGATCTAGAAAATCAGTTTTCTCCAAGAGCATCTGAATCTGGTCTGCAACCAACCACCCAAGAATCATGCCTAAGAACATGATATTAGCAATTGGCTGGTAGTAACTTAGATTTTCCCATTCCAAGGAGGGTTTACCACTGCCTTCTTCTTTACCAGCTCCATCTGGTACGCAGGCTGAGACCCTACCTGCCCGCAGACTGTCTCGCCAGAGTGGTGCATGCTCTAGTTATCTCTCGCTTGCACTATTGCAATGCGCTCTATGTGGGGCTACCTTTGAAGGTGACCCGGAAACTACAACTAATCCAGAATGCGGCAGCTAGACTGGTGACTGGGAGCGGTCGCCGAGACCATATAACACCGGTCTTGAAAGACCTGCATTTGCTCCCAGTATGTTTCCAAGCACAATTCAAAGTGTTGCTGCTGACCTTTAAAGCCCTAAACAGCCTCGGTCCAGTATAGCTGAAGGCGTGTCTCCACCCCCATCATTCTGCCCGGACAATGAGGTCCAGTGCTGAGGGTCTTCTGGTGGTTCCCTCGCTGCGAGAAGCCAAGTTACAGGGAACCTGTACAGGAAGCCCTGTTTAGGGAAGCTTTTAATGTTTAACAGATTATTGTATTTTAATATTTTGTTGGAAGCCGCCCAGAGTGGCTGGAGAAACCCAGCCAGATGGGCAGGTATAAATAAATCATTATTATTATTATTATTATTATTATTATTATTATTAAAGAAGGCAGGGGCTGCCCCCTCTCACAAGGAGGCATTAAGCACCTCCTTAGCCCAGCCAGATGTCCTTTCCCTGCTAGTTTTTATCAGCCACGAGGGCCAAGGGTCCAGAGCATAAGTGGTCACTCTGAACGAGACCTTGTCCACATCCCCCAGTCTTATTAACTGACTTTTAAATTATAAATTATGTAAGAAACACTATATACATTAGCATTTTTAAAAGTAATCAAGCTGCTTACCTTAATTTCAAATGAAGCCTCACTTGCAAAATCTGCATAATTACGAGATGCAACAACTACACGGGCAACCTTTTAAAGATAATAAAAATATGGCTGTTAGTTTTAAGACACTTTTGTTTTTTAAAGATGTTCATGCCTTCACAAGATAGAGAAGATTCCAACTTCAACATACAACACATTTTACATGATTGCAGACTGCAATGTATGCTCCAGAAACAATGTTTCTACACGCAAATGAATTACACACCAAGTATCACCCTGTATGATCTTGTCACACTTCTAAAACCGTATAAAAGTTTAAACATGTATGCTTACAAACACCGAACAGCTAAGGTTCAAACAAGCTGCTCTGTGACCTCACTCCACACATGGGCACAGGTGCACAAACTCCGTATGATCTGCTGGCCATGATGCAAAAGTCACCAGTTCAGAGCAAGCAGGGTGAAAGCCCAACCCCTTTGATCCTTTCCTGACAAAGAATACATTCTCTGCCTGATCCATGCTCTGCCCAAAATTTCCCATCTGTTTGTTCCATTAGCACTGTTTGTTCTTCTCAGTACTGTTCCTTCTGGCTAGGCTTCTCTCAAGACTCTGGTCCCAAAGTTCTGCTATGGGTTTTCTCTCTAACCCTTCAAGCTTTACTTGATCATTTTCATGTTTAAAAATTGATGTTACTTAGTTAAACGCCAGTGTTTCAGTGCTCAGATTCAAATAAAAATCTGGCAACCCTTAATGCAGAAGAGAGAATAGGATCCTGTGCAACACACTGCCAGAGGAATAAGTCACACTCCTTGCTTGAGCTTTTTAAAGAAGTGGGCAGGAAAGAGACAGGACTTATGATAAAGGGAGAAAAGTGAAATAGCAAGGATAGCAAATCTTTTTCAGGACAAGGGCAGCATTGACTCATAGTCAACCCTTCAGAGCCTACATGTCAAAGTGGGCACGGCAAATTTAATTTTAAAAGACGAAGAAAAGATGGATTTTAGTGGATCCTTTTGGCACATAGTGGTACTTGTAGGTACTGTTAATTTAAAAAATGTATAAAAACTACCCTTAATTTATATTTAAATAATATTTATTTTAAAATGAACCAGTTGGGGGCCTTGGACAGCCACAAAAAACCCTTTGGCACCACAGCGCACACTCATAAAAACAGAGAAGTTTTTAATTTCTTTTTTTAAAGACAAACCAAGTCCACAAAAGAACCCTCCAGGGGTTAGTCACCCCTGCTGTATACGGTGCTGGAGCAGGGTAGAAAGAACTGGTCATCATACGACAAGATGCGTACTCAACATAGGTAATTTATCAATAAACCACAGCTGATGTTGTGTGAGAGTACTGGTGGGGTAGTGGTGAGTGTTGGACTAAAACTGGGGAAACCTGGATTTAAATTTCCACTCAGCCATAAAGTGCCCTGGGTAATCTTGAACTAGTCTCCATCAGTAAGCATAATCTTTTGGTGAGATTCACATGGAAGGGTGGAAAAAACAACATAAGCTAACTAGACCTCCATAAAGGGAGAAATAAACATGTCACAAATAAAATAAGGGTAAATAATTAAATGTGGGACTTCCGGGTTAGCGCCATCGGCGAATGGCGGAGACCTACTCCTCAATGAGAAAGGAAAGAAATTAAGAAAGAGACCAACAAAAGACAAGGAAAAGTGCAGGTATAAACAAGAAGAAGAAGATCTGCAGAAGGGACATGGAAGAGACTTAAGAGCCTCGGACATAAGATTACCAGGTTGATGGACTAGATGGAATGGACAGTAAGGACTGACATAACCCGAGACCAGGAAGAAGAGACGTTGGATGAAGATTGAAAGAAAGTTTATAAAGAAATTTTTTTATTTTGGGAACTAGTGTAAAATTAATGAATATTAAGGAAAATGTTGGAATGAAACTATCTGGCCTTAGTAGAAATGATATAAGGAGTTATGTATAAATAAGTATTAAGTTTTAAGCTCTAAGGTATTTTATGGTAAGACAAGGTTAAATAAATTAAGGCAAATTGAATAACAGAATATGGTGAAAGATGGAAAGGATCTGCTGAGTTAGACTGTTAAGATAAATTATTCAATAAAAATTGAGAAAGATGGAAAGAATTTGCTGAAACAACTAATTAAACTAGAATACAAAAAGGGAGGTGTGAGGAGGTCAATGAAACAAGCAAATGAAAGATAAAGATATGCAATATGGGATTTGTGTCTTTTTCTTTTTGTTGTATTGGTTTTTATGTAATTTTTTCCCTTTTTTCTTTTTTTTTCTTTTTTATGTATTGTAGTGTTGTTTCCTCTTTTTTCTTCTTTTTTGTAATCTTGAAACTTTTAATAAATATTATTTTTAAAAAAATAATTAAATGTGTTGGCTTTTGTGCTTTAAGTTCATGTTTAGGGAATTCAATCTGCAGGCAACTACACTGTTTAAGTTGCAGTAAATATTTTTTGTATATTAGGTCATAGTCATAGTCAGTTCATTTATACAGTATACTACATTTCACAAAGATTTCTGTTCAAAGATGTTCACATAATTGTCTAAATACAATACTAAACCAACCATAATTCAAAATTAAAGGAAAGAACTAGTCACAAGGAATCAAAGATGAATAGCAAAAGCATGAGGATAGACACAGAGGAAAAACTGGACTAGGAAAATCCAGGGGCTTGGGGGAATTTGAAATAGGAGAGGCATATCATAGCAGCAAACAAGCACTGTTTACTAGGTGTATTATAGCAGTAGGTGTCACTGTTCTATCTGCATTATTGGTATGGAAGGAAAGAAGAATTAAGGAACAAAGTTGGACACGCTAAAGGTAAAGGTACCCCTGCCCGTTCGGGCCAGTCTTGACAGACTCTAGGGTTGTGCGCTCATCTCACTCTAGAGGCCGGGAGCCAGCGCTGTCCGCAGACACTTCCGGGTCACGTGGCCAGTGTGACAAAGCTGCTCTGGCGAGCCAGCGCAGCACACACGGAAACACCGTTTACCTTCCCGCTAGTAAGCGGTCCCTATTTATCTACTTGCACCCGAGGGTGCTTTCAAACTGCTAGGTTGGCAGGCGCTGGGACCAAGCAACGGGAGCGCACCCCGCCACGGGGATTCGAACCGCCGACCATGCAATCGGCAAGTCCTAGGCGCTGAGGTTTTACCCACAGCGCCACCCGCGTCCCGTTTACTAGGTATATTATAGCAGTAGGTGTCACTGTTCTATCTGCATAATTGGTATGGAAGGAAAGAAGAATTAAGGAACAAAGTTGGACACGCTAGAATAGGTAATATTCTTCCCTTCTTTAAATATTGTACAAAATCTAGGGAACTATGCAATATATATTATCACCAGTGCTCCCACTGATTAAAGCTGTGTTACGACATATAAATGCAAACAATGATTGGCAGTGATCCTCATGCCATGTAATGTCCACGCCTGATAGGCAGAGAGTCGAGTTTTTTACAATCAGTTGTACAGCAGAGGTCACTAGCATGCGGCCTCTAGATACCACTGGGCTATTTTTCCTTACTTCACTGATTGCCCATGCTGGCTCATGGGAACTGAGAGTCTCAATAACAAATGGACAGCTGCAGTTTAGCCACCCCTTTTACAGAGCCATAACTAAATGACAGCAGAACATATGACTACAGGAATCATTATGAGGAATTTAAGGGAGGTCACAACACCTTGTGCAGAGTGAGAAAAAAATATTGCTTTATGATTTCATGAAGTCTAGGACCTTTTTCAATAGGCTAACCAGAAATATTTAATAGCTACAGGATTGCTTGTATATTTTAACAATCCCCGATTAGTTTCTATGGTAGCCATTCTTAAGGTTTTCCTCTGTGGTAGGGAAAGAACTTTCTTTTTTAAAATATAAAGTGACATTTATGCAATGTGAGGCAGTGTCCAGCTGGCACAGCATTATGTCAAAACTAGCATTCATGATTTATTTCTCCTAAGCCAAAAAGAAATCTTGCTTTTTGATTCTGACTTGCAGAAAGTAATAAGTGCTGGTTTGAAACTATGCTTTATGATTTGTCCCCACTCAAGAAGAGGAAATGCTCAAGCTGCATGCACTAGAACATAACTAGTATTATTACAGTTCTTAACCACCATTCATTCCAGGATGGTATAAAGCTATAACACACTTCACAATGTTGAAAGAAAAACAGTTAAAGAATAATTAAGAAAAAAATCATCACTGAACAATTCAGCAGTGGATAACAGAAATGCCATATCAAGTTAACACTTCCTACACTAAATGTAGGTGGTTTGTTTCTTGTTTATTTATCTTATTCCCCACTCCACCACTGTCCCCTCTAAAGAATTAATAATATGGAGATGCAGTAAAAAACTTTATTACAGGGATAAGAATCTGTGGCCCTCCAGAGGTTGTTTTGACAACAGCTCCCACCATTCCCAACCACGGGTCACACTGGCTGGACTGACTGCAGGAGGAAGTCCAACAGCACCATATACAAGTATGTAAATATATTTGTAAGTGTATAAGCTGCTTACAGATAAACAATGCTTCTTGGATTAGTGTTGCATCTGAACACAAAAAGAAAACCAGTCAGAATGACAGGGAGAACTTTTTTTTCTTTATCAAATTATGTACATGTTGTCAGTTAAAATGCAGAAAGAACATACAATTGATATAATCGTGTGGGTCTTACCTCACTAACAGCTCCCTAGAGCAGCAGAATTGGGGTGGGTGGGGAAACAAAACAGAAAAATATGTCAGATACTATCACAAATCTTGGGCAAAATATTCCCCATGAACCAATTAGGAGCATCAAATTTTAATTCTTGTTTTTAATTAGGCCTATTTACTTTTATTCAGCATCTTCTCTATGTGAAACAGATTGAAAAACAGACTTGAAAATGTTAATCTAATTTTGTAGTATGCCAGTTCAACAGAATAAAGGCCAATACTTTTAAAGCTTTTAGGTGTCGCTTATATATAAGTGCATACAACACCTCTGCAATACTGTCTTTGTGATCATCTACATTACAAGCAAGCTACAACACAGAAATGCATCTTCATGATGTGTGAAGTATCCTTTAGCCAAAGCTTCCACATGTTGGGCTGCTAGAAGATAAAGGAATCTAAGGAAAAATTCCTTTGTAACCTTTACGTAGTTTAAAACTTGTTGCCAAGTATAAAACTGACATCTAGAATGTGCATTATTCAAAGCAAAACCCCACTGTAAACTTCTGGCAGGAAAGAAAACCCACCCAGATTGCACATGTATAAAAATGTTGAGCACTATTTGAGTACCTATTCTCATCGTGTTACATGTGCAAATTGCACATCTGTAAGTAAGTGCAATGATTGGTCTGATTGGTACGTTATGGTATGCCAAAGCTCACAAGTACAGTAAAATAATTAGATTATCTTGTCTTCCGTATTATGGGTGGGGAAAGTGAATTATAAATATTACGTGCTTAGTCAGAAACATCAATGGCACTTGCTCCTAGCTAAGTAGGTAGAGGTTTACAGTGAATTGTAAAGGAACTGAGATAGAAAAGGAAAGCCTCCCTGACAAAGGTACTCTTGAGCAAACCATGATCCTGATTGACTTCAACATCCATGCTGAGGCTAGTCTGGGACCAGTTCAGATTTCATAACTTCCAGGGACTGTATCAGCTTGTTACCAGCTTGACACGCACAGCAGGATATACCCTTGACTTGATTTTTGTCCCAAGTGGGGTGACGGGTGGTCTGAAAATGTGTGTGGGTGTGTGTGTGTCAGAGCAGCTATTTCCCATTGCAGTGGTGGGGGAATCACAGAGGCTTATGGAGGCTGATAAGATTCCTGAATGCTTTAGGGGACTTCCTTATGGACAGAGTAGGTGATCCTGTTGAGGCTCTCATCTCACTGTGGAATGACAAGAGAAGGGCTGGGATAAGAGCACGCCTGAGTGCCCTCTCCAGTAGTATGGAGCCCACAATATTGCCTGGCATTCTAGTGAGCTGTGAGGCTGGATGACAGCAAGAGTACTGTATTAGAGAGTCATGCAGCAATAAGAGCAGTAAATAAGTCCTATTATCCTCATATAAATCAATGGAGAAATCCAAGATTTTAACATAGCTGGAATTAAGCACCAGTGTATCAATTTCTCTCAATTCACTGATAGTGCCCTAGAAAAAGACAAAAGCCAGAGCTGAGTTGTATGTGTAAGCTAGAAGCAGGGGGAAGAAGCAGACTGAAACCTTTGAGAGAGAGACACATGCTTGATTTCAAGGCTGTGGCTATGGGAGAAAAAAGACCTTCTTGGGGTGTTAATGCTGTCAACCCCTCCATCATAGGCTTAGGATGTATATATGTATAAATAAACCATCTATCATAAATACACCTCAGTCTGCTATCCCTCATGGTTAAGAGCCTGGAACCTCACACCGCTCAGAGATTGGGGTGGTGTGCAACAATAAATACAGTTCCTTGCCCCATACTGCAGATAGAAAAGGGCTATGGTTGAGTGTGGCTTTTGAAAGCCACGCTCTCAAGGACCCAGCTTTAAGCAGTCTTAGACACCCATGTAGTGTTGTCCAAATGTAGACCTCTATTGCATGTGGGGCTGAAGCAGAGAGAGAGAGAGAGAGAGAGAGAGAGAGAGAGAGATATTACATCAGCCCTGCAGTGCAGTCTAGTACAGTATTATATACTTGCTGCAGCAGGAGAGGACGTGGTTTCGGTTGAGAGAGAATGATTTATGGCAGTTCTTCCTCCCGTTCATTCTTTTTGCACGTGAATTAAGCAGCAATAGAAGAGCAGAGACACCTGTCTTCTATGCTTAGGTAACATTAGTGGGGTTGGGGAGTTGAAATTAATGCTGATATATTTCACATCTGGCTCCCAATGCGCCTCTTTGGTTTCAGATAGTACATGGGTAAAGGAGTCTAAAAAGCCAAGGACACAAATAGAAGAGGCTTCGTTTGGTTAGAATCGAGTACATACAATATACACTTCCAAATTTAAGGCCGAATACATTACTTTTGGTAAATGAGCCACCATTGCCACTAGTGGGCAGTGAAAATTTGTGTCCCGGGCTTTTTAGATTCACCTGAAACCAAAGGGACGCGCTGGTTGCGAGATGTGTGGGTGTTTCCCCCCCCCCCCAGCCCTCCTACTCCTATAGAAACTGGAGAGACGCTGTAGAATTCTACTGCGGAGCCCACGATAACCCGACGGACAACACGCACCGCAATGGAGGCCACAGGTTATTAAGAAAAAGAGAAGAATTAGGCACCCAAGGAGCTTCCGGAAGTGCACACGTTGAAATGCAATCGCTGCGAAATACGAGGGTCTTGTACCATCTGCACCTGACCCCCGCGCGCGTGAATTCCCCACGAGGCCTGCCTAGGTCCCAAGGGGCCCGCGCTCTATTCCTCTCGCGAGGCCTCCCCGCCGAGAGAGGAGGAGGGAGAGAAATAACGGTCATTTCGCAGCAGGCGCTCAAGGACAGCCCCCACCTCCGCCTCGAGACAATGCGGGGGGGGGCAAGCTTCCAAATACTAGAGAAGAAGCCGCCGCCCTTCCCTCACGACCTTCCGTCCCCAGTGCCTCACTCACCGGTCTGTGAGCAGCCGGGCCTTGCAGCAGGCGAGAGAGCGCGGCCAGCATCTTGCGCATGGGTTGCTGAGTGGTCGCCGCTGAAACCCGGCACCCGCGTCCCGGGTTCAAGCCCTCAGGGGCGCTGCGGCCGCTACAACGAAGGCCGGCAAGTCTCCTTCAGGCGTCTGCCTTCATGCCCCGCCTTCCTCCGCCGCGCCCTGGCCGACTAGCAGCTTGCCTGGAGTGTCAGCTGAGGAGGCCGCTCTCGCTCTCCCTCTAGCGGCTGTTGCCGCCGCGATAAAAGGCCGACAGACGCAGTTCCCGGAGGTTCCCTCTTTCCTGAGGGGAAACCAGATTATATAATTATTACGTTTTCTTGGGTTTGGTTTTAACCCGAACGGCCAGAAGCGTCGTTTAAAGGGACTGCTCTAATAATGAACAATATTAAAAGGGACTTGTGCACTGCACAGGGAGAGCGTCCCTGACCAGGGCCAGCGCTTTGGTTAAGGAGGCCACGATCCTAAACACCTTGGAATTCGCCCCATTGAATTAAAATAAATGCTGTTAATAAAGAAGCTGTCGTGGCTTCAGTCATCTGACATCAAGGACCGTGTTCCGTTATTAAGAGTAGACCCACTGAAATTAATGGACCCAAGTTAGCCACGCCCATTAATTTGAGTGGGTCTCCTCTTGAGTAAAAGGTCGTTGAATGTAACACTGGCCTAGACCATTGAGACAGGCGACAGAATGGCCCTTGAAGGGTTGGCCACTTCAGAACTTGGCCTGCTGGCCAGATGCAAATCCCCATCTCTGCAGTAAACAGTCTTGAGATTATGAAAACAAAAAGGGGAATTGGTATGATTGGCTGAAGGCTCTCCTCCTCCTTCTCCACTACTTAAGCAATGTGCAGCAGGGTGTGTGCATCTTTAGCAGTGACCCTTATTTTGAGAGCAGTAGTGTTATGAGTAGGGCTGTGCCAAATGTTCAAACCGGAATTTTCCACATAAAGGGGTGGGAGTTAGATCAACTGCTGCCTTCCAAGGCTCCCCCTTTCTTGCCTACAGTTCTTTTGTAGCAGTTGCTGCCTGTTCATTCTATTATTGGTCGCCCTCCTTCCCATCCCCCTTCTAGGGGATGCATAATGTATATGCATGAACTTCAAGGCCAGCTCAAGACACAGCTAGTGGAACCCCTCATCACCCAAATTTCCAAGGCTGATCAAATTATTTTGGCACCTGAGGAAAAAACATTCTAGGTACTTTGCTCCACATTGGCAGTAAGAGTACTGTACATTAAGTCACTAACAATTCACTGCCCTTTTATGACACCAAAAATCAGCTGCCTCGCCCAGCCTAATGTGAGCCTAGAAAACCTGCAACCCATCCAAGAGAAAACCAACTCCCAGCCTGTGCAGGTGTGCCAGCTGCAGAGTGCTCAGCAAGCAGTTGGTGTTCTCTTTAAGTGTGGCGTCCAGTGACGAGCCAGCAAGCAGTATGCTTCAGTACAAGAGAAAGTTAGCTCCTGCTCAGCAAGTACTCAATTTCTGAGAGGGAAGCATGCTTTGCTCCTCTCCCAAGATTGGCCATCAGCAAAGCAAAGGCTGTGTCAGCTACAAATGAGAGACAGTAAGACAAAAGACTAGTAGTTTTGGTTTAGGGTTGTGTCCGTTTTGCAAGCTTTGGGGAGCGCAGAGCACAAGGTGGGCTGTCTGTTTTATGCTGCAAAGAGGGTCAGACACAATGTTTGGGGTCTCTTGGAATCTGATGCTGCAGCCAACCAGATTCCATCAAGGGTCAGGCTGTTGATATGTGTAAATAAATCATATATAATAAAGACACCACAGTCTCCACTGTGCCTCATTGTCCAAAAGGAAACATAGTCCCTGGGTAAAGTGTGCCTGCAAATCCTGGAATCTCACAATGCTTATGGCAATTGCGGATGGCATGTGACAATATTTTCTGCACAGGAAACTGCTTATATTTTGAAAATTCAAAGAGAACTGAGTTTTCATGTAAATAAAGTAGTTAACAGAAATTACTTCTATAAATAAAACAACATACATTACAACCGAAAACTACTAGGAGTGCAATTTTTTTTATAAAAAAAAAGTGTTTGCTGAAGTCACAGAAAATCTTATTGAAAAGAACTGACACGACATTAAGATTAGTGTTACAATAAACGTGTGGGATTCATGTTCTAATAGCGGTTACTCCGTAACTTGGCACTTCACATAACTGAAACTGCCAGGAAAAGGTAACTATATACATGTTGGAATTCAGTCATTAGTAACGTAATGTTAAAGTGCTGCACAAGTATATGTTAGTGCTAATAGGGCAGGAATGTCAATATGATAAATGACCAAAGGGGGAGATTTGGAAAGGCAGCAGAATATTTTTCAAACAATCATCATGATACTCCCAGCTGAAAGTAACTGGTGCAACATTTAATTGTTGAGCAAGAATGCACTGCCATGTGTTAGTTTAGTATTACTGCACCCAAAGGACTATATGAGGTAAAATGGTCATTGTTTTCAATAATCCTGGGTGGGAACACCATCATATTTTGGATGAACTTAGGACTCCTAATTCTGGCTGAAACATCATAACAGAAAATATATTCCTCTTTTTTAAAATCACATTTCCCATTCTTTGAAGTTACTTAATTGCTTTAAAAAATCATACTGTTTACTACTTAAGACTTTGGCTGTGTCCACAGAAGTAGTTACATCAGGTTAGAAAAAAATATCCTAAAATGCTTTTGATTCTTTTCTGTTCTGATGGAAAGCCAAATCATATGATCACACTGTGTGGCCTTTTGCTTGTTTTCCAAACTGTAGTATACAAATTGTCTGGAAAACAGATTACTGTGAATCACTGATTGTAATGGATCACTCTTCAGCAGACCAAGTTGTGGACATGGTGGCATACAGAATTGTGGTGTGTATGCATTACCAAATTAGCCAGATTATGTATTTGTTATATGCAGTGCTATTTTTCTAGAAAAAGAGGTGCCAGAACTCACCATGAATACCTCCCTTATTCTCTTAGAATGGCAATGGCACCCACCTGAGAGGTACTGCAAGCCCTGGTTATATGGTGGACACAATACAGTCCTTTCTCCCCTCCACCACCCTTTTAAGTGAAAACAAAATTTCCTCTCCACACAAATGAAATGATGTATCAGGCACACCATATGGTGGCACTATGACTTAAGGAATATAGTTTTCCTTTCATTGTTCAGATGCCCTCTTCAAGTGGTTATTAAAGCACAGCTAATAATAACAACAGCAGTAATTCATGTGCTATAGGTTGCTTGGTTACTTGAAAAAATTAGTATTACAACATTATTAATGAGACCGCCCAAGAGCAAACATCTTTCAGGGCAAAGGGTGTGGTTGTTTAGTTGTAACAAGCATTTAAAGTTTGTATTCTTCCTTCCTCCTTTTTTGAAGGTACAGTTAAATAATAAAACCACTTTTATTTGTCTTTCCCAGACATTCAGTGCCTCCAAGCAGGTGCAAGTTTTATCCTTATCAAGAAGTGATGTTTTCAGGATTAATTTTCCAACCCTTGTTTGTTTGTTTGCTGCATTTATGTACCATCTTTTTCTCCATGAAGCTCAAGGAGGCTTACATGGTTCCTCCCCTGTCTAATTTAACCCCCACAATAACCCTGTGAGGTTGGCTAGGCTGAGAGTGAATGACTGGCCCAAGGTCACCCAGTGCACTTCATGGCTGTGTGGGGATTTGAACCCTGGTCTCCAGGTTCAAGTCCAACCCTTTAACCACTGCACCACACTGGAATAACAGTGACCAAACTCTCCCTGTTAGTGCTGCATCTGAGCAGATTTAAATTCCCTAATGTCTGCAGACCAGACAATGAATGTTCAATGTGCTACTACATCATACGTCTCAAAAGTGGAACTGGTGCATAGTTATACAAAAACTAAGCTAGACGAGGCTTGAGATACAGCACTTTTTAAAATCCAGCAAGTCACAACTTTGTTTACAAGGCATCATGTGTTGCTTGCTGGCCGAAAGAATTCCCTCACTTTCACAATGAATCAGTCAAAATGGATAGAACTAAACAAGTTTTCCCTCACTGTCATTTGTAGGCTTCATTCACCCAAGCTGTGTGAAGGGTGGCTCAGCTGGCTAAAATGAGCTAGACATAGGGCAAAGGTCTGCATGGATACAGCAGTGAAAGTGCTCAGACGCTACACCGCCTTGTTGACTTGGCATTCCAGACACTGGTTGACGGTGTATTCCAGACACTGAGCATGCATATTGCACATGAACACGATGCATTCTAGAAGCCCCCAACCTTTTCCCTATGTCAATATAGGGTAAATATTAAAACGTTTCTCATGTCAATATTGTGCAAATATTAAAACTGGTGCAGGGTGAAGACAGGGTGGGCCAAGGGAGGAGGAAAGTGTAGAAGCAGGGACTAATCAGTCAGCAATGTGCCAAACTGTCCAGCTGCCTGGAGTACTGGAAAACCCCAAAGGCTGGGGTGTGGCATCTCTAACTGTCATAAACACCTATTGTCTCTTCATTCAGCATCTTGACCTCCCCCCCGCCCCCTATTACACTGTCAGAAATGGACAAAGGGATCTGGGGTTGTGGTCCCTTTCAATTTCACTGCAAAACAGAATTCCTAAAGCAGTCCCAGCTATTTGTCTGGTAGGAGCTTGATGCCAGAACTTTTGCTTCTTTAGAAATTGACATGAATATAGAGAAAAATTGATTGTTCGGACATGACAGAAAGCAGCATAGGAGAAAACTGAAAAAGGGAAAGAAGAGTATGTAACTTTAAGTTAAATTCAAATGCCTACACTTCAGAATTATTCATTAAAGGGTTTGCAAAAGCTTAAGAAAAAGGAGGCACAAAATCAAGCTTATATAACAGAATAAGAAAGCATCAATCTTTCAAACATCTAACAAACTTGTTTTATTTGTAAATAGGAGGAGCTGACCATAATAAATTGCTCCAGATGGAGCCTCTCCTGGGCAATGAGTCATTAGTGGTAATAAATTGAATTATACAATTGCTTGCCTCTACTCATCTCACCATTGTGGTCCCGGATACACAAAAGTATGTTTACAGATATTTACTGTGCATATGTAGGACATGTTTTTTATACCTATGAAGTGGCACTCATTTAACAAAATGTTCAGAATTCCATTAAAAATACATGACAGACAATGACTTAGAACAGGCCCGTCACAATCAATGGAGTTAAGCTTCAAGATAATTATACCAATGCGGGGGGGGGGGGAGAGACTTTTAACAACTTCTAACAATAAACTTCCTACATTACAATAAATGAATTAAGGGAGGCGCAAAAGGCAGCAAATTCTTCTCCAAGAGCCCACACAGGCCTAGTAAGCCATAGTTTGGCTTACCGTGAGGTGAGAGCCAGGTCAGTGATGGGCCCAGAGGTCAACCTGTGAGCATTGTGGCTGAGTGGAGATTTGAACCTGAGTCTCTCCAGACCTCGTTCAATTCTCTAACCACCGCATCACACCAGCTTTCAATGTGCTTCAGTGGGCTGAAGCATGCCTAACTGTGTGAATTATAGTATCAGGTTATTAGTTAACAGAATGAATTGTGTTAAATTGCAAAAAAGTGTAATGTTAATGCCAATTCACATGAACAGTTAGATGTATGGTACGTACTTGATAATCCACCCTGTGTCAGATTCCTGGGCTGTCTGTGTTGCTAAACAACTGTGTACAACTGCCACCATGTGGAGAATTAAGGTTTTTATGCACACAGTTGCAAAGATCTTTTGGTAATATTGGTGGTGGCATGCAAAAGATGACTGCAACCCTGCGTATTTCTGTACTTCCACACAACTTGCTGACAATCACTCTGTGTCTGAACAATATGTCTATCCATAATTTTCTGAAATTCTCTACGAGGTGTTTATATTTTTTAAACTGTGGGATATCACCACTTGACTTCATTTTCTCCTCAATTAGCTACTTCCCTTTTCAATTGGTTCTTCACTGCATTCTACCAGCCAAGCCTTCAGCTCAGTACAGTGGTACCTCGGGTTACATACGCTTCAGGTTACAGACTCCGCTAACCCAGAAATATTACCTCGGGTTAAGAACTTTGCTTCAGGATGAGAACAGAAATCGTGCTCCACTGCCTGGTTGTACCTCTTGGATAAGGCATCTGGAAAGTTCCCACAGGGAATGTGGCCCCTAAGACTGAAAAGATTGCCACACCACTGTTTAAAAGTGAGGACTACAAAATTTAAATCTATGTGAGGACTGGGGAGGGGTGAAACACTCACAGCAGCAGAAGTGGAAAGTAACTTTATAGCAAAGGCATTTGGAACCTATTGGAGAGATATGCGAGGAAGGAAGTTCATAGTACCAATTATTTTTTCAACTGTTTCATATATAACAAGGATAGACAAACAGATTGTATGTTTGGGTGAGTGTGTTTCCATGATATTTGTGCATAACTAGAAGAAAGGAGCTTATTAAATGTTGAGGGGATGGAAAGAGTGGTGTGTGCCAGACCTTAAATCATAAATAAATTACATCTTGCAACTATGGATTTTGCATTATTAGTTGCAGAATACATTCCTTTTTCAGTTTCAGTTAAACCAGTCTAGATATCTTTGAGGGGAATAACCCAACTTTGCTGGAAAATATTTTCCACACTATATTCCATCTGCCCTCACTGACTCTTAAAGGTAGTTTGTGACAAATGGATAGTAATTGCAAACTATTTCAATGTTGGTTTCCTTGCAGGAAATCAAAAGGAAAGAGATAGCTGAGTGGGAAGCTTTTATGGTCCAGGCTGACTCTTCACATCTGCAGTAAACTCCCTTGATTGGGGGCTGGGGTGGGAAGGGAGGAAAATGAATATGGAAAGAGAAAGAGAGAAGACTTAAAAGCATTTCCAAATGGTTGAAACAGATGACCAGAGGCAGAATCCACTGGAAACTTCTCATTAAGTGTAATGAGGATTGCACATGAACCATTCCTGGTGTTTTGTGGCCAGAGTCATCTGCTTAAAGTGTTACTATACATCCCAGTGATCACTCCATAGGCCTGGCCAATTAAGTTAATGCTAGAAGTTCAAATAAATCTATGTTGGATCGGGTGTATATTTCAAATATGTAAGGATTCATGTAAAATATGTTCTGTTTCATTATAGTCACTATATGTAAAGAAGGCATAACAGGCAACAATAAGCTCAACTTCAGTAGCAATACAAAAACAAGGGTTAAATATTCCCTGCCAGTGACGTGAAAAAAAGCCTGTTCTGAAGATCTTAAGACATAGGCAGATTGGCAGAGAGAGAGAGAAGTGCCCTTTCAGGTACAGTGGAAGGTGATGGACTCTCCTTCATAGAAGGCTTTTAAACTGAGATTGGATGACCATCTGTCAGGGACTATTTAGTTGTGATTCCTGCATTGCAGAGGATTGGACTAGATTACTATTGGGGTCCCTTTCCAACCCTGTAGTTTGATGATGAAGAGGTATCTGGGTTCCAAGCCATTTAAGGCTTTAGAGGTAAGGACCAGTTCCTTAAACTGGCCTCAGAAACAATCAAGCAGCCAGTATAATTCTTTCAGAATTGATGAAACATGGTTCCACCTGACTCTACTGGTTAAAACTCTGGCAGCTACATTCTGTGCCAATTGAAGCTTTTGAGTTATCTTCAAGGGCAGCCCCACAGGCAACATATTACAGCACTCTAATTGAGAGGTTACCATAGCACTGTGGCAAGACCATCCCTGTCCAGGAATGGTCATAGCCAGTGCTTTTTTTCTGGGGGGTACGCAGGGGTACGCATACCTCTAAACATTTTGTGAATCTTTGTACTTTTGTCCATTTACTGTATTTATTTTTCCTGATTTGAACTATAAAATGGTGATTTTCTTGAGTCAAAATGAGAGGACCCCTAAACATTTTTTAAGAAAAGAAGCACTGGTCACAGCTCAAAAACTTAGCAAAGTTGTTTTAAAGCACTATAAACAACTGAGGTATATGATTGTCACACTGATAGATAATACAGTTTTGCCTAGGGTGCTTTTGATATATGACTAGAAAGATACTCAGTTTAAGATTTTTAAATACACAATAATTCCAAAACCAGAGAAGAATTGTATCATCATGTACAACATTGTATTATTATGTACAACATGAAGAATGGAAGGGGGAACAACATAGTGTTTTAGGAATTATAACAGATGTGACAAACCTAGGACAAATTTTGAGTAATATGAGAATAGTGGGTGTAAGTTTTATTATGATCACAGAATTAGTTAGCTGTCAAGGTCAACAGTTGTTTTCATATCCTTAGATTTAGTAATTTTTTTCCATTTCTGCCTTGATTTATATCATGACTCCTACTCATTTGCTCCTAGGTGCCAAGACTTTCAAGAATTATCTGGATAATACCCCTGTTCTTACTATTTGGCTTCTACCACAGTTGAAAGAATATTTATAAATATGCACATAGCCAGACAGCTTCCAGTTGGATATACAACTGAGAAAATCAAGAGCATAATTTCCTCCTGCAAAGGTCTGGAATATATTAACCAGCCAATTACCTTCTGGTCCACCATTTTTCCCAGACATTAAATTGGGAATAAATTACTCATTTGGTTAATAAAAGAAGAAGAAGGACCAGTTTGTATCCAAGCCCTGCCCCTTTTGCAACTTGGCCAACAGCCTCAAATACATACAGATGGGAAAACCCTGCAGTAGACCACGGAAGTGATTATTCACTGCTGAGAGCATGACTGTGTTATTTCAGCAGATTTTCATACCAGGGTTGCTAATAAACATTATGCTACACTGGGTTGCCTGGTCCAGACTCTGAGGGCTTTTTCTGCTTTTTGAGGGCTGTATAAAACAGAGGATTTTGTCAGATGTGACTTTTCCCATCATTTGCCACGTTTTCTAATGGAGAACAACTCTAAAAGAATTGCACCTTTGATGCAGTTGTATGAGCATATCCACTGGCTTAAAGGTATTGCCTGGTCTCAGGTAACCTTAGGAAGTGTAGCTCTGCGATTGGGACAAAAGTTCTCAGAGAAAGGGAACTGCAAGCATCTTAAACAAATTACAATTACTAGGATTCTTTCAAGGAAGCAATTGGGATGTTGGCTGCCTTTTTAAAGGGAGATGGTCTATGTCAGAGGTATCTACTGTGGCATACTCCAACTTCCATCAAACCTTACCATTGGCCAGGCCAGTTGGGTTTGATGGGAAATGTAGTCCAACAGCCACTGGAGAGGTTGGCTACTCCTGGTCTACAGTATAACAATATAGACTTGGTTTTCAGCCAGTCTGAGTTGTTCATTCTCAAATCCAAACATCTGACACATCTCCACTATCCTTAAATATGTTGATCTTGCATCAAGTCCTCTTACAAGTAATTCCTTTAACATCCTTTTTGGTCCAAGTGTAGATTTGTGTGAATAAATCACAGTGAGCCAGGACTTTGAGACAGGATCTACATGTCGGAAAAGGCCACTTACTTCTCGACACATTTCATGCTTTCTTCAGCATCATGTAAGACACTTTCATCACACATGTATTTTCTCATATATGGAAGCCAAACTATTGTAACTGAAAACCACAGAAATTGTTTAACAACAGTCCAATACACTGCTGAAAGCTGACCCTCTTCCTCTGGAAGCCTATCTGCATAGTCAATTCAAGCCAGAAGTAGGAGCCTGCAGGCAATTCCTCCCTCCTCCCCCCGCCCCCCCAATAAATATTTCTGATTCAGAATTTTTACCAGCTAATTTTCATTCACTGACAGGCCAACTGCTGCATAAAGCTGAAAGTTATTTGAGAACTGGCTTAGTGAGCAACCAGATGGTAAAACTGTCTTACTAAGCAAGAAAACATCACTGTGCCTTTGGGCTTCATCTTCAGCCAGTCCTGGGAAAGAAGCCTACAAAAAGCCACTGGCTGCTAAGGACAGACTGGAGCTTCTAGTCAGTCAGGTTCCTTGGGAACTGAACAGGAACTGAAGAAGAGCACTGCTGGGCCACAATAAAGACCATTCAAGTCCAGCATCCCGCTTATCAAAATGGCCAGTTAGATGCCTCTGGGAAGTCCTCTGTGCTTTTGCCTCCCACTGATAGTTAGATGCCTCTGGGAAGTCCTCTGTGCTTTTGCCTCCCACTGATAGTTATTAGTTGAACTAATATTTTTGCCTGAGTTTCCTCTTCCAATCATATGTAGGGGGAGAAGTAAAAATGCTCCTCACAATTGGGAGAAATTCAGATTGAGTACTTGATACAATTAAGGGTTGTAGGGGTTGACTCTTGACATTTCCCTTAATAACTTTAGGAGGTGGCTAAGCGCTGCTCTTCTTTTAAACTCAAGAGAAAAACCCAGTTGTTGGAGTGAAGTTTGGTGCTGGGTGTTTGTATCTGGAGTCCTAAGATGAAGCACTTGTTAGGCTCCTAGGCAGAGAAGTGTTAGCAATGGCTTCATGCGGTCCTTTTTTGTGCAAACTTTCTCCCTGTTTCCCATCACCCAAGTTCCTCATGTAAGCCCTAAACACCCACAACATGAGGCCAGAGATATATAGAACTCTGTCATTTTAGTTATGGTCTCTTTGAGTCAGGTTTATATACTGGTGGTGGTGTGCTGTGATTAGGTACACAGTTTGTTTGTTTGTTTGTTTGTTTGTTTGTTTACTAAATTCACATAGCACTCTTCATCTGAAGATCACAGGGAAGTTTACAACGTAAAAACAAAAAATGCATAACGTTCTACTACTACTACTATACCCCCCACATACCTTTAAAAGGCTATACAGTGGTACCTCGGGTTACATACGCTTCAGGTTACAGACTCCGCTAACCCAGAAATAATGCTTCAGGTTAAGAACTTTGCTTCAGGATGAGAACAGAAATTGTGCTCCGGCAGCGTGGCAGCAGCAGGAGGCCCCATCAGCTAAAGTGGTGCTTCAGGTTAAGAACAGTTTCAGGTTAAGTACAGACCTCCGGAACAAATTAAGTACTTAACCTGAGGTACAACTGTATAGATTGTTTAACAGCCAAAGGCCTGGTCAAAGAGGAATGTTTCTTCCTGGCACCTAAAGATACGAAATGAGGGAACCAGGCGAGTTTCCCTGGGGAGAGCATTCCACAAACTGGGAGCCACTGCAGAAAAGGGCCATTCTTATGTTACCACCATCTGAGTCTCTCACGGAGTGGGTACATGAAGTAGGGCCTCAGATGACTGCAGGGTCTGGGTCAGTTCAGGGAGAGGTGGTTGCACCATATTCTGTGGTTTGTTGTGACAACAAGGGTGGGGTGGTTGTCAACATGTGAGCAGCTATTCTGGTGGTTTGGTTCCCTGCTGATATAAATGGTGCTTCCTGTGTTAGATCTGGGTTGGTATTAAGTAATGCAGTTGATGGGGGTGTGGCCAAGTACTGAAGAGGTATGGGACATGGTTTGTGTTCCTTTACTGTGCCACCAACAACCAGCTATTTCATTCCAGCTGTTCCACTGACTTCTGCCAAATCCTACGGCCCCCGAGCTACTGGATCTTCAGTAAAAGTTCCCTTAAGCTGCTCTTTTGCAGGAATGAGAATGATGCCATATCATGCCCCAACATAATGTTCCCCTGCTGAGTTGTCTTGGTACAGAAATGATTGAGTCACATTGTTTTTTTAAAAAAAAAGTTAATTAGCTGGCTAATTGATTATTGCACCCTAAAATGTCAACAAAGTCACAGGGTCCACGAGAAATTCTCTTCAGAGCACTTGTAAAAATAAATTAAATATGTATCCATCCCATTAGTAATGGAAATAAAATTAGTACCAGACTAGCCAACGTTCGGAGAGTTATATTTGGAAATCTAAGTGTTTTTAACAGTGAGACAGACCTGCCAGGGCCTTAAAAGCTAAGGCAGAAATAGTACAGTTGCTGTGTAATTTATGTCTGACTATTAAAGCTCTCATTTAACACTAATTAAGTCTTCCTTGCCTTTGACTGGCAAAGGAGCAAGTGCAGCTTGCCATCTGGTTTTATTTTTGAAGAGTTTTAGCTTCGTTTTATAAAGGAAAATGTGAGGTAAAGTAACATTTAATATTTCACACAGCAACAATTGAGCACAAAATTCTAGTTTAAATAGCATACAGTAATACAAGGGAACCGAGAACCTATCTGATGACTAATTTGTAGAAGGTACTGCAAAATTCCAGCTATAAATACCAAGAAGCCTAGTTCTGTTTGTAGATTGCTGTCTCACACACATACACACTTTGTAGCTTTGAAAAATACAGGCACCTTCCCACTCGCATGTGACCAGCAGGCATGCAACTGCTGACACGCGCACCATTTTCGGTGCCAAAAGGGGGCAGGGCGGAACAGAGTTGCGTGCATCCCCCTGATGTGCACAGTGGCCGAGAACAGAACCCCCATGTAAGTGGGGATTCCCCTGTACAGAAAAGAAAACTGAGGAGGTCTTCCCTATCCCTTGTAGTCCTCATCTTCTGGACCCTCTGTCTTCTGTGCAGACCCAGCTCTCTCATGAGGTGGGGTGTAGCAGCTGCCTTGAGTGAAGGAAGCCCCTGCAGGGGCACCCTTGCAGGTACCCCACCACTGCTGGTGGATAAGTGGCATTTGCACTGATTTCTGGTGAGATCTTGCAAAATTTCACAGGGTGCATGACATCTCATGAGATTGTGATGAGATCTCACCAGAAATCAGTGCTGATGTTGGCGCCACTGGCAGTGGTGACACAGCGGGCGGCAGCAGGGCAGCACTTCCTGTTTTGCCTATAGCGGCAAAATGTGACAAGCCGCCCTTGCTTCTGTGTGACATATAATGAAAGTAAAAAAATCTAAATCGGTGTTTTTCCTTAAATAAAGAAAAGAAGGGTTATTCTTAACCCCATGGTTTAGGGCTAAACTGTAGTATTTGCAGGATAACTGACTTTATTCTGCGCTGTTTGGTTAGGCATTTCCCGCATGACCTATTTTCAAGATTTTAAATATGATCCATTTAGCAGCTTGGATTTAGCCAAACTTTTTTTTTCTAGTTACAGTCTCCAAAAAGGTGTCTAGTTCCAAGTGCTGAGCTTACTAGATAAAAAAAGTAGCACTGCGGAGCTGAGCTGTTGGAAACAAAGCCAATTTGCTTTGCAAAAGTGTACAGTTGTTGTGCAAAATGCCTCTCTTTCCTCTAGCTAGGTATGGAAGAATATTTTGTTTGGGCCACATTTTTAAGCAAACTGACCAAATTTGAACCTCTTGGACTAATACGTGGATTGGAATGTAATCAATTATCCTTCATGCTTTTCTGAATTTGGTGCTATAGCTTTTGGCTCAAAAAAACTACTAATGTGTTAGGATAAGTTGTGTTTAGAAATAGGTACAAAATAATACATACAATTTATTTAAACACATGTCTTCCTATAGATTCTTTTCAAAATGCAAAATAATGATGTGTAAACAGGACACAATGGACTACGAATGAACACATACAAAATTGGCATGGACTGGGATTAGACTGATGAGCTGTAGCACTGTTACTGAAAATTCTGTGAAGATAATCAAAATGAAACCAAAAGAGCCAAGCTCAGAATTCAGGTTTCAAAGCGCTCTGTCCATAAACAGTCTTGGCCACTGCAGCTCATTGAACTCACTATGGAAGTCACTGAGAAACAGACCCAGCCATTTCTATCCACATAGCCTTTGCACCTTTATCTCCAGAGTCTTGACTCTGGCTTCTGTTTCTTGGTTGCATTAGAGCGTTTGATAGAGATGAAACTCAGTAACTAGTCCTTATGCATAAACTAACTAATCATTTTGAAACATTTTGGGGAAATTGGGTTATAAAGGCAGCATGAATGAATAGCTTTCATAATTTTCAAACGAGACAAAAGATAGAGGATCAGCCTTACGTTTAGCCATTTTTAATTCCCACCCAAATTAGCACTACCTAATAATTTGTTTCTACAGGAGTGCTTCAGTTTCAGCGAAAGTATTGTCTCATCCGGAGGAATGTATTCCATTACAGTTCTGCTGGCTTGCACCATAGCTTTATGTAGAACCAGTTGGTTACCATGGTGACTGTGACCAATACATGCACACACTCAAATCGGGAACCCTTTCAAGACAAGTCTGAGCACTTTCAATCACCATGCCCACCATAAGAGCCTTGTTTGTTTTGATCCCACTCCCCCAGGATGGAATGAAGCTCTCTAGTAAAAATAAGCACACCCATCTTCTCTCATCCTTACTCTCCTTCCCCCTGAGGCTATCTCTGTATTTTATTTTAGATGTAGAGATCAGTGTGCACGACAACTATTACTCAAGTTCCCATCCAGTTGCTGTTAGTATGTGTAAAATCACAAATACGCCAGGCTCACCACTGATGTAACAAAGCTGGTCTTAATCTATGTGGGATAGAACATGAAGCGCACCCTTTGGGCAGGGATGTGCTCCCCCAAGTGTTTAAAGCCATTTAATTTATTTATCTAGAGCATTTGTACCCTGCTCTTCAGCCAAAGAGACTCCCAGAGTGGTTTACGAGCAATTAATTAAAAAAAGACAGTCCCTGCCTGCAAGTTTGCAATCGTACATGATTTTTATTCCTAGGAACATAGGCAGCTACCTTATACTGAGTCAGACCATTGGTCCATCTAGCTCACAATTGTCTACACTGACTGGCAGCTGCACTCCAGAATCCAAGACAGGAAGTCTCTCACAGCCTTACCAGGAAATTTGAACTTGGGGCCTTTACACAAAAGGCAGATGCGAGAGTGCACAGAAATGCCTTTTACCTTCCCATTGTAGCCTCTTGGGCTTGCCGATTGGAAGGTTGGCGATTTGAATCCCCGCAACTGGGTGAGCTCCCGTTGCTCTGTCCCAGGTTTTGCCAACCTAGCAGTTTGAAAGCATACCAGTGCAAGTAAATAAATAAGTTCATGAAATAAGTGACATTTGAAATGGGCACTTCTGGTAGGTTTGCCATATTTCAAAAAGTAAAATTCTTGATACCGGCAAAATTCCCCTGGTGCAATTTTTACACCCAAAAACCTGACGTATAGCAAATGTAGCTTCTGGGTTCATAGCTCAATCTCTTACACACTAACTCTTCCATTCTGTCAACTCAGTTCTAAATGTATGCACAGCTATAGCTGTCAATGGCATGTCCCAGTGTCATCATAGTGAGCAGACAGGTCTTTCTGAATTCTAGTCTATCAGTGTTGAAACTTGTTTGCATCTGTCTCCAGAGACAATGGAAGAATGCACTAGCAGGGGTGAAGTCAAACTGCTGGAGAGCAATTGCACCTGCTGTGGCTATAGAGACCAATATGGAAGAGACGTGTTTTATTGCAGCTGGGGCAGATGAGGCTGTCTGGTTTCCCTGTTACAGACGCACTATGGTGTTAAAATACTCATCACCATAAAGCAGGTGTATAGTTGTGAAAAGGTGGAACAGGTTGCTCCGCAGAATGCCTTTGGGTAGTTTCTAGATGAATCATCTATGATTCTACCGCAGCCCCAAAACATCTCTCTTTCCCCCCCTGTGCAGTGTACTTTTTGTACAGTGCCACTATCATTTACCTAGGGATGAAAACTTTTTCTGGCAGAATGATGGCCATTCACACTGCAATATTCATGATTTCCAACACACCAACAACTGGTTATGACAATATATAATGAGCATCTTTGCAACCCACCAAATTTCAGCTTAGCTGATGCGTTAACCATAGTGAATTTTCTGTAATGTGTATTTGGCATATTTGAAGCACTGGTTTGTATTAACCATAATTTGTGCTTCCTCATCATCAGTGGACATGACCTAGTTTGGCCTTCTCCAACCCCACCAGGTTGGTGATAGCTGACTAGCTGAAACTTTCCAGAATACACTACTGATTTAGAAGCTTTAGGAAACAGGTGAATAACCATGCATTTTTGCTATTTTAAAGATCTGGTGTGGTTTCTTGCTATTGTTTTGCTTTAATGCTGGTATGCATCTTGCCGGCCTACTGTTTCAATTGTTATATTGCTTGGCATATTTGTTTTGGAGTTTTTAATCTTTGTAAACTGCCTTGGAAATCTTGACTAAAGAGCAGTATCCAGCATGACTCATCCTGTACAGGCATGATTGTCATCCCATTGTTCTCCTGAAAATGCCTCTGCTAAATAGCATGGGCCTCAAATACCAATAAATGTTTTATAAAATAGAATTATAGTTGAAGCTAAAACTTTGTTGGCCTTTTATTCTTCAGCATAGGGAATCAAATGCGAATTTGCACTGAATGTGAATGTTCTGTGTTTTGCCTTCTAACATAGGTCTGCTAAACAAATTATTCATTCTTTGTCCTTAGTTTAAGTTCCAGATAGAAGTCCAAAATGTTCCTGGATGGTTTGAGCCTGAAATAACTTGTTTAAAATAATATGTAGTTGAGTGATGAAGATGGTGTTGCTCAACTAGTAGGATCAGCAAAGCTATCTTTCTATAGGCTACAGATGATCTTTGAAAATATCCCACAAATGCTGTATTTTAAGATGACAGGCAGATTTTACTCCTACACTTCAGAACAGGGAGCTAGTTTTGGGGTATATTTAAATATACCATAGATAATGAAAGTAAGAAACATTCATACTAATTTATATAATTGATGGGATCGTAGCCAGGAGGGCTTCCCATCCGAGAACTACAACCTATTTGATAAAACACTCATTATTATTTTGACATAGCCTAGCATCCTTTGAAGAACATCCTTATTTCTCACCTGGCTCCCCAGGCCAGAATGCCTTTATTTTTCTGCATATTTCACAACAGCCTTTGCCCACCTTGTGCCTTCCAGATGTCTTGGACTGCAACAGCCTTCAGTCCCAGCCGCCATGGGCTATTCAACAGTTCTACTCCTTATACCCTAACACGGTCTAACACTTCTGCCCTTTGTTTTCAGGGTTTTTACAACAGACATGCAGCAAAACATTTTAATCAGATGCTTTGAAGATGGATGCAAAGAATTTATTCAGCTTCTCTTCAATAGCCTTATCCTCCTTTAACTGTCCTTTGACTCCCTTGTGACCCAAGGGTCCAACTTTCTGCAGGTTATAGTCATACCTTGTAAGAGACAGGTAGGAAGCTAGAATACGAAGGTGATACTAGCCCTTAGCTCAGCAGTAGCCAACGAGGCGCTGTCAACATGTTATTGAACTAATAATTCCATCATGCCAGACCATTGACCATGCTGGTTGAGGCTGATTACAGCTGTAGTCACCAACATCTGAAGAGCATTACATTAGCTGCCCCTGGTTTAGATGCATATCTCTTCTGCCATACTAATTCAAAGTAAGTCCAAGTACATTTGTACAAAAATACAATTCTGTGAAATTGAAGGTACCTTTGCTCCTCCTTTTCTTGTAAAAATAAGGTATTTGGGATTGCATTGCCAGCTATTTCAATGCAGGCACCCCAGATTAATTGCTTTACTGTCTGACTGCATAGAGCTTACTTCACTGTAGCCAGAATATCAAATGCCTCCTTTCATCCAAGAACCTAGAGGTACTTGTAGAAGCACATTCTTACCTATAGTTACCAATTCACTCATGGAAATAATCCTGTATTTATATCAGATATTTATGTTCTATGTAAAAGGAACAGTTATTCACACTTTTAACTTAATAAAGCTTGTATCTGGTCCTTGTTTTTCACACACACACACAAAATTAAAAATAGTTGAAGTTAACACATTCAAATAAATTCTGCCTATAACTCTTATCTCTGTTAGATTGAAAACATCTCTCCCCCCCCCCCGAATTTATAGATAATGATGCTCTTTGCATTTGTTTTCCATTATGTATGGGCAATTAAGTCGGTAATTTGTCTATCTTAATTAGAGAACTGCCAATTTGTATTTTTACCTGCCAAAATGTTGAACTGAGCAAACAGTTTATTTATCCCTGCTCTTCATTCTAGATTTTTCACAGTGAATTATGCTGTGGAACTGTTTCTCCTGAGGAAAACTCTGGAAGTCCAGTTGGTTGAGTTCTTAGAATTACTCCAGACCATATACAGAAATAAACCAAGATGTCTGCATGGTCTTCTCAATTCAAAACAGAAACATCAACTTCTGCAAGTTTGATTACCACTCAAAACCATGACACCAGATTTCTCATCCCTATAAACTAGTGGACCATTCTTCTGATCACTTGCTGCACGGCTGCTTAGAGTGGAGCACAATTACTGCACTATTAGTGAAATATTACAACCAATGGTGCTGGCATGCTGGCATCATGCATTGACCTAGAACATTAGGTTGGTGCTGCCATGGTGGCTATAGCTGTTACTGACGGCTAACTGGAGTTGTGACATAAGCTGGCAGGACACCAAGGAAGGGGATGAGGATCCCAGCAAAGGGTGTAGCCATGACTGGCACACACCAGGTCAAGCTGAATATGAG
This sequence comes from Podarcis raffonei, assembly GCF_027172205.1. Classification (NCBI taxonomy): domain Eukaryota; kingdom Metazoa; phylum Chordata; class Lepidosauria; order Squamata; family Lacertidae; genus Podarcis; species Podarcis raffonei. The sequence goes on from NC_070605.1 coordinate 66,318,872, forward strand.
GAGGGGGAGATTGGGGACTTAGGAGGTACTCACAGGACATTGGAGGATGTTGTTGGGGCTGCCGACAGTTCACAGGATCCTGGGGAAGGAGAAAATCACCAGAAGGTGCCCCCGTCTTTGTAGACACAGCAGACTCTGAGGCTTTGCAGGAAGTGTACTCCAGGAGACTGAGGCAGGCAAGGGAACTAGTTCAGTAGTAGACCAGGTGAAGATCATGAGACTCGTTAGGTCTGGAAGGATATTTGTGGTCACTCAGCTGGATTAAGCTCAGGGCAGGTGAGGGTCACATGCTTCATCAAGAGGAGAGGCATAGCTGCTCAGTAGGAGCAAACTCAAGACCACTGCTTAGTTGCCTTGGGAATGTCACTGGACTGTGACTTTGGGACTGACCCCATATGTTCCAACCCTGGATTTTCTGCAGAGGTGAGAAGCTAACCTTATGAATTGGCTTTGGACCTTGCTTGTTGTATTGGACTTGGACTGGTATTTGACCATTTGGACTGTCTGACTACACTCTAGTGTTGCCTTTGGGACTGTGTGCTATCAGGACTTGCCACTAGGTACACCAAGGTTCAGGACAGGTTGTACAAATGCCCTGATTTCAAGAGTATATACTTGGTGCTAGATATGTGAGACTGAATGCAGTTTCTGGTGGTTTACAGGGACGTGGGTGGTGCTGTGGGTTAAACCACAGAGCCTAGGACTTGCCGATCAGAAGGTCGGCGGTTTGAATCCCCGCGATGGGGTTAGCTCCCGTTGCTCGGTCCCTGCTCCTGCCAACTTAGCAGTTCAAAAGCACGTCAAAGTGCAAATAGATAAATAGGTACCGCTCCGGCGGGAAGGTAAATGGTGTTTCCGTGCGCTGCTCTGGTTCGCCAGAAGCGGCTTAGTCATGCTGGCCTCATGACCCGGAAGATGTACGCCAGCTCTCTTGGCCAATAAAGCGAGATGAGCACCGCAACCCTAGAGTCGGTCTCGACTGGACCTAATGGTCAGTGGTCCCTTTACCTTTAGATATGTGAGACTGAATGCAGTTTCTGGTGGTTTACAGCTTCTCTGTGGCCTAATAGGTTTTTTGACGGAGCCAGGGATGGTTTGGGGCTGTTGTTGAGGATCCACAGGTCTGTTGACATGCTGAGGCCTTCCCATTACGTGTGACTTGGGACATGCTGAGGCCTTGCATGACAACCAGGGGTCTGTTTCTAATCATATCACGTCTCACACACTTGGCAGGTCATATGCGTGATTTGGTTTTTGTGTTTGGCAGAAAGAGTCTAATATAAAGGAAAGAAGCTTACTTTAATGCCTTTGTCATTGACATACAATTTCTAGCAGGATTTAGGCTTACTGAATGACCTGTTAAAATGGCAAATCCTAGGGGCTGATACCTTTGGGGAACTTTCTTATTGAATTGCTGGTGGCCTTAGGAAACATAGGGAATCATGGATAATTGACACAATCATTTGGAGACCCCTTGAGTGATGAAAATGCTAAGCTGTTATATTTGGAAATCTAATATTTTATTTCCTAAAATTAAAATGTTAATTTAAGGAATGAAACATTTGGACCTTAAATCAGGTAAATGTAGAGTTGTTATAATCCCATAAGGAACCGTGGCTAAATATTTATCTAAATCATTTTTATTTTTAAAAATATTCAAGAACTCCATAATACTAGCAATCCAAGACTGATTGATTGAAGGTGAGAGACTTAATCAGCAGATAATGGAACAAAGTCATCACAGCAAGCAATTAATAATTTTCTGTAGAAGAGTTTGGAACCTGGGCTTAACACTCAACTGGAATTAATTTGCACTATGGTCACTGAGAAAATATATTTTTCTGCTGCAATAACTGTTACCAAAGAGGCCTGCAAATGAAGTCTATGGCTTGTTCAGACAGATTAATCACAAGTCTTTTGCCATAATTTTTTATTTATTAAATTCCTTTCTTTAATTTGCTTTCCACAGTATCTAGATCAGGCATAGGCAAACACGGCCCTCCAGATGTTTTGGGACTACAACTTCCATCATCCCTAGCTAACAGGACCAGTTGTCAGGGATGATGGGAATTGTAGTCTCAAAACATCTGGAGGGCCGAGTTTGCCTATGCCTGACCTAGATAACCCATAGAGCTAAGTTCCTAAGAATCTGGAAGGAATGTCCTCTCAATATCCACTGAAAAGCTCATTCAATTCATTCACAAGTACTGCAACACAGGCATAACTTGGACACTATATTTGTTTGCTTACATTCTAAGCAGTGGAGTAGGGTGGGGGGCCACTGCCCTGGGCACATTTTTGAGGGGGCTCCCCCACCACAGTTCCCTCATCGAGGGAAGTTGCACTTTGGGGGCTGGGGCGATGGTGGCAGCAGCTCCTTCTCCTTATGGCCGTCCCTGGGCCAGCCAAGAGGGAAGGGTGTATCTGCCACTTGGCCACAGGCAGTGGAGAGGTGGCAGCACCCCCCCTCCAATGCTGAGGTCACTTGCAGCTCTACCCCTCCCCCAGTCAAGCCTGACCTGGGGGAGGAATTGGAGAGGTGGCGGTGCCCCTCTCCAATGCTGCAAATCCCTTGCAGCAGAAGTGCCTCTCTCTGAGACGCCCCCAGCACACCACACCCAAACTTGCCACGGCGCCAGCCACCAACCCCAGCCAGTAATTGGGGAGCCAATGTCCCTGATTCTGAGCCTATAGTGGGTGGATCTTTGCTCGCTGTATAGCAAGTTTTGGGATCTCTACCTTTGCTATAACAGTATAATTTTCCTAAGGAAGCATTTATAATGATAGAAGGTCTTATGTTTGCCATGGAGCAATGGACACTGAGGAAAATTGAGAAGGTGCTAAATGCTGGAAAGGAGTTACATTTTTCTCTCCGGCCTGCCTTTCCCCCCAGTTCCATTTTCTTTCCTCTCTCCTTTTGTTAGGGAAGCCAGAATTTTCCAAGCTAGAGTTGTAACGAATCCAATACATGTTTTCAGCCACACACACTTCTGTACTCAGTTCCAAAAGTGGTCTTCTGAGCCAGGATTTGTCTCATGAGAGCATGATGAACACTTTCCTCCTTTCTTGTTGCAACGTACTTTCACTAAGAGTCCATAATTTCTTAAATCTACCCATTTAGATTCTTCGTTGGAATTGTAAAAACATGTTTCTGAAATCAGAAGGTACAGACTTTTGAAAATAAGGCTTGATGAGTCCATTGACAGTCAACAAATAAAACAAAGTCATGGGGGTCACCAAACCTTTTGGGTATGTGGGCACATCTGGAATTTTGAGAAAGTGCTCTGGATGCCAGTCACAAAACATCTGGTGAGGGTGTGTGGCATAACACAAAATTGCTGATATATGGCACAGCATGACAAAAAATGGCTGCCATTTCTAAAAGAGCAGAAAAAGATTGAGCTCCCACGTTGCTTCCTGAAACTATCTCTGTGATGGCTCCATCTAGAATTTTGTTGGGCTGAAGACTAATGAGGACAAAGAAGAAAATGACTATTCCTCATACTTAACTAAGCACAACTACAAGGGTAAGTGATTAGGTGTTTAGCTATGTGATGCTGAATGTTATGAGTTAATTCTGTTCTATCCTGTTTCCCCTTTGTTTTTGTTTAAACTAATCCACGAACCAAGAATATGTTGTAGATATTGCTGCAAATTTGCTGTTTTTTGTGATAAGCAATTGACATGAGAAGACTTGGTCTACCTATGTGTATCATTTCTATGATCCTTGTTTATGCAAATTTTGTGTATGTGTACCTGCACACGCGCGCGCACACACACACACACACTCTGTTAATATTCCTGAAAACATGAGAGTGTGAAATAAGCTTTTGAAAAGCATAAAAGCCTCAATCCTGACTTGTTGCAATCGAGGAGATGAAAACATGGACCATTTCCCCAAACTTCCTCAGAGAAAATCAGAATGAGAAGAAATAATAAGAGGGGAACACATGTTTGTGCCATGTCATCTCATTAAATAATGCTCAGCCCTTGGTTTCTTTCTTTCCTGCAGTAATGGTGAAACAAAAGTGTCTCTGATCATATGCCACTGGCTGTTTACATATGACAAGAATGGGATTGTGAAGAGCCCCATAACCCAGGCTTTATATACCTTATCCTGGGAACCGTAAAGCTGCCTTTCAGCAAAACAATGCACTGTACACACCTGAAAGCATCAGACTGGAAGAGGGTTGTCAAATCACTGGAAAGGGATTTCTGTGCTTGAAACACGAGCTTTGCTCAAAAACCAGGGAAGGGAAGAGAGACAGAAAAAATGTCAAGGTCATAGCCAATTGCTTTGATAAGCAATAAAAAGGGGACATGAGAATGAGCTAATGGCAGGGGGACATTAAAAATTAAAAAGGATGTATTGATTTAAGAGGTGCTAACTCAAAGGCTAAGTAGCACCAACTATTGACAAAAAGGGGGATTGTGCATTTCAGACAATGCATGCAGTAGCCCGCTGGTGTTTATCAGGCTTTCCCAGTTGTCTTGTAAATGTTACCAATTCTATATTTTAGCAGGGCAGTTTGCTTCTAGTTTTTAAAAACATCATAAATAATGATAAAATGGACATGTCAGCATTTTCAGAAGTCACTGCAAACGCTAATTGAGCATCTTCTTTCAAAAACAAAAAAGTCAAGAAAGTGGAAGGGAAATGAAGAAATTATTTTGGAAATATCCCTTCTTTAAATAACCCATGCCAAAAAGAAAGGCTTTTTTAAAAAAACAAATATTTATTGGCATTTCAATAAATTGGGTGACCTCCTGCCTCTTTGTGTAGGAAACAGGATTCTGGCAGGCACAGCTCACTATGTTGCAGGGAGAAAAAATGTGTTTGCTGAATTTACCACCTTTTCACATAAGGTTTAGGAATCTCATTCGCCTTTCATCAGAATCCATTCATCATAGAATGGTGGTCAGGAGAATGGCGGTCAGGTACACAAGAGGGAGTGAGATTTGCTTCCAAGGGTCTGATTATGTGTGGAACAGCACAAAATACAGTGGTACCTCAGGTTACATATGCTTCAGGTTACAGACTCCACTAACCCAGAAATAGTACCTCGGGTTAAGAACTTTGCTTCAGGATGAGAACAGAAATCGTGCTCTGGCGGCGCAGCAGCAGCAGCAGCAGCAGCAGCAGGAGGCCCCATTAGCTAAAGTAGTGCTTCAGGTTAAGAAGTTTCAGGTTAAGAACAGACCTCCGGAACGAATTAAGTACTTAACCCGAGGTACCACTGTACCTGGTATATGTTTCTTTCCCTTATGTTGTGCAACAAGTATTAACTTCCTAAAACAGATACGCTGCCTGGATTAAGAACTCTGCACATGAGGAATACATGTGTTTGTGTGTACGTGTGTGTTTCCCCCTCAAGTTAAACCGAAGTACTTGCAGCCTTATTAGCGACATGTTTTATTATCTAACCTTAGTTGAAGCAATTTAAAAATGCTGGTTTCTTAAAGCTTTAGCAAAAACTGGCAAACATCATAGTTTGGGACTCGGAGATTATTCCTTTGCCTTTTAATTCATGGTTGAATCATGAGATGAGGATAATGGTAGCATCTTTTGTCTGTTGTTTTTTCTGATGTTCCATCTACAGTACCACCACTCTATTTGTGACTCTACTTTGTGGTATATCTCATGTTCTGTTCTTTAGCATAGGCAGGGGTGTAGGGTTACAGGAGAGAAACGGTGCTCGCATCATCTCCCAGTTCAACTGTAACTGTAAATGTAACTCAAGGGCAGCAGTTCTAAGGCAAATACATAAAGCTCAATAGTAAATTTGCTTCAGGCCCAAGCTAATCTTGATCTCCTGAAACTGTACAAACAGTGGAGCAAGCATATTTCATATCTGTCAGCTGTCTTAGAGAAAATCTGAGATCCCTATAATAAACTATTTTTATAGTAAGTTTTGAGTGTTTATTGCAGAGTTCCCCGCTGAGGACTTGCATAAATCAAACAGAACTTTAGTGGTAGAATGCTGATGCATTTCAGTGAAAATTAAATGCATGAGTCATGAGGAAATGTATCTAATTTCCAGAGGGGTGTGTCTTTGTGTGCACTTAAATAGGGATGGGGTGAAATCGGATTATTTGCATGTAAATGCACAACTCCCTAATATGCACATTCCAAAACTATATGAACCAAAACACAGCCACCCCTTGAAATGTGTATGTTAGGAGAAATTTGCTAATGGATTTTCATAAGGACTTTTTAAAATTGTAAAGTGATATGAAAAGGTGGAGGGTGTTAAAGCATACCACTTTCCAGTGGTGCGGAAAAGAACTTGGGTTGTGGTGCCCATGGAATTTCCCGTCAGTTGGAGAAGTTGGGAGCATATAACACAGGTTGGTCCAACTTTTCATACCAAGTGGACTGCAAGAGTACTTTGACATGGAACTTGCAGACCGCACATTGCCTTGTTGTTGCTGGTGGTAGTAAGCAAGCTCAAAATTTGACAACAACGTGCCCTTCAGCCTTCGTGCTGTGGGAGACGGCGCATATCTTTCATCCTTAAGATGGCCTTAATAAATGGCCTTTATTATGGCTTTCCTTCCTGCCTACCACCAACTCCCTGGTGGTGGTGGTGGGGAATAGACAGTATACAACAGAAATTTACTCAGGATTAGTAGATGCATGTAACACTTTGTAAGGGCTAATTCCAGAAAGAACTCCCTTGCCTATAATTCTTTAGCTGTGCTTGCCCTAAGTTCTACAGCAATAGAAGAAATACTTCCACTGATCTGAATGAATGTGGAAGCTCTGTGCCTGCCCTAAAGCACAATCCTTTCTACCGTCTTTTAGTTTCTTTTTCTGGGTTTGTTCAAGTTAATGATTGACAACTCCTTAAGCAGTTCCCAAAAACATGACCATAGACAGATTAATGCAAGGCAGGAATATATTAAGGCCGTTTTTTAAAGTGTAAACAGTAGGTAGCAAACGCCCACTGACAAGCAAATTCAGATAGCATTAACAAATTCAGATTTTATTAAGCAACTTATTTTTATGCAAGAGGGAACTGACATTGAAAGGAGAACTGTAAGCTGTGAGAAGCTGCGGTTAGAAAAAATGGAAGCAACAGCTATGGTTACAAAAAATGGAGGCAAACTTTTCTTTGTGGCTGTTCTGGAAGAGGAAAATGTGTGTGTGCGCGCGTGCAAGCCCAATAGTTGGTGCAACTAGTTCTTATCAAATTAAACTCGATTTAGAGCAATGCCTGAACCAGACCAGGGTATGAATAATATGGTTTAGCCACTCCTGATCTAAAGATACATGATCTCCCCCAATGCTTTTTTTCTAAAAAAAATGTTTTGTTGTTGTTGTTTAGTTGTTTAGTCGTGTCCGACTTTTTGTGACCCCATGGACCAGAGCACGTCAGGCACTACTATCTTCCACTGCCTCCCACAGTTTGGTCAAACTCATGTTGGTAGCTTCGAGAACACTGTCCAACCATCTAGTCCTCTGTTGTCCCCTTCTCCTTGTGCCCTCCATCTTTCCCAGCATCAGGGTCTTCTCCAGGGAGTCTTCTCTTCTCATGAGGTGGCCAAAGTACTGGAGCCTCAGCTTCACGATCTGTCCTTCCAGTGAGCGCTCAGGGCTGATTTTCTTAAGAATTGAGAGGTTTGATCTTCTTGCAGTCCATGGGATTCTCAAGAGTCTCCTCCAACACCATAATTCAAAAAATGTTTAGGGGTACTCTAATTTTCCTACTCATATCTAAATACTGCCACTCAATGAGGCCAAACTTAGCTTCACAAAATGTTTAGGGGTATGTGTACCCCTGCGTCATCCCCCCCCCCGAAAAAGCTCTGATCTTCCCAAAGCTGAAGCAACATGGCGGACTTTTGGTGGATAGATATGATATAGTAGCAGCACCATGATTATATATGTCAAGTTAGACCATTGGTCCATCTAGATCAGTATTCCCTACACTGGCTGGCAGCAGCTCTTCTGGCTTTTAGACAAAGATCTCTCCCATCCCTATCTGGAGTTGCTGAGTATGGAAGCTGGGACCTTCCCAATCTAATTTTTTCTCTTCATAATACTGTATTCTTCAGGATAGAATCTTGTATACTCATCCATTCTCGGCTGTTTAATAGTTTCTTCCAAGTAGGGTATTTTGTTTTTTGTTTAGGTTTCCTTTGTGGAAACAGACAGCTTGCTGAGCTATAATACATAGCTGCTGATAGGATTAAAGTTAAGCACAAAAGAGATCTTAGTGAATTCTGGTAAATTTACTAATCTTGGTAGCAGATGGTTCAGATCATCTCTTTGTTCTGTGGTTACATGATTATAGTAAGCAAAGGAAACTTTCAAGTGCTGAGATTTGTTTTGAGTTTATTTTTATTTTTTGTGTACAGAGTCTGCATCTCATACTTTAAAACTGGAAAACACTAAACTGAAAGAAGGCAGAAAGTTTTTATTTCATCAGTAAACCAAGCTAAAGGAAGTGAAATCAATGCTAGAAGTTTGATTCGTCAAATATTTCATTGTCCTTTAGACAAAAATTAAAAATGTTTGTATTGGAATGTGTAATTTCTGCTGTTTTTAAACTGGGTTGCATTGATTTTTTAAATTGTATTCCCTTCTTAGTTTTTGTTATGTTTTGTGATTATTGTATTGTACTTTCATTGATATAAACTCTTCTGAGTGCTCTATGAAAAGAGTGGCATTAAATATACTGTAGATAAATAACGTTTCTAGTCCAATCCTATGCATGTCTACTCAATTAAAACCTATTTAGTTCAAAGGACTTTATGAGAGTGTGTACAGTATAGGATTGGATAAGCTGTCACCTATCTTACTTCCTTATTGTTCCCTTGAACTAGCTTTCCCCAGGTCCCTGTCAGCAGATCTATGCAAGGCCTGCAGGCTTCAAGCCCTGTAGAAAGCCCTGAAGACATACAACTTCCAACTGGCTAAATAATGACTGATGTTTTACGGCCAGAATTGTGACTTGTTATTGTTCTGGAAAGGGTTTTCATTGGCTGACTGACAAGGGGTGGGATATAGTTGCCATATAGTTATTTTGTAATTCTCATTGTTGCAAGCCCGTTTGTGATATTTTTGTGTTGATTCCAGTACAGTGGTACCTCGGGTTACGTACTTAATTCGTTACGGAGGTCCGTTCTTAACCTGAAACTGTTCTTAACCTGAAGCACCACTTTAGCTAAAGGGGGCCTCCTGCTGCCGCCGCGCCGCCAGAGCCCGATTTCTGTTCTCAACCTGAAGCAAAGCTCTTAACCTGAAGCACTATATCTTGGTTAGTGGAGTCTGTAACCTGAAGCATATGTAACCTGAAGCGTATGTAACCTGAGGTACCACTGTACTGATATGCCCTCACCCCCAGCTTTGCTATGCTGTTTGCATACTGAAATAGGGGCCATTTTGACAACTGGAGCAAAAGGTCAAAAGAGCAGCAATATGAAATGGATTTCCTTTTTCTTCCCATTTTAAATGAGTTTTGCAATATGTTACAAAATGTAAACATTGTTATACATCCTGTATAATACCACAATACACATAGGCTTTCAAAGAGAGATAGAGACAGAAGCTGAAACTATGGTTGGAGGTTATTCATTTAAATTACCCTGATTAATATATAATCATATTAAGCTTATAATTAGTAGCTATATAATCAAACTATATTCCAGTGGAGTTGCCTACATATGGTAATAACAAAGATGTCCCTACTATCAAAAACTTTTAAACCATAACCTCAAAACCCATTATATTAGGGTTTACTGCTGAATGTGTTGTCGTGAGTATGGGAGATTCCACTGTTGAAGAAGACAGGGAAGTTTCTTGGTGAGTTAACGGCCCTAAATACAGGTCATTAGTATAAGAAAGGAAGAATGGGTGGGACCTCTTACTCACCTGGCTGGTATTGAGAAAGACAAAAGCCAGAGTTATATGTGTGTGTGTGTGTGTGTGTGTGTGAGAGAGAGAGAGAGAGAGAGAGAGAGAGCGCAGAGTGAGAAGCAGATAGAAGCTGCAGAGTGAGAGCCATGCTTGATTTCTGTTTGAATCCAAGGCTGTGGCTATGGAAGAAGCAAGACCCTCTTGGGGTGAAAATGCTGCGAGTCCCTCCATCATAGGCTCAGGTTGTATTTTTGTGTAAATAAATCATATATCATAAAGACATCCGTCTCCACTGTTCCTCATTCTAAGGAAACCAAACCCTGGGTAAGCGCAAGGAAACCCTGGAGCCTCACACTGCTTGAAGACTGGGTGGCGTTACTTTATTCAATAAAATCAATCCAATTTGCCATAAAGTTACATTTCAATGTTTTTCTTCCCTGAATCTATCTGTTAACTTGGCCATGAAGCCAAACTCCAATACTTTGTTAAGCCATTCTATTTGCAGATGGTATAGCCAAAACTCTCCATTTCTCACTACATAACCTTCTAGCTGCTGACAGTCTGTAAGATCTCAAACCTTTATGCTCCTACTTCACCAAACCTTCCATGTAGTTAACGAGAAAATAAACACAGGAGCCATCATTAAGGTAAACTCTCTATGGGCACTGGTGGGTGCTATTATTCTTGGCACAAGATCAGAGTTAAGGCAGGAAGCATTGTTTTCATTCTGGTTTTGGTCCACGGCAATTGTCCCCATTCACCCCACCCTCTAAAAAAGCATCCAGGCCAGCCACATACCACTGGTACAGCCCAGATATAGCTTTACTGTTTTATTCTATTGGTGGATTCAGTTTCCAAGCATAACAACATCCCTCTCTCCAGTCCCTCCCCACCTGTACTCTGAACTGAGATTATTCAAGGGGATGGTTTTTTTAAAGGGATGACCCACCCCTGAGGCTTCAGGTGACAGGATTCACAGGGGCAGCAAATCCTGATGTAGATCTTAATTCCTCTCTTGTTCCTGATGTAGATCGTCACTCAACCCTTCTTCCCTGGAAGGAGTGTGGCAACCATTTGGAGGTTTGCCTCAGGTGCCAAAATGTCTTAGGCCACCCCTGCTCTGCTGAGTGAAGTGTGGCAGGTATCTATAAAACCTAGAATCTTCTTTGTCATGGCCCCTCAGCTATGCAAGTGCCAAGTATGGTTTGTTTTGTACACGTGGATTTTTTGGCTCTGGAAAATGTTATTAACATTTTAGTCACATTCAAATCAATACAAAAAGCTAAGTTTTGTGCCATTACCTTAATTTAAAATGCAGCCCATTATACTGTGTGGTTAGAGAGCTTTGCTGTGTGCAATATAAATTTATAAATGATTTACAGAATACACATAATCCAAGATCACTTGCATTTCTGTTGAGGGTGACTGGGAATAAAACATGGAAGCACAGTCAATTAGTAATGGAGATCAGTTGAAATGAGGGAATTATTTTGACTGGAGAACGATGAAATTGTACACTGACTAATGCATAATTACCAGCAAGTAATAAGCAATGCACAAAGAAATGTTTAAAATATCACTGAACATATTTTGTGTTCAAGCAGATGTTGTAAATGGGAAATACTTTTTAGTAATCAAGCAAATATATTTTAAAAAACAAAGTAGTCTTGCCTGCTGCAATTAAATGCAGCTCTTCAAGTCTTCAAGCAGATCCTGTCCAGTCATGTTTGGGTGTTCCTTGTTCTGTCTGAACATCTTGCTAATGTCAGTTACATAATTAGAATTTGTGGCATTGATGGATGCAGGTGTTGAAGCTACGTCACTGCACATGAAGAATGTCGAAAAATATGCAATCTGTGGCTAAGATTAAACTATAAATTATAGTTTAAAAAAAATCTTGTTGAAGTGTTGCTTTGTCACACTTGGTAACAAAAGAGCACAGGGCTTGCAAGTGTCCGTGTACATAATTGCAAACTAAATAAAAACTTGACAGAATCTTTGGTTTGTTGTATATCTGGGCTTTAAGGGTGAGGCCTATACATACCACTTTTGCAGAAGGCTCCCCTGGATAAACCAATTTGGTGGCTTCTTTCCTGCTTTTTGAAATTCCATATATCATTGGCAGTATTTCACACAGAAATAGCTGAAATTGTTGTTCTATTATATCTATATATTGTTCATGGCTTTGTGGGGTCGGTATAGGAATAAATTAAGCTGGAACATGGTACAGAAAAATGAAAACTGCACAATCCTATACATGTTTACCCAGAAGCAAGTTTTGTTGAGTTCTGTGTCGTGTCCCTCAACTGTCCCGATTCAATCAGGACACCCCATTTTGGGGTGGGTATAGGATTTCGGTCTTTCACATACTAAACTCTTATTTACAATTTCACTAATGCAAATCTCAACTTTCTCTTCTATAAATCATGCTGTTAAAAATCTAGCTGCCCAAATATGATGCAACAAACCATTGTGGACTGAGGGCTCGAGGGATGGACGCATCCTATATTTCAGTACTTACTCAGGTAGACCCACCTTCCTAGTCAAGGTTCACAGTACCTTAAGGCCAGCAGAGGATCACACATGCACCTTGCCTCCCTCCCTGGCAATAAAATTATAATAAAAGTAAATTAAACAACTAACAACTTGCTGCCATTTCATCACACCCAAACCAGCTGCCTGAGGTGATTGCCTAATAAAAACCTGTACTCAGCCATGAGTGACTATTGATTTTTTAACAAAATGTATACTTCCCATCCATCCTCTAAAAATACTTTTTAAAACCATGCCACAAATACTGCACAGGAGCTTTGACAATTAAATGGATCGTTTCCAATATTATATACATTATGCTATTTTTCCCACTTTATTATGTTTATCTGGATCACAGCCAAAATGTACTGTTTCAATAAAACAAAATCTTTTGTCACAACACTACAGCTACTATAAGAATTCCTAAGTGTTCCATATTGTCACTGCTACTTTAAAGCTAACTTGTGTACATTGAAGAGCTGGTGATCATATACACTGTGCAATGCCAGGTCAGCTGACAGGTGATGATACTGAAAACCAGTGTTTTTTTCCTTAAAAAAATGTTTAGGGGTACTCTCATTTTCCTGCTCATATTGAAATACTGCCCCTCAAATGAGGCCAAACTTAGATTCACAAAATGTTTAGGGGTATGCGTACCCCTGCGTCCCCCCCGAAAAAAAGCACTGCTGAAAACAAACAAATAAGTCCTTGACATTTTGAAAGCAGTAAGATTCTTAAAATATTGTCTTCTAGGCCCACTTACGTAGGCCTGCCTGCCCACAACCAGCCAAACTGGCCTTGGCTGATATTTATAAAAGTGAAATAAGAAAATAAAAAAGAGCACATTTATATTGGGGACTTTCATAATTGTTCACATGTATTCTTTTAAAAAAGTGTGCTTTCCAGATAGGCTGTGCATTAGTTCTGACTTCTTCTTTAACTGTATGTTTTAAAATTATTCTAGGAGAAATGGTGTTAAGAAGGCAGACATTAATTTTATGGTTCTTGGTGTGCCTGTATTTGCACAGCTGAATATATTGTGCCTGTATTTTACACTTCTGTATTTTTTTCAGGGCTGTTTAGAAGATACAGCTTAGATTGTCAGTCTTTCATGCTAAGCCTTTCCCAAAAAATGTACAGTGCCTGTGTCAGGGAAGAGTGCAGGAGTTGCCACCCCAGCACCTATGGGTGCCATGATGCCCACAAAGGCTTTCACTGGTACCCCTAGCAGGAGCCCCAGACTCTGAGCTTTCATTTTAAAAAAAGTCTTTAATCCTCCTAGAAAGAAAGAAACATTTGGAGGGCATCAGGTTGGGCAAGACATTATTAGATGGTCTAAACCCCTCACCCAACTCAATGATTTTAACTCTGGATGGGGGAGCGTGGTGTTGTATGATTACTCAGAAAGGCACTTGTCATGAGTAAGTGTGGAAGAATTGGTGTTCAGAAATACTGTAACACACACTAATAAGAACAGTGTGGTATATTGACTGGTGTAGCAAAACAGTGTGTTATATTTTCAAATAAGGATGGGCATGATAGATGTGTAAAAGCTTATGCATTATACTAGAACTTGGGATCATCCAATGAAGCGGAATGTTGGAAGATTCAGGGCAGAGAGAGAAAAAGCACTTTTTTGTACAACACCATAGTTAAACTATGGAATTTTCTCTCACTAGATGTAGTGATGGCCACCAGCTTAGATAACTTTAGAAGATGTTTAGGCATGGAGAATAGCTATTGATGGCTACTAGTCATGTTAGCTAGTCATGGAGAATAGCTATTGATGGCTACTAATCATGTTGGGACGCGGGTGGCGCTGTGGGTTAACCACAGAGCCTAGGGCTTCCCGATCAGAAGGTCGGCGGTTCGAATCCCCGCGACGGGGTGAGCTCCCGTTGCTCGGTCCCAGCTCCTGCCAACCTAGCAGTTCGAAAGCATGTCAAAGTGCAAGTAGCTAAATAGGTACCACTCCGGTGGGAAGGTAAACGGCGTTTCCGTGTGCTGCTCTGGTTCACCAGAAGCAGCTTAGTCATGCCGGCCACATGACCTGGAAGCTGTACGCCGGCTCCCTCGGCCAATAAAGCGAGATGAGTGCCACAACCCCAGAGTTTGCCACGACTGGACCTCAGGGGTACCTTTACCCTTACCTTAGTCATGTTGGCTATGTTATCCTTCCATCGTTGGAAGCAGATTTCTGGGAATAGCACATGAAGGGAGTGCTGTTGCACTCAGGCCCTGCTTGGGGGCTTCCTATAGGCATTTGGCTGGTTGGCCACAGTGAAAACAGGATTCTGGACTCGATGCATCTTTCGCTTAATCCACCAGGGCTGTTTTTATGAGTAGCAAAGGAAGGAAGAAAAAACCCACTAGTTCATGTTTGTACCTAAATGTACAATAGCCTTTGGTCAAACTTGGGTCCTTGTCCAACTATGACAAACTATAAATGTCTTCATCAGTTGTCTCTTGGCATGAATTTACATTTAATACCAAATCTTGTTGTTCTCCCTGGAATTATTGCTGGCAAAACAAAATCTGCTTTAGATTTGAAGACAATGGATCCCCTGACTTAATCAGAACAAAATCTCAGCAGGAAGCCCATCGTGATCAAAAAAACAACTCTTCCAAGTACATAGAGACAAGTTGCTTCCACAGACTAGCATCAGCCAGATTTCTGTGGCTTAGCAGCACCATATTGCCTGAAGTGGTAGCACCTTAAAACACCATTAGTAATTAGTTTTAGAGTTATAAAGAGCAACGGTCTGGAACAGAACAGGCTAGGAGGCAATGTTCAAAAGGACACAGCTCATAAACCATATTTCTAATATCTGAGTGGTTGTATCATTTTTGCACTACACAGCATTTTTTCCACACATAGTAATTACCAAGTTTCGATAGCAAAATATTACAGTTAAATGGTTGATCCAAGTACCCAAACTTCAGTAGCAAACTTGGCCATGTTAAATGCTGCGCAAGTTATGAAGAGCTACAGGTTGAAGTTGTTCATAAGAGCATGGGAACTCTTTTTTAAAGTACACACACACACACACAGAGAGAGAGAGAGAGAGAGAGAGAGAGAGAGAGAGAGAGAGAGAGAGATAGGTAGCCGTGTTGGTCTGCCATAGTCAAAACAAAAAATTTTTTTCCTTCCAGTAGCACCTTAAAGACCAACTAAGTTAGTTCTTGGTATGAGCTTTCGTGTGCATGCACACTTCTTCAGATACACTGGGAGACACACACACACACACACACACAGAGAGAGAGAGAGAGAGAGAGAGAGAGAGAGACTGCATTCTCTCCCACTCAGTGACCTTGCACACAATGTGGTGTAAGCTTAGAAGTACACATAAAATAACAGGAGCTAGTAAATATGGAAGGGACAAATGGGCTTGTAAACAGAATGACAAATAGATATCTATAGTGACGGTGCTACCAACAAAAACAAGGGCTTTTCAGAGTATTGAGGAACAGCACCATAATGTGACATGTCAGTGCAATACCATCATGCGAGAACTGGCACCTTGTAACACCACCACTTCCCTAAGCTGTTGAAAGGATAAAATCCTTGCCCTTTTTGATATATGCATCTGGTTCTATCATCTGGCATAGAAAGATATAAACGGCATTGAGTGTTCTGAAGACAGGCTTGAGTCTCAGTGACTCAAGACCAAAAGTGAACACACACATGAACACACCACAAAGAGAAGAAAAATGTTAAACTCTGAGAAATTTGGAATCTAGTCCTGATCATTTCATTTTATCCAAAAATCTGTAGTCTCTCTATTGTTTATAGCTCTCACTGGCATAATTTATCATGCCTTCAATTATTTAAAAAAAACAGGTTTCCTTACACTGAGTCATTTATACTGAGGAAAAAATTCAATGGTTTTTAAATAAAGAGTTTCAATAAAAGAATAATAATTTTATTAATGTTTAATTTTTAATATGAAACTTATTTTAGATATTAATGATATCCATTTCACAGATGCATATTGCTACTGACAAACTGTGGCATATATGAAGAAAGGCATTTCATAAGTTGTTCATAGTGTATCAGACTCTGGCAAACCTTATAATAAGAGCCTAACCTAGGTTTGAAGTTGCTAGAACTGATAGCTGCACACCAATTCAAACTAGAATTGAGGGTTACACAGCAATAAATTCACATAAAGCATGTGATTTTACATCACTATGAATTGCAGTGAATCTTTTCCCCATCGCTGCTGGTTGCCCCCAAACTAGTAGACTCTAGCTGCTTTTTTCCCTAGTGAGAATTAAGTCTACTTGGGAAGAGGGAACAGCCAGATGCAGTGCTTTGCAGGCAAAATGTGTAACTTTAGGTCCTATTGATTTGTGCCAAAATATGAAGAGTGACAATAACTTAGGCATGACTCAATTTTGCCATGTCTCATTTGACCTTCTGTATTAATTCACAGCACCATTTTTAATGTACAGAAGCCAATACATGTGAAGTTTTGTTTGAGCTGTTTAATGGATGTACACAATGTCACTCAGCATAGCTTGGCACAACCCACACTGTTCCATAAGTTTTCAGCACTCCCAATTTGAACTTGTGCCTCCTCCCTCATGTTAATTCCAGTTTTAAGACGTGAAGCCAACACATGATCTAATACAAGAAATTCAGCATATAGCTTTTTTTTTTAATTCACAAATTGTTTCCAGATTAATAAGAGCATTTTTTGTTGTATTCTTTGGCTTACTGTCTTTTGACCCAAATCTTCAAGAGTCTTCTGTGTCTCCAAATTTCTTGCTAATACCAGTTTAGCAATAGCCGACTAATTGCTCACTATACATTGTCATTTTAAAATCTGAATATTAGTTTGAAATTATCTCAGTTGAGTTATCGTTAGTCTAGCTGATCTCCTGCATGCAAATGGTTCCAGTCTGTTATATTTTTGTTTACAAGATCACCATATATGTGGAAAATTCATGTTTAACAGCCCCTCCCAACTGTTACCAAATCTCTTGTTGTACCATCTTAGAATGTTTTGCTGGGCATCACTGCTACAATGTCTTATACAATTCACAGCGCTCGCTGCAGTGAAACCTCTGATAGCATGGACCAAATCAGACATGGTGTTCTCATGCAAATAGCAGCTGTTGCGGGACCCTATCCAGGGTTGGGGGCAGGATGTATGAAAATGGCTTTAACCCTTTGTATCTGCTACAGTCCAAATCCACATTCCATTTGCATTGGAAGGAAAGTACCTACTTGCACCAAATGGGTGCTTTTCTCCCAATGCAAATAGCAGCAAGTTATGTGTGATCGGGACTGGGCCATAGGAGGGGCTTTCAGTAAAGCTTCTATTTAGTTTGGCCCTCAGTGCCAGAGTTTTCACTGCAAAATGATTTTTTAAAACCCTTGCAATTATTATGAGTGATATCAAATTAAGTCATACTCAGGTCTCCTCTGAGTATGACTAATGTTGGATACCCTCTATGTTAATGTCATATGTAGTTGGGACCTGACTGCTGAAGAAGTGTGGTGCCATGAAATGTTCAGTTGGCCTGGCCAATGAAGAGCTTTCAGTCCAAATTTTGTGAAGGAAGGAGATATTGTCAGCTGTGTGAGGAAAAAAAATGGAACACACAACAAGGATAAAGACTGGGAAGAGGTTGTGGGGCATCGGGAAGCAAAATGGACAGGACATACAGAGCCAAGGGAGCTAAAGGAAGGACGCAGAAAAGATAACAGACCAAGAAAGGAGAACCTAAAGCCTAAAGATGGACATTGGACTACAACTTGCATGAGCCCCAGCCAGCGTGGCCAATGATTTGGGGTGATTCAAGCAGTGGTCCAATATCTGGAGAGCCATATGGAGGTAGAGAATGATGTTTAAGAAAAAGGGGCTCACAGTATAAGATGGGGAATTTAGTGAAGGCTGGTTCCCTTTGAACAATCTCACAGCACTTCATGTCAGAGGAGCGGTATTTTTTTGGGGGGGCAGGGAAAGCTAGGATGTGCTAGGCAGGTCCACTGGAAATTGAGGTCATGGCAATGCCATATATTTAAAGTGCATTTAACACATTTAAAGCACACAGCTTCCACCTAGCTACAGTTCCTAGAATTCTTTGGGTAGCTATGTGCTTTAAATGTGAGTGAAATGTTTTAAATGTATGGTGTGGATGTGCCCTATGTGGCGAAAGGAAATAGTTTGAAAAGGAATAGACAATGGGGAATAAATGTGCAGGTGAATGGAGGAGTTAAGGTAAAAAACCGATCAGGGCTCTGACTACTGGAAAGGAGTGAGCAGGCAAGAAAGGTTGGCAGGGTCTTTTTTTTTTTTAGCAGGGGTTGGGAGTGAACTGGGGTAACTGCCACACATGGAGAGAGGAGGCCAGATAAAAAAATGACCAAACAGAACTCTAGCTGTCTTCACACTCCCATTTACTCTGCACCCAGGGTGCTCCCACTGTTGGTTTGGAAAGCAGCATACATAGCCAAAATCTGTATCTATCCTGTTATTTCTTGACAATGTAGTATTGATGCATTTCCCCCCAGCCAACTTTGATCTGAATTGAGACAAAGGACCACCTAGCTGTGTTTTAAGCTGGTAATGTGTACACATTCTCTGCTTCAAACTATGTTGAAAAATGTTATTTTTCTTTCCAAAGCAGTGATACTCTCCACTGAAAATGTAATCACAGGACCAGAAGTAATTACAGTACAGTACAGGTTTTAGCTTCATCCTGTGCATTTACTGGGCTACTGACTTCACACTGGAGGGATCTACTCTAAAACTCACTCAAAGAGGCTTTGGGGTTGTTGTCATGCCAAGTGGATAATCTCTTCTGTGACTGAGTGAAGATTCAAAGGCAGTTTGTGATTTGGCATGGGGTGGCTTCTGCTGTTCAAAGGAAAACAGTTTTAAAAATCCCTTTGACATGTTTAAGTCCTTGGATACACCTACTGAAACTCTTGGATCCTGGCTATTATCTCTATGGAGCATTGTATTAGAATTTGCCATTAACAGATAAATGACAGAGACTATGCACAGATGTAAAATATTTTTTCCCTTTAAAATTTCAGAAGGAAAACCATATTAGTTGGGTTTTTGTGTGTGCCTGAAATGATCTTCCAAAGCCTTCCCTAACCTGGCGCCCACCTGGTGTTGTTTGACTACAACTTCCATTAGCCTCAGCCAACATGATCATTAGTCAGTGATGATGGCAGTTGTGGTCTAAAACACCTGCAGGGCACCAGTTGAGGCAGTTGGTCCAGCACAATGGTTCTCAAAGTAGGTGGTGGGATTACCTAGGGGTTTGCTAAGAGACAAGAGGATGCTGAATGTGTCAGTGACTATGAGATTTTGAAAAACTAGTATCACTTGATGAAGTTCATCCATTTAGCTGTATTAGGTAATGTAACAACATCATAGCAAGTGTATCACCTGCCTGAAAGTTGTTTTGGACCATTGTGACAACAAAATGATGGATATTATTTGGGCTTTGCACATACAAGTACACATCAAGAAGAGGTCCACCACTGAAATTGCTGTCCATCTACATGCAGAGACAGTTCTGTCTGTTTGTGGATTTTGTAGATGTGCTACAGAACTGACAGCATTATTTGTGGTGTGGTCACCATGGGTCTTGCAACATGCTGTGGATCTGGCTTCTAATATTAAGATAAAAGCCCCTGTTAGAGCAAAACAGCTTTTTTGAGTTATTATAGCTGGATTGTTTGCAACTTGGATCCTAAAAAATTGAATTTGCAGAATGCTAAGTGTTCCAGGATGAAAACACTTTGCCAAGTTCCACCCGGAACAAACTTTTATGGCCAAGCTACAACTCCATGAAAATATGTTTGCAAAATAGAAATGCTGACAAATTTTTATAAAGGACTATTACTACAACTAGGAGCTTTACTCAGGTATTATCTTCAGAGCTCCTAGGCTTTGGCAACTTTCTTTCCCACCCCTTTCAATCTTGTTTGTACCATCCACTGGAATCTGGATGATGTCAGCCTTTCAGCACCTTGGCGTCTGTGTTAGAAACGCTGCAGTCTGTTTGGCCCTGGCCTGATAGAAGCTCCTTTATTTTTAGGGCTGTCACCTCTCTTGGATACCAAACAAAAGGGAGGCTGTCAATTTGCATAGTTAATTTAAAACATGGAACTTGCAAATTGCCTGTTGCTTGGCATTAAGGATACACTTTAAAAGCCAGGTAATAAGCGTGTAAAGAATGAGAGGTTGTTTTGACATTCACCGTGGGTTCATCTCTACTTATTTTTACAAGAAAAGTGGGAATTCTGGGGACAATTCTCAACCTATTGGGTTATTATCCAAAACGTTGTACCCCTTGAAGAAACTGCACAGTGCTATTTCATTTGAGTACCAACTGCTGTTGCCACAAACTACAGACTTATTGTGATGTTGCAAGGAAATTCACAGCAGAAGTGAGCCAGAGCCAGACTGAATTCCAGTTTGCTGGAGAATAAAACTGAGAACTGCAAGTCCCCTAGCCTATATTATGTTCCCAAGGAATATTCATCAAATGCCAATCTGTTCCAATGAATGCCAATCTGTCCAACAGAAATTTAATAAGAGGCAGGCAAGTCATATTATTGATACATATGCAAGTGGAGAACTCAGATAAGTCAACTCAGTGTTCTCCAACCTTGTAGTCCAAAAACAGCTAGAGACCCAACTCCCATCACCCCAGCTAGCAAGACTAGTGGTCAGTGATGGTGGGAATTGTAGACCAAAAACAGCTGGAGACCCAAGTTTGGGAAACACGGAGTTAACTGAATCTCAGGTGTCTGGGTGTTGGTTTTACATCTGTTTCAGCTACCTGGTCAGCAAATGTCATTCATTTAAAAGGGGAGGTGCCTAGGATCATGGAAGTTTCATTTTTTTTCTTAGTAGAAGCTGCTCCTCAATTATGATACTGTAGCTACCAGTCTGGTGAAGAAAGATACCACAAACGTACTTAGATCTATTTATGACTTCAGGTATTAAGCATAAGAAGAACCCTGCTGGATTGGGCAAAGGCCCACCTACTCCAGTATCCTGTGCTCACAGTGACCAACCAGATGTGCAATGGAGGGCTGCAAGCCGGACATGAGCACAACAGTATTCTCCCCACCTGTGATTCCAAGCAAGTGATATTCAGAGGCATACTGCCTCCAACAGTGGAGGTAGAAAATAGCCATCATGGCTAGCAGAAATTGATTACAAGGCAGCAGAAATTCCCTGCTCTGATGAACCTCTCTTGCTCAGATGAAGTCCTGATTGCGTTATCAACCACAGATTTTCTTTTTCATGCAAGAACCTTCCAGTTGCTAGAAGAATGTATCTATCAATAGTTGCCTTAAATTTCATTATTTGTTCATTACTATCACTGAATCAGTAGGGAAGGAATGTCTGTCTGACTCTAAATACTATAACTATGAGGAAAGAGACCAAAGCAGTTTCCTACCTCCATATTAAATTCATAGATAAATATGGGGCCTGGAAAAAGAAACTGGAATTGGAGGGTGATGACAACAAAAACTGAAGAAATAAAAAGGCAGATTAAAGTCCTGCCAATATAGGGTGTGATGCAAAGCCCCTAGCTTTCAGCATGCCTTCCAAAACAAGCAAATAGTTCAGAAATTTTTTTTGTTTTTAAAAATCACATATAATTCATTTCCCCCTCTCTTTTAGGAAAGTGGATATATTTTTGAGTTGGTAAACTTCAAGAACACTTAGCTGTGTCAGCATTATATAACAATTTGTCCTACAAAGGCTACAAGCTGTTGAAATTATACGTAATTATTTATAATATTAGCTATTAACCTGTTACAGCCTATTTGTCAAAGCTTTCTCACTTTGTCATGAATTGCACGGTTAACTAGGCAGTCCCAAGTGTTTCTCCACTGGTTACAGTTTGTTCCCAGTCTATAATATTTGATTTGAAGCTGAATCAATAGGGATTTTTTGCACCAGCGGCAGAATGTTCCTGGGTGGAGCCAGATTCTTTTCAGGAGTCATATCAGATAATTACTCAACAGTCTGACACAAATGAGGGATGTGATAAGCCTATGATGTGGTAGGTTAAGTTATCACTAATATGATGACCTACTTAAACTGAAGTTATGAACTTACTCAAAATCCCTCACTCCTATGAGATCTTAGGGTGGGGTGGGTGATCAAGCTTGCTGGCAATCATATAATCTCAAACGGGAGCAGTTTCCTCAAAAATCACATTATAGTGACATGTTGCTGGCTGCCCATTGATGAAGAGAAAGTGCACTCTACATATTCAGAAGTACTTGTGGGGTGGTAGCCAGTTCTTCTCTCCTTCCCTTGCAAGTCACTACCCTACCCCCTACCCTAGTCCAAGGGTTGGGTCTTGTCTTCCCACCTTAGAATCTCTGAAATCTTGGCACACCCCATTTTCATTCTTGCTGGAATCCGCTTTCCTACTGCTTTCCCCGTGCATAACACTGGTGAACCAGACCTCCATAGTCAACAGGATTTCAACAGAGGGTTCAGTCCTGCTCAGATTGATTACATGTGTGTGCTCCTCTGATGGGAACAGGCACATGCAGCCAAAGCACAGTGTGGAGCTGTGCCACTCCTCTTTCCTGTGCAATGCTCTGCCCCCAACAGCTGCCTCGATTTGGATGAACCATAGATCTGCCCAGTTTGGCCTGATCTGGTTCGGGCTTTGAACTTTGGCTGTATCCTATACACAGTCCTATTTCTTTCTTTTCAAATTTGGTTAAAAGCACTGCAGTTTGGAACAGTTTTGTGCACCATCTTGATTCAAAATATCATCTGATAGCATCCAACCACAGGCCAAAAGCCCACTTTTCCATCATGCCCGAGTGTCCAAATCAGCACATTTTGAAACCATAATGCCAAACTGGGTGAAGATAACTTCAGAGGCTTCCAGTTTAGAACATTTTGGTTTGCCAACATGATTCAAAATGGCACCCATATTAAAAAAATAGATAGAAACTGCCTCCTCTGTTTTGAGAACCACCATGCTAAGTTTGGTGACAATATCTCAAGAGGCGTCTGAATGAATAGAGAACAGGTTGATATTTTCCCAAACACACACACAGACTTAGCAATTTTTATAGCACAGAAATATCAGTTCATGCTACTTCTGCCGGTTCAGCCTTTGCAGCAGTCACTGCAGCGACCCCTCTGAAACATTAATTTGCTATTTAACGTAAGAACTGAAACAGAATGCTTCTTTGCTGTACTAATTACACATCAGACTGCATATATCACCTACTTTAAAATGCAAACAATTATAAATTTGACTATTAATCAATAGGTTTGGGACTGTAATTTTACTGTGCTTTACTGCATAGATTATAGAGAAAAAATATTTAGATGGTTGTAAACCACATTGTGCTTTCCACAGCCAATGTTTCATGCATTGAAAAAATAAGTTATGATAATTTTTTGGATGGTTTCTAGAAAATGTTAGAAACCTAATATGATGTCATTTCTTATTTACAGAGTCTGTTTCAGACAAAATGCACACACTGTATTTTTAGATAAAAGTTAAATGGCATTCAGTTTCAGGTTCTGATTTAGATATGAACTACTGTTTCTAGATCTGCTTCACTTGCAGAGAGATCATGTACTGAAGCACTGTCATTCCAAAACCTGGAATCCGATGACAAACCATGCCTGGTTTCACTCCAGTAATTCCACTGGACACCGCCCAGTTCTAAAGATTTACTCTACTGCAGCCAAGAGAAATTACTAGACTTTAGCTTTTGTCTTGGAAAGTGTGGATTTCTCCCACTTTTGATAACTAGCTTTAATGCAGGGTATTTTGTTAGTCAGAAGGTTACTTGCTTAAAGTTTTCCTCCTTCTTATGATTCATCAAGACTCCACTGTACACTCGTTTCTCTCTTTCTGGATTTTTACATGACATCAATAAAGTTTATGCTATGAGAGGGACTGTATTATAAGAATTCTGTTCTGTGACATGGGCAGCCAGCTTGTGCCACAGGCAACAGGGATTTATGGTACAGGTGGACAGGTCAAAGAGATGGTGATGATGATGATGATAATTAACAAATTTATACCCCCGCCCATCTGGGTTTCCCATTATATTAGCTATGCCAGGGTTGGGCCTCTTACCTACTTCTCCTGATGTTGCCTGCCTTCTTTCCTAGCGCAGTAGACTAGAGACAAAACTACAGCTATGAATCTAAGTGGATTCATATCTACACACGTGGTACGTATATACATAGAATATGGCAACTGAAGCAAAACCTTCTCTTGATCATGTGTTGGCCAGGAGATGTGGCTGGCATTTGTGTAAGCATCTAGGGGATGGAACTAGCCTGCGCATTCTCAATAACCCCTTTTTGTGTTTGGCATCCATGGGGACTGAAAGGCTGAAGAGGACTTCAAAATCAATCAAAACAGAATGATGGGCTGCTGTTGTTTTATATCTTAGGGCTGATTCAAGTTAGTTGCCTCAAATTTTTTTTAACCCAACCAGTTTTCACCACAGCACCCTGAAATGTCCACAGCAACTCACAACTTTACCAAACTTTTCTTAATCATTCTACAAAATGGCAGGCTATGGATAACTCCTATTTTACATTTTTAAGTTCTTTACATAGGACATACACTTAGCTAAGTTTTCTGGTGCTAGGTCTCAAGAGGGGTATGTGTGTGAATGAGGTTTGGAGACTTTCCTGGGCATGACTAGTTGTGACATTGGTGGCCTTTTCTCATACTTTGGACTTGTGCCATGCTTACAACAATTCTACTTGATTAATCCTTCTTTATTAATCCTTGCAATACACACAGTGCTGCTACACACAGTGCTGCTTGTCAGATAATAACAGTTGCCCTTCTAAATGGTTCGGGTGTTGCTTTCACTGAGAACATTACCTGAGAATTGGCTCTTCTGCCCATTCAGAACTTGGGGTTGTGTGTGGGGACCCAATGGAATATTCATCTCAGCCTTGAGCAGCAGGATGGTTGAAAGAGCATGAAAGGATCCTGTCCTCTATAACTGCAATCTGAATACAGTATAAACATATAGTGTATCAGCAAAAGTAAGTATTTTTGAATTTGCAGGAACCAGAATTTAAACTTCTGTCCAGAAGGACAAGATTTAGCTTCACACTTTGTAAGAAAGAACAAGAAGGGAAAGAAATTTTCCTGGAAGAAACAATGCTGTGCAGAGTGTCATCTGCCCTAAAGGACTTATTAGGGTCACTTTAACCCTAATTAAAATAGCCCCTCACACGGTGCTCTTAGTCTACTGACCTGCTGAATCCATAGCATCACAGCTCCTGAATGTTTCACAAAATACGAAGTGTGGTACACCAAGAAACCCTGACCATCCTTAGCTAAATGGCAAGTAGCACTGTGGATGTGTTGTGACCCAATTAGTGATTACGTAGAAGTTTTTTTTCTTTAGAACTGCTATAACTTTCAGGTTATCAGGAACACTTCCTAAGAAAGCAGAACAGCTCAATTGCTCTGTGAATTACATATTTCTTTTTCTTTTGCAAAACAAAAGGTTAAATATTACATCCAAACTGGACCAATGGGTTTATTATCATGTCTTTGAAAATCTATGAAACACAGGTTGAACAACAAAGAGGTCACAGTGTGTATAAAAGTTTTTTGTTTTTTTAAAGGAACTTAAGTCATTTTTAAATGCAACAACACAAAAACCACATTGTGACCAATATGCAAAAAGTAGTGGTGCGAATTGCCTTTGATCTTGAGGTTTGTGTACATCTCTACACAGGAAACATGCAAAGCATTATGTTTATATGCCATTGTGACTTGAAATGCACTTAACGTAGAATTTCTGAATATAAACGTAGAATTTCTGAATATCACCTTATTATCTTTGGGTTAGTCACTGCAGCACTAGCATAGTGGTTCCAGGGCAGTTTAGGATCACTAGGACTAAACTGGTCATTTGAAGATGATCCTTAGACCATTCTCCTTGAAGTGCCTACTCTGCAGAGTACTCTACGGAGCTCTCTTGGGCAAACTTGTTTGATTATTGTTGCTTCATATTTGAGAGGGAGCGGGGTTTACAGTGAGTACTACAATGATCCTTTTCTCCTCACTTTGAAACAGGGGTGCCAACTTGAATAAATATGGGGGACAGGTAAGCTCTGCTCCTCCAGTTGTGGACAACTCTGGGGTTGCGGCGCTCATCTCACTTTACTGGCCAAGGCAGCTGGTGTTTGTACGCAGACAGCTTCCGGGTCATGTGGCCAGCATGACTAAGGCACTTCTGGCAAACCAGAGCAGCGCTCGGAAACGCCGTTTACCTTCCCGCCAGAGAGGTACCTATTTATCTACTTGCACTTTGAGGTGTTTTCAAACTGCTAGGTTGGCAGGAGCTGGGAACGAGCAACGGGAGCTCACCCCGTCGTCAGGATCTGAGCAGCCGACCTTCTGATCAGCAAGCCCTAGGCTCTGTGGTTTAACCCACAGTGCCACCCACGTCCCCATGTGTGTAATAGGACAGGCCTAATGTGATAATCTAAAATAAGAGCAGCAAGTGTGTGTCTATAAAACAAAGGGGGCAGCTGAATAGGACATAGCATGCCGTAGGGGAGGGATATCTTGTTCAACTGAAGGGCAACAGTCCCTCCTGCACAACCTTTTGGGGTCAAGGGGCATGTGGCAGTGATGGGTGGGGCCAGAGGCAAAAGTGGGTGGGGTGATGAATGCAAATTTTACCTTTGTACACACATTCACCTAGGACACTGCTCTCTGTTCTCCATCTAGGGAAGCATCATCAGGGTTGAAGGATGCATTCCAGGTAGACAAAAATGCTCAGGGAGAGCTTGAAGCATGGCTAGTGGTGGCTGTGTAGCTGGAGAAGAGCTCTGAGAGAGCCAGGGAGATTGGCCCGGAGGGCTGCATTTGGCCCCTGGGGCTGAACTTTCCCGACACTGCTGTATGTCAGAAGATTGTGATGTGAAATAAGTGGGTTACTTACTTTTTTCATTGCAAAACTGCTGTCACCTGAAATGAAGCAAAAGTCACCTAAAAGGAAAAGAAAATAATTAAGGTTAATCAGAAAAGGCTCTCTGAGTAGCTTCCAGATCACAAAACTTAACAGTCCCTGCCCTCTGGCCTACACTCTTAAAATGACATGACACATAGAAAATTAATTGGGAGGAAGAAATGCAAAAAAAGATTCAAACTGGAGAGGAGGAGACGGATGTGGCAAGTGACAGAGAGATATAGCTCCTCCACTCCGCATTAATTCCCCTTTGCTTGCTCAAAGCTTATGCAGTGGCTAGACTATGTCTGCTTTTTATTGAACATTCGTTCTGATTTGTTTACGAGCATTCATTCTGCACTTACCCTGATCTCCTTATTGTCAGGGTATTTGCATGTTTTCCCATTCATCATCTGTCCTTCCCAAACTTTTCAATGCATTTCCTCATCATGGTCCAAACGGCGAGAAGCCCTTACATTTTTAAGAAGTGGATTTGCTGCACTAGGCCCACAGAGCGCTTTAATCCACCTTAATACTGCAAAACCTAAAGTTCCAGCACGCACGTGAATCCTTTCTGGAAAACACTGATGGTCAAGGGGCTCCCATAGTTCTCCATGGAAGCACCTATAGGCATTCCCAGCTCTTTCCCTGCACACGTGGCCGTATAACGGCCATTCCCTAGTGGCACCATGCAGTTGACATCATTTCCACTGTGTTCCTCCGCAGTTTAGTATGGGAAGCTGTGGTGCACCTAAATCAAGCCACTAAGAGGCCTGTGGTATGTCAAACTATGTGCTGAAGTTTTCAGCTCAGAAGTGCAGAGTCCTCCACTTGGCAAAGGTAGCAGCAGCAGGTGGCTTGGAAGGAAGACCTCTCTCTGGCTGGGACCCCGAAGAGCTGCTGCCAGTCAGAGTGGGCAACACGGGGTGGGGGGCAGATGGTCAAGCCGGGCAGCATCATCCTCTCTGCTTCATTCTGACTAGTTTTGTCGGTTTACATTAGAAAGTTCGAGGAGGGAAAGACGTGCGTCCCCCACCACCAGCACCCCGACACGAACACCCACCCCGTCCTGACCGCTAGGACTGCCCCGCGTCGTCTCTGGCTCTCCAGTTTCTTCCTCCTCCCGCCCGCGCCTCCCCTCCTTCCCCTCCCCTCCTCGCCGCGCTGCCGCTTCCACTGCTGCGCCGCGCCTTTTCGCCTCCACTTCAAAGCGCCCGGGTGCCTCCACACCACAGAGCGGCGACGAGGGGCGAAGGAGGAGAAAGGAGGACTAAGTTTCTGCTCAGGGCGCTGGAACCGGGCAGACGCAGGTGCGTGTCTGCGTCTTTAAAGGGGTCGCGCGCAGGGCGGGGTGGCGGTGGGGAGAGACTGCTAGGCGCCCAAACAGAGGGGAGAGGCGGCGAGGGAAACTCCCGCCTCAAGCAGACGCCTCGTTGGGACCCCGAGGCGGGCGACGGTCAGGGCAAGTTGCTGGAGCGACTGAGGTGAGAGAAGGGGCACTCGCTGCTTTGTCGTCCTCCAGACGTCGCCAGCTGCCGTCGGGGCAAGGAGGTGGGTCAGGGAGGCACCGCAGGCAAAAAGAGCGAGTTGATCATACAAGTTTGCCATCTGTGCGGGGGGAGGAGTCTTGTCTTTTTTTTTTTTTTTAAGAGCGTATTATTTGGGCTGCGTAATTAGACAAAGGATGAATGGAGCGGGGGAAGCTCCCCCAGAGGAGTAGCAAATGGTTTCAACCGCTGAAGGGTTCAAGGACTGGCTCATATGAGGAAGATGCTTGTGTTGGGGAGGCAGAGGGAAATTCTCTATTCAGTTTTTCCGTCAGTCAAGCTCCAGAGAAAGACGAAGGGAAGTCAAGCCAGGAATCAAAGAGCCACAGACACATGACACGTTTTCTTTTTTTTAAGAAAAGGCAAAGTAGTTTCAAGATTCCGCGCAAGTTTAGTTTATTGGATTAGAAGCGAAATGTGCTTTTGGCTGTGGTCATGGAATGATCAACAGGTGTAAGGTTTGTCTACACAATGCTAAATCTGTAACAGAGGAATTGGCAGGCAAGAAGTCGGAAGTAAAGAAGTGTATACCCAGTGGAAAGGATAGCTATTCCATCTCCTAACACCCACTTACTTCTTGTCACACCTGCTCCTAAGAAGTGTTTGAAAGTTGTTTGGAGAGAGGAGGTGAAAGTACCGGCTTTCCCACTCTTCCGGAATTGTTGAATGGATCTGGGAATTCAATCTGTGTTATTGATTTTTTTTTAGTCCATTTGAGATAAAATAACAAAGGAAAAAGAACCCGGTAGCATAGATTGTAACAACAGCCCCACAGTATGCCTTGTAAGAACAAGAAGAGATGTGTCTTTTACCTCTGTTCAATTAATCTAATCTTGCAAATATAAAGTGTGTTATGGTGTAACTAATTTACCTGAGGTAACTGTGGAGGTGTCTGTTACTGTGGACTGTAATAGGTCACCTTGTACCCATTAGTCATATGCATTAGCACAATGCAAAGTTAAAGCATTTTTCAGGCCCATTAATTTCAGTGGGACAGAATTAAACATGTTAAGGCGGCATTTCTAAACTTCCCCTGCTAGGAAATGAGTCCACTGAATTAATCAATAGGACTTTTTTTCTGGGTCAGTATATTTAAAACAATCCTTGCTTGAGGTGCTTAACTTCAGCTACTAGACTATAGTATTGTCCTTTGAAATGCTATATAGAACAAACTTAGTTGGTCTCTAAGGTGCTACTGAACAATTTTTAAAATATATTTCTAACCAAACTTGGACACTTTTATGCCCTGTTCATTTCAGTGGGAGAGTTGAGACAAGCGTAACTCTCCAATTTAAATCAGCGGAACCAATCCTTTGTATGTTTATTCAAGAGTTAATCCCACCTTATCCAAGGGGTCTTGCTTGCAGGAGGTTACTCAGTGGCAGTGTGTAGGCAAAGGTCCCAGCTTTGACCCTTGTCATCTCCATGTCGACCAGGATGAGTGCATTGTGTCAAACCTTGGAGAACTACTGCAGTCAGTGTAGATCAGGGGTTGCTAACCTTTTTAGTCTGTGGGCAAATTGAGATTTTTGAGGTTGTGTCGTGGGTAATACTCTGCTGGTTGCTTCTTTCCCACCTCCCCATAATCAGCCCCCTCCTTGACATACAGAAAGAATGAGTGCGTGAACACACCCATACTTTCCAAAGGGGTCTTGGGGGAAAGTCAGGTTCGGTAGAGTTAATGTGAGCCTTGAAAAGCACATAGAGCTGGAAGAGGGGTGCTCTTTCCCAATCTGAAAGAAGAGCTGAAAGAAGTGGGGAACAGTGCCACACTTCCAGCTTCCTCCCTTAGCTCTATATACTTGACAAGAAAAAGGAATCACCCTCACCACCTCCAGACAAAGGGGACAGCAAGGGGCTTGGAGGCTTTGTGTGCCCACAGGAACCACATTCATGACTTCCTGTGTAGAAAATACTGAACTGGGTGGACCAATATTCTAAGACATCTTTATTCCTGTAGAATTGCAACCTTCAGCACTTTTACCATTGCATGGCACATATTTTGTATTCTTTGTAATACCAAATTGGAGCAAGAAAAAGAAGGAAGTGTATTGCTAAGTGCATGTAAAGAGCATTTCATATTTGCTTTTTTATTTTTTAAAAAAGTCAAGTTATGCCCTGTTTTTCTTTACAAAGAAGAACACCCAGAGTGGTTTAAATGTAATTTCTGTGGGACATGTGATGAACAGCACTTAAAAGGGCCTATAATGCTTGTCTTTTACATTTCTGACAGCACATTGCCCAATCTCAATACACTTGTTTTAAAATAATGAAGATTAAGCTGCAAATAATATAGAAGGCATGGCTGGCTGAACAGGTTTTTCAGTATATTTAGGGATAAGGTGAAAGAGTTCCTCAGTTTAATGAAATGTAATACAAGTTCAATCCTTTATGAAAGAAAAAACCAAATGATTTACTAGCAGAATCAATCTGGGTAAAATGCACCCAGAGAACACGTCAAAATCAGGTATTTTTAAGCACATGCTTAACTTTCCCATTGAAACCAGTGACATATTGAAATTAACTTTGGCTGGGACATGACTTTCATCCTTTCACATTTCACCCTTTTATGATTTTGGGGAGGAATTAATGTTACTCTTCATTCTTAAATATTTTTTATTGAAAAGTGCTCAGCACCATGCTCTAATTTACCAGATTGTGTCAGATGTTGTACACTGCATTGTTGTACAAACTGCATTGTTCTAATGGCAGGTGTGTTTCACACTGGTATTAAAATGGTCTCTTCTGTGGTTTTGGGTTTCATTATTTACTCTCAGTGCACTTACCTTAAATCATCCTCCCTTTCCATTTTTTCCCTCCTGTCTAATGCAGATTTTTTTGTTCGCTGGGCATGCGTTCAGTTCTGTTGTTGTACATCTGGGACTAGGGTCACTGGATGCAGGTGAAGACTTCACTGTTGGGCATACTCACAGTTTTGGATCTTTGTGATGGTAGTTTATCGAACAAGCAAGAGTGGGGATAGTATATGGCAGTGTTGCAAAACAGGAAAAAGAAATGGACCTGATATATCATATTACTAATATTATGGCAGGTTTTAGGAATTGTGAGATTTCTCTTGCTCATATTTGTGGAAAATTTTGATGTTTAAAACAAAAAAGGCCAAGTGTCCTACTGTTTGGTTCGCTTGGTTGTATGTTGCTTTGGGTTGCCCTGGGCTGGATAAAGCAACTAACAAAATTAATAAATAATAATAATAATAATAATAATAATAATAATATTGCTTGCAAGTCTTCTTGGTGCCTTCGTGCTCATGGACAAGAACACCAGAAGGGAGAAAATTGTTTATTTAGTGAGCAATTAGGTAAAATCTGCTTGCATACTTTATATTTTTGCAAGGTAAAGTGTTATAGGCTTTTAAATACCCAGAGCTTCAAATTAAGGGAGTTTTCTTCAGTTCCCCCCTCTTCACCATCGCTATAGCCCTGGCTTCTTGACTTATTCTTTGAGAAGCAGGTTAAACTTGTGTAAAGTTTGCTTATATACCCTGCACTTTTTGATTTTGAGTTCACAAGTAGTAACGAGGGTAATAGTTACTTTCCATGGCTAGCTTGTGTCAGCTCTGCAGTTTCCCTTAATTTATTTAGCAAAACTTCCTTGATACTCAGTGGCGAGAATTTTTCTGCAAATAAGTGCCTATTATTATACTTAGACTTAGTTACATTGGGGTATGTGAGCTAAAGGGTTCTGCCAAACTCAGTGGAAAAAGTGTGTAAGGGAGAAGAGAGAGTTGATGGAAGGAGTGGCACCATGCAACTTGCAAGGAGGCAATTCCAAGCCTAAAAGTCAGCAAGAGAGAAGAGGTGGAGTTGTCTGAAGAAGCAGGAAACCTTTGAATGGTTGATGGCGATGGAGCTGGAGGAGTGAAAGTCACGATCACGAATGCAGTGGAGGCTGGTCCGTTAATGCTAATGGGACACTGCCCACTAATTTCAGTCTGCCCTCAGCCCAGCCCCCACCTGTCTGCCTTCTTAGTGCCATCAGTCCAGGGTATAGCACTGCATGTCAGCTCCCTCAGCAATCTTAGTGTTACCCTTGTAGAACTCAGCAGGGAGGAGCATGGGGACAAAATTAGAATTTGTTGGCTGTGCCTGTTGTTGGCTCTGGTTCCACCTACTGTTGGCCTCCCTGCCTTCCGCCCTTCCAGTCCCAATGGTCACCAACCTCCATTGCACTAATGCATTGCAATATGAGAGTAGAAAAAGAAGTAGCATGGGGGAGTTTGAAAGTTAGGATGAAGCGTCTGATTATCACACAGTCAAGCTGAGTTTGATTTTGGTGATAGAGTTCTGGATAGAAGTGAAGGATGTTTTGCTGAGCAATGGCAACCAAAGACCAGAGAGCAAAGGTTATAGTAGTAGCTAAGGTGAGAGCATGAACCTCAGTTTTGCCAATAGGAAAGCCTGCCTTTTCTCAGTGTTGTAAAGAGAGAAGCATCAGGCTTTGCTGGCTGACTGGATATAAGAACAAAATAAAATAAAATTCCTTCCAGTAGCACCTTAGAGACCAACTAAGTTTGCTATTGGTATGAGCTTTTGTGTGCATGCACACTTCTTCAGATACACTGAAACAGAAGTCACCAGACCCTTATATATAGTGAGAGGGTGGGAAGGGGTATTACCGGTATTCAGAAGGGTGGTTGGAATGGGTGATTGGCTGATAGGTGTGGTAAACCTGTTGATGACTGTTAACGACGATAATTGGTCTTACAGGAAAAAGCAAGGGCCGAGATAGCTAAAAATAGCTTTATCATGTATAATGAGATAAGAATCCAAGCTATTTTTAGCCATTTCAACCCTTGCTTTTTCCTGTAAGACCAGTTGCAGTCGTTAGAGTAGTCAACAGGTTTACCACACCTATCAGCCAATCACCCATTCCCACCACCCTTCTGAGTAATACCCCTCCCCACCCACTCACTATATATAAGGGTCTGGTGACCCTTTTGTTTCAACTACGGCAGACCTGTAACTGGATATAGGAAGTGAAGAAAAGGGAGAGGTATCAAAGCTTTATCCCTGCAAGGATGGTGACATCATGGAGTGTGAAAAAGGAAAGAAGG
Source organism: Podarcis raffonei (assembly GCF_027172205.1). Classification (NCBI taxonomy): domain Eukaryota; kingdom Metazoa; phylum Chordata; class Lepidosauria; order Squamata; family Lacertidae; genus Podarcis; species Podarcis raffonei. Next base: position 66,352,861 of record NC_070605.1, read on the forward strand.
GCTTTGGAGGAAAGATAAGCAAGTCTTAATACAAGGATGATGATGAAGAAGAGTTTGGATTTGATATCCCGCTTTATCACTACCCGAAGGAGTCTCAAAGCAGCTAACATTCTCCTTTCCCTTCCTCCCCCACAACAAACACTCTGTGAGGTGAGTGGGGCTGAGAGACTTCAGAGAAGTGTGACTAGCCCAAGGTCACCCAGCAGCTGCATGTGGAGGAGCGGAGACACAAACCCAGTTCACCAGATTACGAATCCACCGCTCTTAACCACTACACCACACTGGATGAAACATAAAAGTGGAAATATCAGACACGGGGACATTTAAAAACTGCCATATACTGAGTCAGAGCATTGGTTTAACTTGCTCAGTAATGTCTACACTGACTGGCTGTGGTTTCAGACAGGTGTCTCTTTCAGCCCTACCTGGAGATGCCAAGGATTGAACCTGGAGGAGGGAGAAAGTTCTATAGTGGAGCTAAGTGTCATCTGCATAAAGGTGCAAGAGCAGTTCCACGATGAACCCCATTGAGGAGGCAGAAAGAGAAGGAAGGCTTCCCCTTGTGGAAACACTGGAAGACTGTTTATGCAGATATGGTGGGACAAGCTGAGGAAAAAATCACAGAAACATAGAGCATTAAGCAAGAAAGAGTGATCAACTGTATTTAAGGAAGACACTGGAGACATGGATAGTAGACAGGTCAAAACGGATAAGGGTAGAGCACAGACTTTTTGAGAGAAGAGGAGCAAGCATAACTTGACTGTAGGTTAGGGTCTGACCTGGCTTGCATCAGCAGCAAGACACAGGCAAGATGGGTTAACTTGGAGGAATTGTTTTGTCTTAGTGTGTCTACCTGGTTTCTCAATGTATCTGTATTATCTCATGACCTGGTATTTTTATCTGGATGGGAAGCTGCTGATTTCATTGTGGGGAATAGTCTTACCACAGTTAGATTCTGCAGAAGTTTAATAAGAATTAAAACTAGAATAGGATGGCAGTCATAGTCACAAATCACTATTACCATGGATAAGGGTTTCCAACTCTTTTAAGCAATATATGAGTGAGGCTTGTTGCATTGATTTCAGTGGGATTTCTGCATATACATATTTGGTACTGCAGTTCACAGCAACCTGTATTCTAGATACCTAGCATATATGTTGTACCAACAGCACAAAGCATCGTAATTGCTGTATCTGATTGCACTGGGATTTCCATCCCTGTTTTTGGTGTTTGTTCCCAACACCTTCCTCCAATTGTGCTTCTCTGCATGGGCTGGTTTGCATGAAACAGCAAGCCAAAATATGGCTTACTGGGGCAACACAACACAACTGTACAAACTCCTAGAGAGAATCTTGCAGCAGCTTCGCTCCCCTCTGGTCTCTTTCGCTGTTGTGATGGCTTGGCAAAGTGTCTGAACTGAGATTTGTGGTTAAGCTTTCTCCTTACTAGCCATGAGCTGTAAGAGCTACAGAGTACTGATTTAAGCTACCCATGTCATGTGAACCATATGTCAAACTCCCCTCTACCTCTCTGACAGCACATCTTCCTCTTAAATTTTGAATTCATTTTGAATACAAGTAAAAGCAAGAAAGCTAGTGTACTGCCTGCACTGCTTCCATGTGCAAGGTGCCTGCTTGTGTGGTGAATGGCTGCTCGCTGGCTCCTTCACCTTAAATTACCCGTGCTAGGGTAAAGAGGTAAGATGCTAACTGCAGCTGCACACAACCATACCTTTAAAGCACATTTGAGGCACAACACAGGGGCCTGGTTCGCATGACATGGTAAGCCAAACTATGGTTTACAGAGACTGTGTGGGTTCCCGGTGAGTAAAGTTCAGCTGCTTTGCTCTATGCTTTTTGATACTGTGCTTAGTTAAGCCAAAGTTTATGTTAACTATCCCTGTAGCATCAACTAACTAGATGAAGGTGTTTCATAGCTGCTTGTAAAGTGCAGGATTTAGCAGACAGGGAGATTTAGAATGCACTTCACCAGTGTTCCAGATACAGCATAACTCCCATAAAAAACAACAGCAAATAAACAAAAACCCTTTCAGTGATTTAGAGTCACCTACCTCCACCAGCAAATTTTACATGATGGAATCTTAACACTCTTTTTTTTTATTAATATTTTTCAAGGCGCCAGAAAGCTTCTGTGCAATACCATGAAACTTCAAAAAAGGAACACCATATTTTGTCTTCCATTTGCTACAAATATATTTGATATATTGCCAGAAAGCCAGTAAAGGACTTCAAGAAAGCCACTTCTTTAGTGCATGGGAACAGCTCTCTTGACTTCAGTGTGATGTGGCTTGCTTCCTTAGTGCCTCCTGGAAAAACCTACAGAAAAAAATGATATTTTACAAAGAAGTTGCTTCTATTAAACCAGTTGCTAGTTTTCACAGTGACATAAAACTTTCCAGTGTTTATACCTTCCCCATTACATATACTTTCTTGTGCCAAGCTTCTTTTTAAAAAAATATTTTTACTATTTTTGTATGCCAATCTGGACACACACAAGCAGATTCACATTCTAATAACCACAGCAAGTAATGGGAGGAACAGGCAGGGAGCCATGTAATGCAGTACTAATTGTTGGATGAGTCCTTGTGGTTTTTGTCCATGTATTGACTTAGATTTGAACAGAGAACGACTGCTACAACACAGTGTGGGTAAACAGACATCACTGTGCTAATACTGCTATCTTATTCATGGAAGAAAATTCATGTTAACAATGCTGTTAAAATACTCAAGAGATATAAAGAGAAGCTTTCTACAACAGAACATTTGCAGATTGTGCTGGAATTATTTTTAATTAACTGCTATCAAAAGATTCTGCTTTGTTTAAAATCATATACCTCTATCATATTGCATTTTCACTCAGACTTGACATTAAAATTACAAGAATTGCCTGAATAATTCCTGATGCTTTTGGTACCAACAACATTGGGAGGCTATTGCCTTATAGCAGGTATAGAAAATCTTTGGGCCTCTAGTTGTTGCTGAACTACAACTCCTGTCGTTTGTTTGTTTGTTTGTTTTGTCTTTGGCCATGCTTGCTGGGGCTGATGGAAGTTGTAGTTCCCTAACATCTGGAGGGCTGAAGGTTCCATACCTGGTTAGTTCTGCTTATGGGTTTCCCACTTGGCATCAGCTGGCCAGTACTCTTGGAAATGGAATGTTGGAATTGGTGGACCTTGATAGGATCCAGTTGGGTGCTTCTTAAATATAAATTAATTTTACGAAAGCAAACTAGCTGAATAACCAAAATGATAGAACTATGAGCACCTTGCATACATTAAACCTTACTGTTACACAATTAAACCAAGTACAAATATTCAGACCGTGAAGTTGCCAGCTCTCAACCTTAGGGCTTGACCTTTCTTTAGTTGCTCTGAAGAAGGAAGACAATCAATGACATTATGGTGCTGCCGTCACAACAAGACCCTTCTCTCTGCCTTGCTGATGTGGACTAAAGGAAAGCAGAGCAATACATTTGGCACCAGCTTGGCTGCAGGAGTTGCTGGAAGGAGACATACATATAACAATTTTAAGGACTCCATTTGGGATCTGTGTAGGGTTTACTTTTTAGCCTTTTCTTCTCCCAAAGATGACCTGCAAGGCAAGTGTGTACAGATGTTTCCTCGGTTTACTCCTGAAGCCTTTCTCATAAATGAGTATCTGGAAGGCAGCAGAGGTTTAGGAACTGAGTTTTCCTTCTCCTAGATGGACTACCTTCCTAGGTTGACGAGTCCCACCTGTCACTCATGTGACTACCAAGCAAGAGAGAAAAGGCATATGGAAGTAAGCTTTCAATGCTCTTGTTTTTGGGTTATTATAAGTGTGCAGAATCACAAATTTTCACATTCCACAATGGTTACTTGGTCTACATACCTACTAATCCATTTGTAGCATAAAAATATAGTTTTCCTTCTTCTGTAATTGTTCGTGATCATCCTCAACCTACTTTCAATCTAGATTGATTCTAGATCCTGTCATCCACCAGGGTTGGTGTGGTTACTTGATACATGTTTGAAAACTCTCTTCTTGGTTCAGTCATCCTTACCTTTTCCTCCCTTAATGTGCCCCAGGGGTATTTAGAATATAGCGATGATTGTGATCTTGGTATGCATCCAACCACAATGTCATTTGGCAGGTGTATAATCCTCACCCCCATTGCCTACATCTGTTTTCATTTGTTTTCAAACGGACACACTGTGGTGTAATGCAGAATCAATCTGCAATGAGCTTTTGTTTTCAGATGAAACCTGGTTCTCAAAAAGTGCTTTTCAGGGGCAATAAACTATTCAATAAATCTAGATTGTTTGTGGACTACCTAGAAAAAACAAGTACTCAGTGTCCATTGACTCTAGAATGAAATGTTGTATGTACCCAACTTAAACAACGAAGAACATGACCTGAGATTTCATTATTGGTAGGATAACTTGGACACAGCAATGTTGGAAGCTGCCTGTCATCAGACTATTTGTTCATCTTGGATGTTATTGGGGAGGGCTTTGCTGGTATTTATTTGTTAACATTGATCATGGATGCTCTCCAATGATCTTCGATGCTTTTATGAGCTTTGCAGGTTCAATATTTTCTTATTAAATGGTCTATTAAGAGTACTATCCTCCATTAAACTTAAGGAAGGGACTATTGCTTAGGGGGCAGGTTGTTTTGTATGTGAGAAGTACAATCCCTGGCATTTTATGTGAAAGACTTCTGCCTCAAACCATAGAGAACTGCTGCTGGTCAGAACTGACACACTTGGCTAGATCAAGACTGGTGGAACTCCAAAGGTTGTTAGACTACAACTCCCATTATCCTTGACCATTTGCCCTGCCAGCTCAGGCTGATGGGAACTGGAGTCCAACAACATTTGCAAGGACACAAGCTAATGTTAGTCTAGTGTATGCTACCATTTATTATTAATATTATTATTAATAACAAATCATAATAAATTATTAAGCTTTGTGTTATCTATGGTTTTTAGATAGTAGCCTAGAGAGCAAGAATTCTGGGCTCTACAGCTTATGCAAAGGATTTACTTAACTGGTTTTGATTTCCAGGAAGCTCTGGAATGCTCTGTGCTATAAAGTGATTTTGTATCAGATATATGTGGTTTTTAAGTGGAAATATGACCTACCTTTAAATATAACATACTGTAAATCAGTCTGTGCTATAACTGCAATCTCATAGGAAGAAAAAATCATAGTGCACAAATTAGCATTGCTTATATAGCATTAACAGTGAGCTAAAATTAAAACCTACTGGGTGCAAAAAATATCAATTTCTTATCAAACGGATGAGGCATTTTCTTGACATTCCTGTCTCCTAGTCTGGTGAATAAAACTGATCCCCATTTTCCATCCTTGCCATATACAGCAAACTTCCAATAATTTTAAAGACAAACTGTGTGCAAGTTATTTTACAGTCATCTAAAGAAGAGAAAAAATATTGCTTCTTGGTAATCTGACTACATTTCATTACCTGTGAATACACAATTTATTATTGTGTATTATTGTTCTGCTATTTTCAGTTGTGATGTAGTTAGTTTAACCATCTTCTAGACAAATACTTTGTTTTCATACTTTTATCTTGGGAAACTCTTTCCACAACTGTTGCGAACCCCCATGTTCCATCATGGAAACCCAACACACTGCAGAAATTGTGGGCATTAACATTAGTTAGAGTGGGTTGGCAAACTCAGGTAGTTGATCTTGGGCAGGAAATTATTAGTTATTTACTGTATTATTAAATTTGGCTGCCAGGGAAGGGAATAGGCACAGAGGAGAGTTTTTTGCACCAGGTGCCAAAATAAGTTGGCCAGCTTTGAGTACTGTTACCATGGCCCTTTAGTGGTTGCTTCTCTGCCTCAGTCATCAATGTGTCTTGGGTTGGTACTGATTAAGACAGACCTGTTGTACTTCACTGGTGCCCTCTATGAACTGAGACCATGAGCTATAATGTTGCAAGTGAAAATAACGACAGCCTATTCATCAAGGAAGCAGGCCCATTGTTACAGAGATGCTTTGAAGAAACTCCTGGGAACCCCAAAACAAAGTTTGAGAAACACAGACATAAGTGAAGGGGGCAAATCTTTCTCATGTAGGATAATATTTAGAGCCATACATGACTAAGCCATACTCAGAGCATATGTAAGTTCAGTGGTCCTACTCTGAGTATGACTTAGTCAGGTACTAAGTATTTAGCACCAAGTATTTAGTTGTTTTCAGTTGTTTTCTTCTGCATTCTAGGATGATTGCCCATGGAGTATATCGTAACTGCGCTACAGGATTTCATGAAATCTTATTAAAATGTAAGGTTTCTCTCTCTCTTTTTTTCCTGCATTTGTTTCTGGCTTCTTCTGGCAAAGGTAAGATTTTATTTTCCATTATTTTTCCCTGGAAAAAATGTCAGTTATATTTTCTTTCACAATAGTCTTGAATGAATTGTATCTTGACAGAAGTCAACCAGTGAAATGGATATACAGTGGTACCTCGGGTTACGAACTTAATTCGTTCTGGAGGTCCGTTCTTAACCTGAAACTGTTCTTAACCTGAAGCACCACTTTAGCTAATGGGGCCTCCCGCTGCCACCGCACCGCCGGAGCACAATTTCTGTTCTCATCCTGAAGCAAAGTTCTTAACCCGAGGTACTATTTCTGGGTTAGCGGAGTCTGTAACCTGAAGCGTATGTAACCCGAGGTACCACTGTATTGGTTTGTTAGTGTAATTAATCTACTGTTTCTACCATGACCCTATGAAGTAAGATAAATCAGGATCGTGGCTTGCCCAAGATTATGAAGTAAACTTCATTTGCACCAATAATAAAGGAACTGAACAAAAATTATTTTAGATGTTTAAATTCAGTTTAATTAAACTACTTATGGTTTCAATATACAACGTGAAACTATTCTTTTCTCGTTGGCTAGAACACTGTGCCTGATCTATCCTAAATACCAGGTATATTTGTATCCATAACTGCAGAGGCAGATAGATCAGGGAAATATGATAACAGATAACTCCAACATTTTGCTAAGTGGGTCATATGTTGCTTTCTGTCTGGCAGAAATGGGGTGAAGTGAAGAGGACAGGGTATGACTGAGGCTTGCTAGTTCTCATTCCAGATACATAAAGTAATGTCTGTCTAGTCTCTTAAATACACGGAACACATTTGAATTGTGTTCTTATATAAGCAGTGTAACTCAGTCACAAAATGGTTCTAATTCTGCTTCAGCCATGAGTGTTGCACTTGGATGTAATTTACATGCACTTAATCATGCTTGAAAACATGACAGTTAATCTGTCTAATCCATTTCTTTGCTTCAGTAGAACACTATTTAGCATATTTCAAATTATTAAAAATATATGCATATTGGGAATGCAGATAGGGGTTAGTGCCAGGGTATAAGTTTGCCTCTAGGATGTCCTGGGCTTTGTACATGAGAGAGCCCAAATTCCCTGGGAGAAGTCTACACAGTAACTCCTTCCCATGCCAGTGTGAATGTAATTTTCTAAGGGTTAATGATGATGTGCAAAGGAACTGAAGCTGAGGTTCTATCCATGTGGTATCTGCAATGCTTTTTTTCTATTAAAAAAATGTTTAGGGGTACTCTCATTTTCCTACTCATGTTGAAATACTGCCCCTCAATGAGGCCAAACTTCGATTCACGAAATGTTTAGGGGTATGTGTACCCCTGCGTCCTCCCAGAAAAAAGCACTGCCTATCTGTATGGAAAGGGATGGTGCTATGCTCCCATGTCAGCCAGATAGCATAAGAAATCAGAAGGTGATGTGTATGCTAGGAATGCCCAGATGATATGAGGAAATCTGTGAATTTGAACCATAGTGCTACATAAGATTTCAGAAAGTCAGATACAGGAAGTCATAAAAGTGCTGCAGAAACTAATCATTTTTGGACAATTTGATTTTAAAAGTTTGTTTTCTTCTTGCAGCTGAGAATAATTTCTTAGGAAATTACAGAGCTGTGTTTAATACCTCATGTGAAGAAGTATGGACTTTGTCACCTGCAACGTCTGTGCCTGCCCTAATGAACTTCACATTCTGCATTCATCTTAAACTATATGACCCAAAAAACGATTGGACAGCATTCGTCTACAAAAAAGAACCAGACTGCAATCTGCCAGTGTCAGATTGTTATGAAATTGGGCTTTCAGGAGGACAAGGCAAATTGACTGTTTGGCTATTTGGTGAAAATATAACCTGGGAAGAGAAACTGGATGAGGACACCTGGTACCAGGTATGCACAGGATGGCGAAGTGAACCGCAGCAAGTGAATATATATATAAATGGTACAGAAAAAATAAATGAAAAAATAAATATAACTCGGCCACTTGCTGCAGGTGGGCAGCTTTTACTTGGTTGCTCACAGAAGCCTGGCACACCCTCAAATTCTTCAAATGGAATGGTTGGTGAACTGTATTTGTTCAGAATGTGGCCTAAAGGAGAAGTATTCCGTACTCAAAATTGCCAAGATGGCGCCACTGTTCGCTGGAGGAAGGATCACTGGGTCTATAATAAGACAGCACTGTACAGCAACTCTTTGCCATGTGGTAAGTAATACTGTGCCCTTTTTTCTGTTTACGGGGATGCCTTGTCTTACTGTAAGGGGCGGCTCATCCACTTGAGGCAAAATGGGAAGTGCTGCCTTTCCTTGCCCTGTTGTTCCCAAACTGTTGCCGCTGCTTCTCCGCTTGCCCTGCTGCATCCGCCTCTGGTGGAGGAGCAGCACCAGCATCAGTGCCAATTTCAGGCAATATCTTGCCCGATTTGGACAAGTAGTTGCCAAAAGATCTTGCATGATTTCGGACATGATTTCAGCTGAAATCAGCACCAAAACTGGTGGTGAAGGCAGCAGGGCAGGTGGCACACCCATAGGGCTGCTTGACTCAGTATATAACAATGGGACACTGGGTAGACTATGGGCAGGGAGAAGGAGGGAACGGTCTTAAATTGTTTGGCACTGAATTATCTCAGGACCATCTCACTGTGTTTTCATGTGCTGTTGTGTATTGGAAAGAATACACCTTTTCTCTGAAAGGCAGCTGTAGATGGGATAAGGGGCATGGCAGATGCTCAACAAGGCATGCACACTTTGCAAGCTGACTCACTAATTGGGAGGGAATGTGTATTCTCTCCTTGCAAGTGATATTCAGAGTCTAGAGGTGCTGCAGAGGCTCAGAAGGATGCAGGTGCTTCGGAAAACACACAATGGAAGGAGGTACATGTGCAGGATAATGTAATGGATTGGACCTAAATAAAACATGCTGTCTCTGCACAATACAGACTTGCTATCAAATTTCTTCAGATGTTTACTACATTTTTGTAATGTTCACCTGTGCAGTATCAACAGAGATACTGTACAAAGTACAAAGGTACTTATTTTTTCAGTTGAGATTGCTAAGATGACAAGAGAAGAGGTATGGATAAATGATAGGCATCAGGGCTGTATATTTTGGGAAGAGTGCCAGGAAGTTATGAAGGCAGGGTATGTAACCATGTGAGGTTCAGACATACCTCTCCCTCCGAGCCCTATACCCATTTATAAACCCAGACTTCCTGTTTCCAAAAATATCTTTCTGCAGCTAAATACTTTGATAAAAGAAGCAATGCTGAGATTATCAGAATTCCGTGCTGCCCTTACAGCCTGCCATTGCCTTTCCTCATATTATGGCTTACAATTAAATGTGCATGATGCAATTGCAGCTGTAAATAAAAAATGGAAGCTTTAAACTAATGTACAGAATGTGGTGGTATTATATCATATTGTTGCATGCCATCCCAATTTTCGAGTGGTGTGAGATTCCAGGGGTTCCAGGCATTTACTCAGGGTTCACATTTCCTTTGGAATGAGGTACAGCAGAGATTGTGGTGTCTTTATGATATATGGTTTCTTTACACATATATACAACCTGAGCCTACAATGGAGGGGTTCACAGCATTAACACCTTGCTTCTCCCTTAGCTGTAGCCTTGGATTCGGACAAAAATCAAACATCTCTTGCTTCCCAGCCCATTGCTTCCCAGCCTGCAGCTTTTCTTCCAGCTTCTAGCTAACACTGCTCAATTCTCAACTTTGTCTTTCTAACTACCAGTCTAGTACAGATCCTCTTTCTTTGTTCCCTTACCAACCCAGCACCAAGAAGCTAGCCTGGCTATTCTAGGAATTTGAATCATTGATTAGATTTTAACACTTACAGGCTTTCCCTTCCCCAAAACTCATAACAGTGTTATAGAATCATAGAATTGTAGAGTTAGAAGGGGATCAATTAGTCCAACCTGCTGCAATGCAGAAATCTCAACTAAAGCATCCATGGCAGATGGCAATAGGAGATGTGACAGGTAAGGTAAAGGTAAAGGATGGTTAAGACCAGTCAAAGGCCACTATGGGGTACGGTGCTCATCTTGCTTTAGGCTGAGGGAGCCAGTGTTTGTCCACAGACAGCTTTCCAGGTCATATGGTCAGCATGACTAAACCGCTACTGGCGCCTGGAGGACCATGACGAGTGCCAGAGTGCACAGAAATGCTGTTTACCTTCCTGCCGCAGCCGTACCTATTTATCTACTTGCACTGGTGTGCTTTCAAGCTGCTAGGTTGGCGGAAGCTGGGACAGAGCAACAGGAGCTCGTTGCGGGGATTCAAACTGCCAACCTTCCAATCAGCAAACCCAAGAGGCTCAGTGGTTTAGACCACAGCGCCAACTGCTCCCCTGATGCAGCACGTATAGTACCACTGAGTGGGTAAGATTGAGGATGAAGGTCTGAGACACCAGAGTAATAAGTAATGACACCTCTGGATCTGTAAGAAGCACCAGGGACAAAAGACAGTGAAACCCCAAAGCTCTGAACCCACTTATTGAGTAAGGCTAGTCTGAAGGGTGTTAAACTGCATTGTTGGTTGCTTTGTGTCCCATTTGATGCTGCATGCAGAGTTGTAAAATGATTCTGCCCAGAATATGACAAAAGGGGAGAAACGAAAGTGAGAGTCGTGACTGTCATCTGTCTATGGTAAATTATTCCTTTTTTTATCTAGTACAAGCAGCTGTGTAGCAAGTGCACCACAATGAAAGTGCTCTGTACTGTTTTCCTGTCCCTTCGTCTGGATTTAGAAATTAAGAAATATATATATATATATATATATATATATATATATCTCAGAAGAATGACTAATCACAGGAAGAATGCTGGAGCTCTAGAAACCGTACCTGCTGATTCACATACCTACTTCTATCTGCATGTTATCATAAGAAAGAGCTCTGATCATTTAACCTTTTTCTTTTTCCTTGTTTGTATTTTTCATACTGAAGTTACTGCCTAGAAATCACTCTGCTGGAGAGCACAATGTAATTTCAAGTACCTCACCCTCTTGTCTTTGTGGAACATGTAAATGGGTCTTGTGCAGTGTTTACCTCATCCATGCATAGTCAATACCTTTATGCTACAAAAAGGTCTATGGATGTCTTGTTTAAGTATTCAAACCAGATTTTTCACACAAGTTAGCTTTGACTAATTTCTGTCCAAACTAATACAAGAAAGTGAGAAACTTTGATTCTGTTCCTGTTCCTGTTGAGTTTTAACTACAAGTTGAACAACATGCGGCACACTCTGACTGCATTGGCTTCATGAGGATGTTCTTGTGTGACCACCAAGTCTGGATGCCCACCTCCCCTCAAGTGTGGAAGTAATAAGCAGTTTGGAAATGTTTTAGATTAGCTGCAGTTTGCTGTGTCATATAAACAGACAAACCATGGTTCATCTTAACTGTGCTTAATGGAAACAAGCCAACTTCTAACCATAGTTTATAAAGCTTGCTTGTCTTCATTAATCATGGTTAAATCAGCTACAGTTTGGGTTTGAAATGACACCCTAAACTACAGTTAACTTTTAAAAGGAGCAGTCTGTTCCTCACAGCCATGTTGGAGGGAAAATATTAGAGAGAGGTTAGGCTCTTTCTTTCGGAAATGCCATGTTCCTTGCTAGTATAACAGATCTGAACAAAAGTTTTTGTTCCTTAATTAATTTGTATTGCATTATTTATTTATTATATTTTATTATATTTATTATTATTTATTATATAATAAATATATTTATTATATTTATTATTAATTTAGTAAATTTATATCCCACCCTCTCAAAGGAGCCTAGGGTGGCAATCAACAAGTGATAAAACAGTGAAAACATCTTAAAAACAATTCCAAAACAGAAAGTCTTGCGGGAAGAGGAAGGTCGTCAGAAGGTGCTGAAAGGACAACAGAGGTGGTATCTGTCTAATATTTAAGGGAAGAAAATTCCAATGGTCAGGTCTCACAGCTCCTTATATTGTGCAGTACAGACTTCCTGAAAAGATGGCATCTGCAGGAAGCCCTCATGTATAGAACACATTGATTAGCTGGATATTTAAGGCGTGAGATGAATATTTCAAGTTTCCTGGTCCCAAGCTGTATAGGGCTTTATTATACACCAAAATCAGCACCTTGAACTTACCTCTGTAGCTAATTGGCAGCCAGTGCAATTTTTGCAATGATTAAGTTGTGGAATGCTCCCCCCAGGGAGGCCTGCATAGCACAAACGTTAATGTCTTCTTGGAGCCAGGTTAAGACCTTTTTATTTGCCTGGCCTTTTAAGGTTAATTTTAGACCAGTTTTAAACGCTGGTGTTTTAGGTTTTTTAAATGTGCTGATACTGTTGTTTTTAAATGATTAATGAGGTTGTTTGTTTTTTTAAACTTTAAGCCACACTTTATGCCCTTGGACTGCAGATGATGATGATAAATAAATATGAGCACACAACCAATATACTGAAATACGATTGTACTTTGGTTGCCAAATGCCTTGGAACTCATACATTTCGGCTCCCAAACGATCAAAAATTGGAAGTGAGTGTTCCGGTTTTTGAACGATTTTCAGAAGCCAAACGTCCGGCACGGCTTCGGCAGCTTCCGATTGGTTGCAGGATGCTCCTGCAGGATGCTCCTGCAGCCAATTGGAAGCCACATCTAGGTTTTCGAATGGTTCCGGGAGTCAAACAGACTCCCAGAACGCATTCTGTTTGAGAACCAAGGTACGACTGTGCTGAGATTGTGCAGGCATCACCATAGGGGACGCAGGGGAGGATTTTTTAAAAAATTCCATCCCTGTGATTGATGGACCCATGTGGTTACTTGACAAGGGGGAGCCTTTATTATACTTATACCCAGATCCTGAATTGCACTTTGTGTTATTGCCAAACTTTTCTGTTTTCCTCCCTCTTGCATTGAATTATCAGGAACATCTAATTACCAAGAGATGATTGTGTGTGGGGGGGGTTGGAGTTTAGAACTGTAGGCATAAAAGTGTGTCTGTCTTCAGGTTTGAGAGAAGTATGGAGGTTTTGCATTCCTATCTTTCTTTGGGTTTTAAAAAAAGACTGTATGTTTGGCTGGCAGCAGTGAGAATAGGTTGCTGGACTAGGTGGGTCATTGGCCTGATTCATCAGGACTTTTTTTTTTTACTGTAGTGATTAAGTAGATAGCAAAAGTGCTATTTTTGTAACATCCATGTATGCATGTATGCAAATATGGTTTAGTCTTACCTCTGAACGAGGCCAGTGGCCTCGTTCAGAGGTAAGACTAAACCATATTTTAGCACTACAGTGAGATTTGGTCCCATGCATTCTTTTATCCCTTCTCTTCCCCTGGTAATGGCTGAAAGTAGAATGGAAACGTTTGATTACTAATTTAAACTAATTATGGTCTATTGTTATGTCCAAACTGGGAACTATACTTAAGTTTTAATAGGTTTATTCAAACAAGTTAGAATTATAAACCATGGTTTGAAGGTGGATGAGTCCGACAAATCAGAGTTGACTGAAATATGTGAGCCCAAGGCTTATTCAGTGCTAGCACTAAACTATCCTGCAGAGTTATGTCCAAACAAGACCAGAATGTTTTAGGTTTTGTTAGGTAATTTTTATTTTGAAATCAACTCCTTTGTTTGGAGTGAACAACTGGTACATATGCCAGTCCATTTTATGAATTTCTGCATATGAAAGAATAAATGTTCGGAAATGTTTTGTTTTGAATGTATAAAAGTTTAACAAATTTTGTGTGTTTCTTCAATATCACCTTACCTTTAAACACACAACCTAATTTTGGGTTGCTATGTATTATTCCATGATATGTACCTGAACTGTTCTCTCTGTGTGAGGGTTGGGGTGTTTTTTTTTGGGGGGGGGAGTGTTTGTTGTACCTGTCAAACTTGAACAGAAATTCATTAGTTACAATATGGTTAAATAGTTTCATATTGCCATCTTGTGGTCAATAGTGGTAGCTGAACAATAATTGTATTCTGTTTTGTTTTAAAGGGCAAACAAAAACTTTTATTTAGCCTAACTAATGTATTAAACTGTCTCCCACTCAGGCAATGCTGGCCGTATCTCACCAAAATTTGGAAAAGCTCCAGGAAGTACACCAGGTATGTCTATTTTTATTTTTTTAAACTTTACTTCAAGAAAAGTATTATAAAATATAACACACCATAATGAAGATGAAAGATGCAACTGACGCCCCATTGGTTTACAACAGATTACAAACTGTATCTGGTGTCAGCCTTTTAAAAAATCTGCTCCTATACATGGATATGTACATTCCTCATTTTATTATACAACTAGATAAATTATTTCCATACTTAGGTGCTAAATGTGTGCTGCTTTTACTCAAGGATTTACAAAGAGGAATAATCTATGGTGTTGAAAGAAGTTAGTATATCATAATTAGGTTTAGCAAGAATTTCTACTTCAGATGATTTAATTTCTAAGGCATTTCATGAATATTGGTGAATATAAATCATTTTTAGTCATGTTATTTGTTAACCTACCTTGCATGTTATTTTGTCTTGTTCTGTTAAAAGCAATAACTCTGGAAAGAAAAACACCTCCAAGCTACACACAATAATCACAGCTTCTCAGTGTTATAATGTATAAATATTTTATGTAGATTACAAGGACATCTTTGCAAGTGATAAAGAAACACTGACAGCTGACACAAGAGTAAGGCTCCTTCTCTAGAGGCATGACCCCTAGCACTGTTGCCTTTACAGTGGTACCTTGGTTTAAGAACAGCTTAGTTTATGAACAATTTGGAGTAAGAACGCTGCAAACCCAGAAGTAGATGTTTTGGTTTGTGAACTTTGCCTTGGAAGCAGAACATGTTCCACTTCCTGTTGAGTGTGTTCCATTTGTAAATTAAGTCCCCGGCTGCTATGGAAAAGCATGGCTTGGTTTAAGAATGCTTTGGTTTGAAAACGGACTTCCGGAACGGATTAAGTTCATAAACCAAGGTACCACTGTATATTGCAACTGGCTTTCCACACTAATGAGTATTTTGTTTCTTTGTGTATATATCCCACTAAGCTCTGTCCGCACTTGTGGGCATGACATAACTGTTGTGAGTAGGGCCATGTGCAACTCAGCACACATTTACTATAATAACCCTAGTGGTGGGTATCATTTTATTTCCCTGTTTTTGTCGCTAAAACACTTTTCCATTAATTTTTTTTTTAAATAAAGGTGTAGGGCAATCAAAACGTGAGATTGCATTTCAGGGTGAGATGAAACCAAAAGAGTGTTAATAAAATCTTTACTAATTGTTGTGCTAGCCCAACAAGGCTTCTACTTCTAGAAGATCCAAAGAACTGTTTAAGCTTATACAAGACACTGCAATCGCTTGTCAGAAGTATTGACATCTTTGAAAAGCAGACCCCTGTGTCTTACTACAGACTGCTTCTGGAACTCCCCCCACAGCTGCAAAAGCAGCTTGTCATACCACTAGGCATTTTTAGGAAAGCAAGTCTAAAATTCCCTCCTGCTCACAGAACTGCTTTCACATTTCTTGCGATCTTGGTCATAGGGAACAAACTTTCGTCTTACAGCATACACATAGTAGACAAAGTTATACCCAAAGCATAATTTAATCCATTCATTTCTAGGTTTATAAATGAAAGGTAAACTATTTAAAAATTATTTGTGCTTCTCTATATTTTCAATTTTAATTCAAAAAATTCTTTATTTGCAGCAGACTCATCCATTGTCACTTTTGTCACCTACCCTAACAGTGCCACAGGCAAGATTTCATTCATATTTTTGACATAGAGTAGGCTTGCCTTCTTTAACTTTTCCTCTTTAATTTTGCAGTTTGCATTGATTTTCTGTTTTATATTCTTAGATGCATCTTCAGAGGAAGCTCTGAATACTGAAGGTAAGAATTGCTTGCACAGAGAATGTATGTAAACTGTAGCTAACTTTTTACAGTGCTTTTAGTTTGAATAGAAATAGGCCTTGCCTCTTGTTAAAAGCTAAAATACTGTCACAGTCATATTTTGATATAAAATGAGCATCTTTCTCTTCATTAAAGCCAGCAATGGGATTTGGGTGGGGTGGGGTGGTACAATTCCGTTACAATTATTATTTTATACTAAATTGCTAAAATCAAAATAATAATGATGTGTGGAGTATGTGCAGAGGAAGGATCTATTAAGAACACGAATTTCCTTAGATGTGGACAGAACAATATACACTGGAAACACAGCTATGTCAACTTCTACAACTGTGGTTGGTTAAGGTATCAGAATTAAAACCTATTATATATTAGAGTTGTGTCACATTGTTCTGTCTTTGCTATGTGTTCTGTCCCCACATTTATTCCACTAAATGTAGGCCCTCGCTTAGTTTCTAAAGACAGAAATATATCACTCCCATTTTGATTCCATGCTAGGAGCTGCATTAGAAATAGGTAGGATAATGAGTGAAAGTTATTATAAACTTATTTTATAATGTTCGAATTAAACTTTTTATTCCCTTTTTAAAAATTCTAGACAATCATGCATGCAACTTATCATCTATCTGCCAAGACTCAGGTTAGTGACCTTCTCTTACTTCCATTTTAGATTAGCTTTTTTTCAGCTGAAATTGTAGAGTTTAACTGTGTTTAGTTCCGAAGTTGAAACAGAAGCTTTTTGTGTTCTCCTCTCATGTGTGGAAGAAATGGAAAGGAGCGTTTTGTCACCCCAAGGCTGATGCACGCTCATTTTCATAATTTATTCATATAGAAATTTATATCCTACCATTCTAATGCAAATACATTACTCTGGATGGCACACGGCAATTAAAAATATTGCCGCTTTTTGAAGCAATAGTAAAATGAGACAGGGCAAGAAGACAGATAAAATAAGATAATAAAAGCATGGTGATTATTCCCATACATTTGCCAGAATTAGCAACAACCTTCAACAACCAGCAAAAAACAGTGAGAGCTGGAACCAGGTGTTCCCTAATCTGGGTGTGGTCATAACTATCTCTAGTCCTACCTATTAAGTAGTGGGTTGACATAGCAGACGACACAGAGATTTCTCCAAGTAGTTCTTTATAAGTAAGTTGGAACTGAACTGAACTGAACAGCTCAGCTGGCCTGTTTTATAGGCAGCCGGCTGTCAACATTGTAACAACAACACCCCAGGGTTTCCCGCCTAAGTTAACTGATGTGGACCTGAGTGAAAACTATATACACAATACCCCTGGTGGCCAGGGTGAGAATTTCAATACATAACAGTACCCAACTCTGCTTCAGCAAGGTGGGTCACGGAGAAGGGCCGCTCACTCAGATCTTATATAGCAGGCAGATTCATATAAGATGGCTCGTGGTGTCGCCAAAGACTGTGTGGAATAGTCATCCAAATTCTGCATCTGTGCAAAAGAACAGAGGGTCAAATGATTTTTGCCCAAGGAAGCTTAAAAGTACAAGCAGAGGTAGTATGTGTTTTCTGTTGTCAAAATTATTCTAAACCAAGCTATTAATAACGACAACTTTTACTTTTCAGTCTTCTACATGGGCACTATGAAATTTCAGTCCAGGGGAAACAGCTCTAATGCTTTCTATAACTTAACACTCGTAAGTCTTTTCATTTTGATGAATTGCTATTCCGTGATCCAGTTTTGGTTGCAATCTTGATATTATAATTATATCCTGTGATGGTATTGGGAAAATTATATGCTTGTATCAGGAAAGAGCCACCAGGAGGGTCCCCTAGAATAAGCTTGTGTGATTGATGGGTTAACTTTTGATATTAAGTGGGCAGGTACAGGGCCGGATTTAGGTTTGATGAGGCCCTAAGCTACTGAAGGTAATGGGGCCATTTATATGTCCAACTGTCCTTTGTCAACAACAAATTGACGCTGTTTTTTGTATTGAAAATATCTATATAGTAATTTATGGACCTAATAGGTCCATACACAACACAAAACACTGTTGCTGTATGTAGGTTTTATTTTATTTGTTTTTTATCTTATATTTTGGAAATGTACATCCAGGTTTTTTTCTTTACATTTTTTTGGGGCCCCCAAGAGAGTGGGGTCCTAAGCTATAGCTTGTTTAGCTTATACATAAATCCGGCAGTGGGCAGGTATGACGTAGGCAGTGAATGGGAAGGAACATTAACCTAGGCTGCAGGAAATTCTTGCTTGCTACCAATAAAGTTGATCATTAAGAGATGGACATAATGAAAAACCTTTTTATGATTGATATTAATTGACTTATTTGGCAGGGAGTCATCCAGTCAGATAGAATCTTGGAACTTGCCAGGTCCAACACATATTCATGGATGTGAATACTTAGGTCCCTTGCTTTGTCAGTGGAAGTAGCTTTAGAAGGTGAAAACCTGAGGAAATGTACCCCAGAAACTTTTGTCAGATACTCCCAGTGTGTTGTGGTAAAAGCTTCAGGGTCAACTTGTTTCGCTCACTTCAAGATAATGAAAGTAGGGTTTCTGGGTAGGGATAGGGTTTCTTAAAGCAACATAGCTCCTGGGTGAAGGGCCACGTCACCTACATTGTTATTATATCTGTCTTGTATTCTTTAATGAGATCCTAGCAATGTACACAGGACTGTACTTTGTTAATGTTTTCTTTTTCTTCTCTAGCAATATCCTGGGGACAGCACCAGTCAGTACCAATTGCAAGATACTTCACCAGTACTAAAAGTACCAAAGTAAGCATTCCATAGTTCTTTATTAGGTTTTTGTCCCTTACATCATACTGAATGTATGGTCATATTTCATTTTGAGTACTCTCACATAGTAGTGGCTGCATTTGCCCATCATTCTAAACCATGGTTTAATGTAACATCAGAGTACTTAGTCTCCCAGGTTTGCATGTTTTACGCACTGATCTCCTCTTCCCACATTACTTGTAGGATGCCAGAAGCTCTTACATTTAGTTTCCCTTAAGCTTGGTTTGTTACGTGTGAAACAGGGCCCATGATGCATCTCTATGAGCCATTTCGAAACAAGCCAACTTCAAACCATGGCTTGTTGAAACTAACCATAGTTAGTGAAACTATGATACCAGGTTTGGATGCAAATATAATTTGAGTTTAGGAAAGATGTGGGGAACCTTTGGCTCTCCAGATGTTGCTGAAACTACAACTTCCATAATTTCTAACCATTGGTCATGCTTGCTGGTGCTGATGGGAGCTGTAGTTCAGCAACAAAGGCTCCCAAAGGCTTGCACAGCTGTTTGTTGTGGCAGCCCTGGCTATAAGTTCCTTAGGCAAATGATGCCTCTGGGAGACACCTCTCTGTGGGGTGGGGGCATCTCAGAGACCAGGGAGGGCAGCAGCAGTTGCCTGCAGGACTCCCAGGGAGAGGAGAGGAAGCTGAAGGAACACTCCACAAGGGATATTGTTTGAAAAAGGGTGAGAGGCTGCCAGCTCTGCAGGAAAGCGGTGACATAACTGGGCTCCTGGGCCCCACAGGGGTGCCTCAGAAAGAATGTAGTTGGTCCAGGGAGCCGTGGATTCAAAAAAGTTGGAAGCCTCTGTTGTAGGCATAGGATATGATGGGCTCCATTGCTAGGGGAAGCTGCTGGAAACTAAACTGGCTCAGGGATAATTTACTAGTAAAAATCAAATATAGCATTTCTGACTAAGCTGATAAAAACTTTCCTTTTAGCATTTCCGATTTCAACCAAACCCTTCAGAGCATAAGTGAGGTAAGTAAGCATTCAGTTATTACTATAGATATTTATTTGTGGACGCTTGTGTAATTTTGAACTTGATGATCGAGTAATTTATTTTAAATTTGTTCTTTTATAGTCATCCATCATACAGTGTCACGAAGTAATCCAAAGGTTTGTCATATTCCTAGTGATTCTTTTATTGGCTACACATATATTAAAAAGTGGAAAGACACTTCAATGCTTTAATAGACATTTTATAGTGCTATCCAACTCAGAAGTGCTATACCCGGAATAACTTTTATAAACAGCAAAGCCACTTCTGAAGAAATGTTTGAGGAAGGGTGTGCCATCTCAGTCTTCTAACCTCTCAAGTGGAAAGCCATTAATTCTTGAATTATTTTTTAAACCCACCTTCAAATCCCCATAGATACTGAAAATATTGGAAAAATTAAACTCTTATTGATGTTTGTTGTTCCTACAAATAGGGTTTTGCTTTGTTTTTAAATTAGTTTAATTAGATCTAATAAGTAATAACAGACGTTTGGTCCTCATTTGTCTAACAGGACAAGCCAAATAATGGTGCACGCTTATATAGTTTAGAATAACGTGATTTAACTAATTAAGCAGGAACACTGCTTTAAATAATTCATATGCTAGCATTCAATCTAGTAGCATTTACTAGATTTTTCTTTTCACATTGTAGCAGATCAGAGTGCAGTTTCACAATAAAGGTGAAGAAAAACATGGATATAAGCAGCATATTGTCAAAATTGGAAGGGAAAGCAGAACTTAGCCTAATAGGTAAGTAACCAATAATCTCTTGTTCTAGAGACTGAGATAACCAATGGAACACGTCTCATCTAAATTCCAGAATTTAAGCCTTTTGCAAGGGGAGGCGGTTTAAAAAAGTATCTGAGAACTGTTAGTAAAACTGGGCTAAGGAGAAACAGTGTTTGACAACCCAAAAATCAAAAAGTCTGCTTCTGGTTTGTATGTTAACCACTTTCTCACTTCAGTCCTTTTATCCATGGATGATAATAGGATGAGATGATAAATGGATGAGAATGTGCAAGCTGTCTCTGTTTTATATCAGTGCCAATATTTAGTGTGGAATGATATCTGATTTGAAGGGCCTTCAACACAAGAAGTGGTGCATTTGGGATGGGTGGGGTCTGTACTCCCTGGTCACCTATGGATTCAATGAAAGGAGTTCATTTTCCTACTAGGATGCACAGCTAAGTAAGGGAAATTGTTTGGATCTGTGTATAATGTAGATAGCACAACAGAATTTCCGGTGGCTAATAGATTATACCCAATGCAGGCCATTCATGACATCAGTTTGCAGTATTATTATTATTATTATTATTATTATTATTATTATTATTATTAAATTTATATCCCACCTATCTTGCTGGGTTTCCCCTAGCCACTCTGGGCAGCTTACAACATATATACAAACACAACAAAGCATCAAACATTAAAAAACAGTAGGCAGTATTGAACACTGTCTTGACTCTCCCTTTGTACTCACACAACTTCTCTACTGATCATTGTTTAGGTATAGCCAGCAAGAAGTGTTTTGCATTTTCCCCAAGCCTCTTCACACAACTAAATAATTAATCTTTTTTTTATTTATTAATATGTATTAATCAATTTCCACTCAACCCTTCAAGCAAGTTCTCAGAACAGCTAATTTTTGAACTTCTTTGGGAAGTGGAATGACAGAGTGATTGTATTGCATTTTTAATGTTCAAAATACTCTTATGTTGGGGTTGGGCAAAAGGTAGATTTGATAGTAGACCATTGGATGATCGGCAGTTGACCGATTTCTGATCCCCAGTTGTTTAAAATGACCAACAGACTCTCCTGCAAGTGAAAAATTAGACAGTTGAAAGTTTAGGTGAAAGCAAAGATTTGTGCAGATGAGTGTAAACACAGTTCTGTTTCTGAAAACAAGTTCTTGAGCTGAACACAAAGACATGTTATGTCTTTTGTTCTATGTGTGCTGCTGCCCCCAGTCACTATTTTGCCCCTGGTTGCTGTACCTTGGAGTTCTTTTAATAAACACAATAGGTATTATAAGCCTGAAATCTGCCCACCTGCTCTGTCTGACAAAAACAGTTAAAGTTATAGAAGTTAGTTGCTTTCATAATAATATCTAACTGGCAAATTAAAATGCTAATTGTTCTTAATTTTTTGCTGTTCTAGAGTTGTGCTGTTGTCCAGCTTTTTGGCCTGACTCTTGTCCCTCAACTGTTGAAGAGCTAAAACCACTGAAATGGTAAATGTGCTATAAAACAAGGCTTAGTCCAGGTTCTGCCTGTATTTGCAACCATGTGCATGCGCTATGGAAGTGAAAGAGCATTTGCCTATGAACCACTGTGTCCGTGTTAGGAAGGACTGTCTGCTAAATAGCTGTGGAATAAGCTTGATGTCACATTTAGCACCTTTTTAGTGCAGAATTCGAAATCCCTTAACATACCTGAGTTATGATTATGGCTGGTAAAGAAATCCTCTGGACTCATGAAACACCTTAAAAATATTAGCAAAACCAAATCTGTTCTTAAATCTATCCATATAATAATTACCGCGTTTCTTTGGAACCTTGCATATCTCTCTCCGAATGCAAGTTGCTGTTAAACTGATATCAATACCTGTGCATAATTTTATCTGTGTTCTTCCTGTAGTGGTATTTATGGAACACTTCCTTGCACAAGCCCTAGATCTCCTGACACATCCGTTTTACCTGTTATTCCTTCCACTATGCCTTCTGATGTTGTGACTCTGCATGGGTATCCTTCCTCTGAATCAACCACTGCTTCACCTCCACCTTTGACTAAGCCAACCATTGTTTCACCTCCACCTTTGACTGAGCTTACAACAAATGACCTTGCTACAAATACGGTTCTTCCTCTCACTGAACAAAACAGCGTTGTGCTTCCTTCTACAACTCCTACCAGTGCAGTTCTTCCTCCTTTTGAAACAACTAATCCAGTCTTTACAACAGTGCATTCCACAATGGATGCAGTACCTCAGACTACTTCCAAACCTACAGTAGCAGTTTCCCCAGCCACCTCAACTCCCATGACCACTACTTTGGATATTCTTTCCACTACTGAAACAGATGGAAGTCCGAGAACAGTCAGCAAAGGTAAGCCTTATTTTTAAATGCATAGTGAAGTTCTGTTGTTACTAGACATGGGTTACACATGCAATTTGTGGTGTGGTGTGAGACTAGAAATGCATCTTTATGGAGCTTGCTCCATCTGGCAAGCTGAATTCTCAATAGCTTACCATGTAGTAGTGACTAGTAGGTGGTTTGCTAGTGTGGCGATAGAAATCCAGTCAGTACGTTGCAGCACCTGGAGCAGAGGTGGATGTGAGCCAACACTGTGCCAATGCTGTGTGGACAGTTGCTCCAATGTGGGCATAGGTTGCTGACATCTGCAGGGGAGCTGTCTGTCAAGCAATCATGTATGTGTATGCTACTGGCTGCAGCAACACCTGCCCCCCTTCACCTTGCCTTGTACCACCAGGTAAGGACAGGATTTTCCCTTTCCTCTCTCTTGTTGTGGTGTTGCCACTTGTTTTAGTGACTTGCATCCCTGGCCGCAACTATTCCAATGTTGCATGTGCCAATTGCATCCTAGTGTAAGTCAAGGGAAGGAATTAAAAGGGTTGTCATAAATAAGGCTGAAACCTGGAATATGTTTGCAAACGTAAGCTTTAAAGAACTGGATGCCCTTGTTCAGCCGTTCTAATTCATGCAACTGACACATGTTGCATGCTGAACCTGCATGGTAGGAGGTGAGTGAAGCACACTCACCATAGTGCTTTGACCATTTTAGCCAAAGGGTGAAGATGGCCTGGGGCTTTCCCCTGATACATCATACTGACATCTCCCAAAGATAGGATTAGGAATTTTAGAAAGTTCTGTTCAGTCTTTGTCATAAGATCTTTTAAGTCACTGGAATTGAATATGAAGATATCTTACATTAAATATATATTCCACGACAGCTGATTTGTTTATTGAAGCAATTCTTGAAGGGGGGAGGGAAACACCAGTTCCATTTCAATAGCAGTGTTAAGATATCTTTATAAACCATAGTTTAGCATGATATGCATGAGCAGGAATGAGCCATGGTAAGCCTTCGACTTCTACATCCCCCTCCCCGAAACTTCTATTTTCTATTTACCATAGTTTGATATGTCAAACGGTTTGACAAACCGTGGTTAATATACTATGGTTCATCTCAAAACAAAGCGGTTGTTTCTTAAGCTTACTTCTTGAAACAAACCATAGCTACAACTAATCGTGATTCTGCGGTTGGGCACTGCAATGAACTGTGGTTAATGAAAAGTGGAAGATAAATCTTCCATATTCTCCCTCTTAGCCACACAGGAAGAAAACAGTATGAATGCGTACTCAAAACTTTGGTTTAGTGTGATGTGAATTTAACGGTTCATTTTATTGTTTTCAGCTTTGGATTACATACTTCGTGTTTTTCCATCTCTTTCAGAACCAGTGTTCCACAACAAGACCAACATTGCCAACAGTACCGATTTCGAGAACATAGTTTCTGAACTGGAGCACAATTTGACTGCACAAACAATATCACCTGTGCTTGCAAAAGCAATGTTAAACACTGTTAATTTTCTTCTAAATATTTCCGCAAAACATATATCTCCATTGTCTAAAAGGTAAGTGTCCTATACATTTTTCTTATTTTGATAAGGCTTGTCTGTTGTGTGCGATTCTAACATAATCAGCCATGTGTGTGTGTGTATCTCACAGACAAGGGGCTGCTGCCCCTGTTTGCTTCTCTCACCCACCACACCCACAGAAATCACCCCCTTACCCTTAGAGTTGGCCCAGGCTACCCATCCTCCCCCTGCTTTTACATCTTGCTGCTGCTGCTGGGGAGAGAAGGGTCACATACCAAGTGAGATCATTTGTCCATCTTGCTCAAAATTGTCTACACTGATTGACACTGGCTCTTTAGGATGTGAGACTAGAGATACACCCCGTCCTACTTTGAGTTGCTAGAGATTGAACCTCGGACCTTCTGCATACAAAGCCAATGGTCTAGCCAATGGTCTATCACTGAGTTACAGCCCTTCCATGCACAAACACATGTGGCCACTATGTGGCCATGGATGAGCAGAAGGCCTCTTTAGATGCCTAAAAAACCCCAAAAGCTCAATTATCTGATTATAGGATTCAAGAGGTTGATACTTACCTGGGCCTTCTGAGATGAGATTGATAAATAAATACTTCATTTTCACTCAAAAATTGAACTTGTCCATGACTTCTCAGTTTTAGTGATACCTTTTCAAAGCATTTCTATATTTTCAAGTTATTCAAGTGAAGTTACTTTTCATTAAATGCTTATAATTTTTTTCAAACCTATTACATAAGGAACATCATCATGTCATCTCCTGTTTTTCCTTTAATAGAATAATAAAAATAGTGGATGGAATTGGCTTAAAATTGAGCTTCCCGGCAGAATCCATTAATTTAAGCTTCCCTTCTCTGGCTCTGGCTGTGCAGAAAGTCAACAGCACCTCATTTAATGGAGTTTCTTTTGCTGTTGAAGATTCTCCACACCTTCAGGTAAGCTACCCCTCCCCTTTTTGCTTCGGTAAACCTGAAAGGGAAAGAGAACCTGGACATACAGCTTGAGTTTGGGAGTTTTGTTAAGGGTTGTTAGAGTTGTTCGGAGACCCCCTATTGCCCTGACAAACCTACGGTTCCCAGAGTGGTTATCAGTCAATCTCTCTTCCCAGGGAATTCTGAAAACTGTAGCTCTGTGAAAAGAATAAGGATCTTCTAACAAGGACATGTTAAAAACAGCCATGACCATTTAAAGTGGCACAATACTCCTTTAAATGTATAATGCAGTTGGGGCCAATGTTTGATGGAACTTACATGCAGGAACTGAATGCAAGATTGCAGCCAGGGCATTGAACGCCAGATGGGCAGGATATAAATAATAAATTGTTATTATTATTTTATTTTATTTATTCCTTACTTCTAAGAAGGCATGTATAGGATTGCAGTGTAGTCTTCAGCATTTAAATGAAAAAACAGACTGTATTGGCCAGTAGATTTCAGGGTTCAATGGGCTGTATCCAGTGCTTTTTTCCTGGGGGGATGCAGGGGGACGCATACCCCTAAACATTTTGTGATTCTAAGTTTGGCCTCATTGAGGGGCAGTATTTCAATATGAGTTGGAAAATGAGAGTACCCCTAAACATTTTTTTTTGGGGGGGAAGCACTGGTTTTATCCAATAGTAGCTTTGTTTTAGTATAGAGTGCTTCTGCTTGCACAAGCTGGAGCAGCTAATTTTTACTGAACAACACTGCCCTCCGGGCTGCCGCCACCTTTAAGTCCTCTTGCCCCATACGAAAGCTGCTTCTAAGAGTTGGCAGACCCTTTAAAATAGAATGGAGTGTGACATGGAGGACTTCAAGAGCTTATTTTTAAAATATGATTTTAAACAATGTGACATATACTCGGAGTCCTGTACTGATTTCATGCTCTTTATTGCAGCTTGTAAAACAGTGATTGAATTTCTCCCCAAACCTCAGGCTTTTATATACATTATTTACACAATGAGTCCTGCCTGATTGGCTGATTCTGCTTCTCTCCTGGAGCCTGATTGGTCTTCTCCTGCAGACCAATCAGTTGTTGGATTCTACGGTCCTACCAGCCTAATAGGCTGATTAACTTCCTCCTGGAGCCTGATTGGTCTTTTCCTGCAAGCCAATCAGTTGTTGCATTCTAGGATCCTACTTGCCTACTTGTTCTTGGATCCAAGCTTAGTACATAACACCATGATTACAAAGAGTTCCTGATCTGATGAAGGCTGACAGAATTGCTTCTTTTCTCTTGCAATTGGCCCTGGTGTCTCTTTCTACCATGTGTTTGCCTTGTCACAAGCATTCTATCCAGAGGAGATCGTAGAATAATTTGATGTTTATGCCCTCTGTGAACACTAGAAATAAGATGAAATAATAATGAAACCTAAAAATCCTTCTTAATTGTTTTGAAACTAGGAAAAACAAATATATAGGAAGCTGCCTTACATTGAGTGAGACAAATTTATATTGTCTACAGTGGCTGGCAGCAGTTTCCCAGGGATTCAGGCAAGGAGCATCTCCCAGCCTTACCAGGAGATGCTGAAACCTTTTGAATGCAAAGCCGCTGTTCTGCACTTTGTGCACAATTTTAGCTAGCCATTCTTAATGATGTAATTTTATGTTACCTATATATGAGTCATTAGGAGCTGAAAGAAGAGGACTCGTAGCATTCAGGGCACACACAAATTCATCTGTTCACCAATTAGACTGAATGGGCTTGAAGAGGGAAATGCTTCCCCTGCCCCACAGCTGATGCTTCTCTTTGTTGGTTGAAGTTCATAATTAGGGGAGTCAAATTGGGGTAAATAGATCAATTTGATATAGTCAATGTCAGTAATACTCTTCACTAAGCACAGCTCCAGACTAGGCTAAATCTAACACAGAGCACAAGGTCCAATTGCCTCTCTATTTTGTATGCATAATAATATATTTCTCTCTCTCTCTTTTTAAGGTTGCTCTTGGATCTGAAGTGCCTACAAAAAGTGCTGGATCCATTATGCTTCCATCATCAGTCATGACAAATTTGTCACCAGAAGCTCAGCATCAGGCTTCTAGAATTACCTTCAACTTTTTTGAGAAGACAACTCTTTTCCAGGTATGCCAAACATCTTCAGACTTTAGCTTTAGTGTATTGTGGCTATAAATACATTTTAATACAATTAACATGAGGGTGTTTTTTCTCTCTCCCCAGGATCCCTCACTGGACAATTTGTCCCTGATCAGTCATGTTATATCATCAAGCGTTGCTAACCTCACAATTAGCGACTTGAAGACAAATGTTACTGTCACACTACAAAATGCCAGCCCTACTCAGGTACAAATGCAATTTGACCAGTTAACAAGCTCCTATTGCTACAGAACACAGAAATGAAATGGTCTCGTCACAAAAAGGGTCTAATTTACATTAGGCAGACAAGAAAAAATAGCCACATGGAACAGCTGAGATATGATTTGATGGTGGTAAAGCAGCAAGAAAGGAAAAATTCCTGGGGTGTGTGTGTGCACATTTATGTATAAATGAGAAATATTTGTAAACAGAAAGCTGATTTTCTTTTTATTGTATTGTTCATTGTACATGGTTTAATTTCAAGGTGTCTTGGAGATAAATAATCTTTTCTCCCCCTCTCTCCAAACAGGGGAATTTTGTCAGATGTGCCTTCTGGGACTTCAGTAAAAATGGTATGCCTGTGTGGTTGTCTTTTAAATTTTATTAATTCAATCAGTTTATATACAACAACAGCAAAACTCTTACATCTGTCCAGTATATAGAAGACTACTACAAAACAAAACAATCCAACAGTAGCAACCACTAGTTTAACTTGCATTAACTTTGCAATAGCTTAAAACTCTACTAGTTATATATTAACAATGGAACCTTTTAATTCCTGGCAGGTGGCAAAGGAGGCTGGTCCTATGATGGCTGTGTAGTTAAAGAGAGAAGAACAAATGCAACCGTCTGCAGCTGCAACCATCTCACAAGCTTTGGAGTTTTACTGGTAATGCCTGTAGCATATAACCAAAAGCTGCAAAGCAGTTCCTTATGCCACTAGGTCTTAAAAGTGGCTTGCCTTGTGGCATAAAAAGGTGGGGGAAATCACGGGAATATACCTGATTGCAAAGTCCTTTGGACTGTTGGTTAAAGTACCTGGATTGTGGTATTAAAATGTGCTTTAAAACTAGTATGTGCTAAAGCACACGATCCTAGGTTCATGCATGGGAGAAAGAAAGACAGAGGTTCAGTTCAGGTGTACATATATCAGTTTATTAAGCTGAGACATGCACAAGCTTTGTCCCCATATACTCCACTTGTTTGCTGCTGCTGCTTCCTTCCTTTTTCAACTGTTCTATGGAAGACTTCTTTCCCCATTAGGATGTGATTGGAAATTATGGTTAATTTACTTAGGAAGTCTTCAGATACTGGTACACTGAGAAGATGAAGGTGTGGCCTAAGGACAGAGCCTATGGGCGCATGGCTTGTATAGATATCTCAGTTTGGTAAAACCAAATATTTATGCCTGAACTGAACAAGAGAGATTAAGGTAGATTAAGTTGGATTTTGTAATCTCTTTGTAAAAATATGGATAAGACGCAGCATTTTTAAAAGAAATGATTTATCTAGAGCCACCTTACTGTAGAAATCCAGGTGCTGGTTGTTCCGGCAGTGAATAACCAGAATGTGGCTTGTAAATGAAAGTTGTTCCCATGCTTCAAAAGAAAACATTTATTATTTCCTTTGCAGGATTTATCAAGAAACACCACTACTATATCTCCCACACAAAGGCTGATTCTAACTTTCATCACGTACATAGGCTGTGGCCTTTCAGCCATTTTTCTTTCTGTTACTCTTGTTACATACATTGCATTTGAGTAAGTACCTGCTCAATTCTAATCATATCATAATGATGGTTATTATTTACTGCATCTATTATTTATTTATTCAAGGTATTTATATACCAGTTTTCAGGCAGACCTCACAGAGTACCTTTCATAGGATTATTACAGTAATAAGTGCTGATTTAAAAAAAAAAAGTTACAGGAAAAGACAACTTGTTTGTTTGAAAGAAGCTGTTGCGGCTCCTTCTCTTTCCCCTCAGGTCAAGATGGTTCTGTTGAAGCCCCTGTGTGGCAGGCAGACGAGGGAAGAGCCTCTTTAATGTGGCTTGAATATAGATGTAATCACACTGAAGGATATCATACTATATTAAAGGACATTGATATTTTGCTATAGCTGAGAGCAAATTTCAGAAAAGAAACAGCTAAAATTTAAAACAACCTTGGATTATAATAAAGTTTTGTTTATGTGAAGTCAGGGATAGAAATTGCCTTATACTGAATAAAACAATATACATATTTTTAAAAGCATCGTCTTGTCTCTGCAATTGACATTGATACAAAGAAACTCATTGAACAAATTTTGCAACACGTGGCATGCCTTAGTGGACTGGTTAGACTCCAAAAATATTGCTCTTGAGAAGAATTGATAGGACCTGGAATTTAACTTCTTGTCCTGTTGTCATTCAAAAACATAACTAACCCTACAACCCAGCTTTTGTGTTCTAACCTGTGTTGTTGTTGTTTCTTCCCACACCTGTTTGAAAAAAGAAGAGTGTATATTCAGTAATTTCACAATTTCACTGTAAGAACAGGGACATAAATGATTCAATTATTAGATGCCACTTTTCTTTGGAATAGTGATGTATTGCCCCAAAAGACAATGTATCTGTTTTTCAAAACATTTTTGTTTTAATTTAGTTATAACAAAAAATATAAACTATTCCATTTGCGTTACTATCTATTGTTATAGATAATTAGCTTTATCCAGACTTGTTCTTTTGCAAATGGAAATACTCATTCTGTTTGCAGAAGAGGTAAAAGTCAAGTGAGGGTTTTGCTGGAAGAAGCAGAATTGGTGAATATTGCCTGTCCGCTTCCTCCAGGAAAAATTAGGGACCATGCTAATTTTAAAAAAATTATAATAAAAATAAAATAAAATCTTAATAAATTACTGATCAGGCATGTTTTTAAACTGCACTTTTTACACTTGTCTTTCACATGATTTTAGAATTTCAAGATACCTTGGAATTTATTAATTTCTGTTGCAGCTAAAAATTAGTAAAATTTCATCTGCACATATGGTCTTTGAACTGCAGTTGGAAAAGGTTATTTGTGTCTCAGATGGCATTAAGACCATTAAGACTGTCACTTTTCTTGAATATTGTGACTAATATTGATGCGGGCGATGTTCATTTACTTGTTTTTATAGGAAAATCCGAAGAGATTATCCTTCTAAAATCCTCATTCAGTTGTGTGTTGCTTTGCTTCTTCTGAACCTGGTTTTTCTCCTGAACTCCTGGATTGCTTTGTATAAGAACGAAGGCCTGTGCATCTCAGTTGCTGTATTTCTTCATTATTTCCTTTTGGTTTCTTTCACTTGGATGGGCCTCGAAGCCTTTCACATGTATCTGGCCCTTGTCAAAGTGTTCAATACTTACGTTAGGAAATACATCCTAAAGTTCTGCATTGTTGGCTGGGGTAAGTATTTCTTTCTGGGTTTATATTTGAAATGAGAATATATATGTCCTTCTAACTTGTTTAGAAGGATGGAATCCCATACTCACCTGAGAGTACAGCAATTGAACGCAGTGGGGCTTTACTTCTCAATAGCCATATATAGGATTGCACTGTTAGTTGCTAAAGGGAGATCTATACACAGAGCCAATGTGCTGCAGTAGACAGTGTGATAGAATTATACTAGGATTTAGATTTCCATGAGACGTTAAACTCAGCTACATTAGTCAAATTACATTATAAATACATTATAACACTGCGACACCAGATGGTGCTGTAGAGCTGGAATTGCAATTTGGTGATATTTTGCATTGTGAGCTTTACAATGGTTTTTCCCCCAGAGCATTTTCAGAGTGTTTTTTTAATAGCTGTGTAGATCTAGCCATAAGGGACGCGGGTGGCGCTGTGGGTTAAACCACAGAGCCTAGGACTTGCCGATCAGAAGGTCGGCGGTTCAAATCCCCGCGACGGGGTGAGCTCCCGTTGCTCGGTCCCTGCTCCTGCCAACCTAGCATTTTGAAAGCACGTCAAAGTGCAAGTAGATAAATAGGTACCGCTCTGGTGGGAAGGTAAACAGCGTTTCCGTGCACTGCTCTGGCTTGTCAGAAGCGGTTTAGTCATGCTGGCCACATGACCCAGAAGCTGTACACCGGCTCCCTTGGCCAATAAAGCAAGATGAGCGCCGCAACCCCAGAGTCGGTCACAAGTGGACCAAATGGTCAGGGGTCTCTTTACCTGTACCTTACTATTATCTACCTAGGGATGAAACAGATCTGTCTGAGCTCTCAGAAAAAAAGATTTGTTTATACATATACGTAGTCATGTGTTTTTCTTCTGACGGTGATGTCAGCAGACTGCTTTCGAGTACCCTAATCTGTGGGATTTCAACTCCTTCTAGGAAACCTACTATACTACATAGTGCTGTCCTAAAGATTATAAATGTATATGTATTGCTCTGAATATTTGTAATATCAGGTAGTGCCCACCCACCAGCACAATGTGTCTTCAAATTCCTAGCCCCCTGCATCCCTCCCTGCAGGTCCTAAAATCTGCTCTGAAAGGTCAGAGCATCATCTAGAGTAGATTTGAGGAGCAGCATGCAGGGCTGTGCAGGGGAAGGAATCATTCTGGTCCTTTGTGCAAGCAGTCTGTTCCCACGACATTGTATTCCATCCTAAATACATGTTTTACTGTTGTTTCTATACAGCAGTTCTCATTGCCAGCTCTCCAACAACCTAAGATTGTTTTGCTGTATTTTTCATATACCTAATGCCTTTTTATCTTTCAGGGGTACCAGCAATTATAGTAGCCATTGTACTGATAATATCTCGAGATAACTATGGACTTGGCTTTTATGGAAAGTTTCCCAACGACTCAAATGATGAATTGTAAGTCAGCAACAACCGCCATGTGCTGAAAGTATGAAGTTGCTTAAGTGGTAGCATATACAGGGATGATTTTTGCTCCTCTTAATAATCATTCTTAAGGTCCTATGCCATATCTGTGACTGAGTTAGTACCATACATATCTCTGGAATGATGGAAGAAAAAGAAATGATATAAAATACGGATGTAAAATTAAAAGCATAAATTTAAAACATGATTGTGTCCTGAATATAAAGAAACAAGATATTCCATTGTGTTACTTTAGGTGTGATACATCCTTTTGAATGCACTTGATTGCAGTGATGAAAAAAGCTAAAAATTTAAACCAAGTGAAAATCTGATTAAATACACACACACACACACACACACACACACACACACACACATACACATATTCTGTAAAGGCAGTTTGTGGCCTAGTTACTAACTTCAGTTGCAAGTAAGGTAGATGTGTAGCGGTCTCATCAAAACTGCAGACTACATAGCCCAAAAATTTTTATTCTGTTGCATGATGGGATGCTGTTCTGCGGGGGGGGGGGAGAGAGAAAGGGCTTTACTGTACGTGGAACTAGTCACGTGACTTTCTCAGTTCTAGAGCTTTTCATTTTCAAAATGTTTATGGAACTGACTGTCTCTTTTCATGTCCCATTTTGTATTTTTTTTTTAGTTGCTGGATTAAAAATGATATTGTGTTTTACATCACGGTTGTGGGATACTTCTGCACAATATTCTTGTTGAATATCAGCATGTTCATAGTAGTGCTGATTCAGCTTTGCAGAATCAAAAAGAAGAAGCAACTTGGTGCCCAGCGAAAAACCAGCATCCAGGATCTCAGGAGTGTTGCTGGCCTCACGTTCCTACTGGGAATTACTTGGGGATTTGCCTTTTTTGCATGGGGTCCTGTAAATCTTGCATTTATGTATCTCTTTGCCATCTTTAACACCTTGCAAGGTATGTTCTTGGGGTTGTTGTTTTTTTAAAGTAGATCATATTAAGACATAATTAACAGAATACTTATAGCACTCTGTACAATGCACACAAAGCACTATCTGGATGCAATCCTTTGGTCCCGGCAAAGGGTGTAATAGGATCAGTTGAATCCTCCTCTTTGATGATCTAGCAGTTTTATAAATAATTAAAAAACCATGTAAATCCAGTGCGTCTCTTAAACTTTAACACATTCTTTTTTTGCAGGTTTTTTCATTTTTATTTTCTACTGTGTAGCGAAAGAGAATGTCCGCAAGCAGTGGAGAAGGTATCTGTGTTGTGGAAAGTACAGACTGGCTGAAAATTCTGGTAAATATTTTTTAAAAAATATTAAAATGTGTGTAGTCACAGTGAGTTGAATCCAAAGGTGCTGGGATAGCTCATTTGGTAGAGCATGAGGCTCTTAATCTCAGGGTCCTGGGTTCACATGGGGCGAAAGATTCCTGCACTACCGGGGGCTGGACTAGATGACCCCCAACTCTACAGTTCTCCGATTCTATGATTCTATGTATCTTTGTAAGCAGAAAGTGCTTACAAAGCAGATCCCGCACTGTTACAAATGGAGACGGGACGGTGCTGTGTAGAGGAGGGACTGGGAAGACACGCTTGCATGAACTCTGAGCTCAGATAAGGCTTCTTTGACTGCATCTAGAATTTACATTTTTCACTGTTGCCAAATAAATTTACCAATGTCAAACAAACCATTTTCAGACCATATACAGTGGTACCTCGGGTTACTTACTTAATTCGTTCCGGAGGTCCGTTCTTAACCTGAAACTGTTCTTAACCTGAAGCACCACTTTAGCTAATGGGGCCTCTCGCTGCCGCCACGCTGCCAAAGCACGATTTCTGTTCTCATCCTGAAGCAAAGTTCTTAACCCGAGGTACTATTTCTGGGTTAGCGGAGTCTGTAACCTGAAGCGTATGTAACCCGAGGTACCACTGTATTGGTTTGTTAGTGTAATTAATCTACTGTTTCTAACTCTGTAATTACGCAATCAGCAGAAACTGTTCTGCAGTGTTTATCAAAGCGCAAGCTGGCATGCTATGTGAAGCAGATTAAAAATCAATTTTATGAAACTGAGTTTTTGTTATTAGTGAAATTAGAGAACTTTGGTATTAAGAGAATTTGGATAGTCAACATTTTCTAAATTACCAAGGATAAAACAACAATTAAAAAAATGTAAAGTATTGGCAAAATCTATAGTTATAAAACCATTGGAGGGGGGAATAGGGGCTTTATAGATATGAGGTTTAAATTACCTTATTAATAGTACTTTTGAATGGGGCTTTAACATACATAATCATTCTTTTGTAATCCTTATTTTGCTGTAGATTGGAGTAGAACTGCTACAAATGGATTAAAGAAGCAGAATGTTAACCAGGCAGTATCCACTTCCTCCCATTCTTTGCAATCAAACAGTAACTCCACTAATTCCACCTCAATGCTCATGAATAATGATTACTCAGCGCAAGCAAATGGGAATGGTATGTATACAGTACTAAGATACTCAGCTTCTATATTGAACCAGTCAACTGGCTCGAGTTCTAACAAACTTTTTTTTAATAAACATTTCAGGCAATGTCTCCAGTGAGAGGAACGGCGTTTCTTTCAACGTGCAGAATGGCGATGTCCGACTTCCTGACTTTTCAGGGAAACAGCTCATGTTTCAAGAGAACCATGACACAGGCCCTAAGAAATCTTGCATTTCACTTCGAAGGACTTCAAAGAGAGGGAGCCTGCATTTTATTGAACCGATGTGACATTATTAAAAGTTGCTATTGTTTCACACAGTGACATATAGGTTTATTTTAACCGTTTTACATAATGTGAGAAGACTACCCCCCCCGCCCCAGAAAAGGACATTATTTAATATATAATAGCAAAGCTTCAAGGCAGCCTCCGATGGTCGAAAGAGTTTGTATTGTTTTTTTCT
Source organism: Podarcis raffonei (assembly GCF_027172205.1). Taxonomy (NCBI): domain Eukaryota; kingdom Metazoa; phylum Chordata; class Lepidosauria; order Squamata; family Lacertidae; genus Podarcis; species Podarcis raffonei. The sequence goes on from NC_070605.1 coordinate 66,388,386, forward strand.
TTTAATGTCAGTGAAATTAATTGACAAGGTACGTTAGACGTAGCATCGTGACTGGAAAACACGACCGGCTAAATTGTGGGGTTTTTTTTTTTAACAGTGGGTGTTACAAGTTCCTTTTACAAGTTCAACTTTCAGTTATGAATAACTCGAAACATTGTACAGTAATGTTGTATTACTATAGATAATTAGATGCGAAACTGAAAATGATGCTTAACAGTGAGATCCTTTACATGTCTGTTCAGAAATAAGTTCCAAGGAACTTACTCCTAGATATGTGTGTAGGTTTGCCTACATAGTAATATGTGATGTCTGCATCTTTTAATAGGATGTAGTCACAGATATAGTATTGTATATAGACAAAACAACAACTACCTTTGATTATCCTTTATATTTATTTCTTGTAAATTAAGTTTAATATTCCTTTGTATAGAAAAAAAAATAGTTGTGCAGAGTTTGAAACCTTATTGTAATTATAAATTTATATGAAGTGAATTATTTCAGTTTTCCTCGAATACTTGTGTAAGTATATACAAAAATGTGTCTGTGAAATAATTTAAAATGGTCATATACAAGTTGGGAAGACGTTAGATTCCAAGTATGACTTCTGTTGGTGAGCTTGCTCATCACAGTTTAAGAACACATGAAAGCCTATTGGGATTTTTTTTTTAAATCTACAATTTAAAGATGGTTAGAGGACAATCTACCACTTTTTCTCCCCAGAATGGTGGTGTCATGTTAAAAGAAAACCACTCACGGGTGTTTGGGCTTGAAACAAATTATTCAAGCATTGGTGAAGCCATGTCATTTACCCGGGATATAATAATAATAATAATAATAATAATAATAATAATAATAATAATAATAATATTTATACCCCGCCCATCTGGGTGGGTTTCCCCAGCCACTCTGGGTGGCTTCCAATAAAGATTAAAATACAATAATCTATTAAACATTAAAAGCTTCCCTAAACAGGGCTGCCTTCATATGTCTTCTAAAAGTCTGGTAGTTGTTTTTCTCTTTGACATCTGGTGGGAGAGCGTTCCACAGGGTGGGTGCCACTACCAAGAAGGCCCTCTGCCTGGTTCCCTGTAACTTGGCTTCTCGCAGCAAGGGAACCGCCAGAAGGCGCTCAGCATTGGACCTCAGTGTTCAGGCAGAACGATGGGGGTGGAGATGCTCCTTCAGGTATACTGGGCCAAGGCCAAGTCCTTTAGCAAACACTATTTATTCTTCATCCCTGCTTAGGGCTAACAGTTATGCATATCCACTTCTGCCAGGGATGTTTTCCAGCAGCAGATATATGTGTACACAAACCATTAATGATTGGAATCAAGGGACACAAGGGGTCATTTTGACAAGCAGTCTTTCACAAGTGGGCTATACAAGTCCTGCATGCTCTTAATACATCTCTGTAAAGTGCAGTTTAGCACACACATAGCTTTTGTCAAAGTCAAAAGTGACCAAGTGCCTTGGATATCTGATGATCAAAAAGGCAGTTCTATTTTCCATCTTCCTAAGATATGTTAACTGGCAGGTGATGGTCATGGAGCTTGGAGCCAATGGTCAGGGAAGCTCCAAAAGGTGCATCCTCATTTTACTGCATTAACAATATGACTCATGAACAATTAGCATAGCGTCACACGCCTCTCCTTTAACCTTCTAGACTGAATGCTGATTTTATGCTTAGACCACTTTCAGTATGAGTAATAGAACTGTTTATCCTTAGCTGCAAATTCTTGACAGATGCATTCTTGACACGTAACCTGTACAAAGATAATGAAACCAGCAAATGTCTTGTAATTTCATTTTTTTAGTAAATAATTCTGTTAGCTGCCTAGTAGATTTTGCTGTTGTTTTTTTTTAAATGAAATTTTGCTTACGCTTTTAACTTTTAATCTTCAGTGGCAGGAGAGAAATAAACAAATACGTATTTCTGCCAGTTATGTCTAGCCTAAGAAACGTCATGCCATAATCATAATTATAGCATTATAAGGCTGTTAGTCTTTAAGGTGCCACATGGCTATTTCTTTTTGCAACAACTAGCACATTATCCCCAATAAGCAAGTGACATTCACCCACCCCATGCTTTCCTTTTGGACTTATTTAAATGTGTGTAAATACTGGCATACTAGGTGATGCAGGTTCCACAAAATGCCACAGTACAGTGTCTGGAAGACCCTTCCAAAAATCAGTTTTATACCCTTTATGTGTATTTAAATTGTACAATTTGGAAGTAACATTGATAATTGCTCTGGAAGTAGACTACTTGTTGCACAGGTGGTGTCATCAGGAAAGGTTCTGCTGAAGACAACTGGGATTCCAGATGACATTAACAGATTGGAGAACTGAGCCCCAACCAACAAAATGAATTTCAGTAGGGGCAATGTAAGGTTCTACATTTAGGAAGAACCATATGTGCAAATCTAAGATCAGGAGGGGACACCTGTGAAAAGGATCCAGGGGTGTTGGTGGACTATGAGCTTAACATGAGTGCAAGGCAATGCAGCAGCAAAAGAGGCTAATGCTATTCTAGGCTGCATCAACAGAAGCTTAGTGTCGTGATCAAGGGAAGTCATAGCATCACTTTATTCTGCCCTGTGCTCAGCTCTGGGCAACACAATTTAAGAAGGATATTGACAAGCAGGAATGTGCAGAGGAGGGGGACCAAGATGATAAAGGGTCTTGAAAATAAGCCTTACGAGGAACAGTTTGGGTGTGTTTAGCCTGTGAAATAGGAGGCTGAGAGATATGATAGCCATCTTCAAATATCTAGGGGCTGCCATATGGAAGATGGAGCAAACTTGTTTTCTGGAGGGTAGAATCCGAACCAATGGATTCAAGTTACAAGAAAGGAGATTGACGGAACATCAGTAAGAGCTTCGACGGTGGCTCGGTCTCCCTTCGGAGGTTGTGGAGCTTTTTAAGCAGAGGTTGGATGGCTTCCGCTGAGATTCCTGCATTGCAGGTACTGGACTAGATGACCCTCCGAGGGGTCACCCTCGAGGTCACTTCCAACTGTACCATTATACAATTTATTAGCAGTCCAGGAACTTCCAACGCAGCAAGGCTGAGCATCTTAGCTGAGCGCGCGCGTAAAAGCTCAGCCCAGCTCTGCCCCGCGTCAGGCTACATTGCGCAACAGCAAAACAGCTTGCCAGAAAGTCCTGACAGGCTTACAAAGAGGCTTCATTTAAAAGCCAAACAGAACGGGCAGAATGCACCCACTGTGTTACATAACACGCAGGCGCAAAAGGAAATCCTCCTCCTTCCTCTCGCATTCCCCCCCAACCCCTTTTACCGGAAGAGCAAAGTAAATATTTTTTTTTTTTGTGGCTCAGGTCTTTGCTGTCACATATATATATCTTCGCAGACCTGCTTGCAACAAGAGGCGGGTTGTCTTCGGGATTTCGCCGGCCCCGTAACCAGTCTAATAAAGAGGAGGAACTATTTCTCGGGTCCGGGCGGCGCGTGCCTGGCTGCAACCTGACCCCGGGAGCTGGCCGCTGCGGGAGCTGCAGGCGCCTCACCCTCGCCGAGGGAGGCGCTCCCGGGGGACTGACGAGGCTCCCGGAAGAAGAGCCGCGTCCCGAAAGCGACCCTGAGCTTCCATTCCGGGGCGGTGGGGTGCCTGGGGGCGAGGGCGACAACTCTGCCAGGTCGGGCAAGCGGGCAAGGAATGGGGCTTCCCTGCTGAGGGGCGAGAGCTGCCCGCCCGCTCCTTTTTGGAGAGCTCGCAGGAAGAAATAGCACCGCGCCATCCCGGAGAATGGGAATCGGGGGAGATCCTTGGCAGGTAAGGGCATCTCCGTTTGTGGCGCACTTGCATGATGTGAGTTAAGTGAAAGGGGGATGGGGGCTGTCCGATGCTTTAGAATCGGAGGACTTTGTAGCTTCCCCTCCTAGCCTTTCGGTTGTATAGGCTGCTTAATCTTAGGAAAACGCACCTTTTGTTTTGTCAGTTGTTTTCTTTATTTATATACCGCTTGCTTGCAGTAGTTAAACCTCAGTTAAAAGTATTCAAAGAAGCAATAGGAGCCGTTAAAAACCATCAAAAGCATCTGTAGATATTTAAAATTAAAATTAAAAAGAGATTTAAAAAATATCAGCCTCTGTGTGTCTGGATAGGCTTGTCCAAAGAGAAATGTTTTAAGCAAAGTGCTAAAAAGTGAAGGCGCCTGCCTGGTATCAATAGGCAGGGAACTTTCAAAATGTAGGTGCCATTGCACTAAAACTGCAGAAGGATGTGCTGCTTGCAGCACCCACAGATTGAAAAAGTCAGGGGGGCATGTATTGGGTACGGTGGTCTCACGAGTAAACTGTTCCTAAGCCTGTGAGAGCTTTATATACAAATACTAACCCCTTGGACTTGGCTGGTCACAAATTGGGAACCAGTGCTGATCTCTGATCAGAAGTATTATGTGTTGGCAGGGTCTCACACCTGTCAGCACTTGTGCAGCAGCATTCTGTACTAAATGCAGCCAAGTGCAAGGGAAGCCCCACATAGTGCATTATATTATTATTATTATTATTATTATTATTATTATTATTATTATTATTATTTAAATTTGTGTGATGCCCTTCATCTGTAGCTCTCAGGGCAGTTCACAGCATAAAAACACAAAATACGCAATAAAAAACAAAACAATAACACACACACACACACACACGTGTGTGTATTGCAGCTATTCGTTCTTGAAGTCACTGAAGGCATCTTGCCCTGAAACTCCTAATGACTGCTCCCATTGACTTCATAACTGCCAGGGGCTGAGAAGCATTCTTCCAATGCCTCTCTCTGGACTCTCTCCCAGAACCACTGTGGTATAATGCCCTCAATTCCTATCCCATGGAGCTTGTCCAGGAGGGTACTATGGTAGGTGGTATCGAAAGCCATGGAGAGATCAAGAAGCAGGAGCAAGGCTGCACTCACCTTTTCCGGCTTGCTGTGAAGGTCATCCAAGGACAGTTGTTCAAGGATAGAGCACATTGGTGATGTTCTAAAGAAGACAATTCCAAAGAGTAGCCCTCATTTATAATAAAAAGCATCTAGCAACTTTCAGATATAAGCAGTTGAGGAGGACACCTGCTTTTAAAAAAGTAAAATAGTTATGCTAAAGTAATACCACAAATAGCAAGACACTGTAATACTCCAAGGCCTTTTTTTTCTTTTTTTGCTAGCGTAGTCAAACTATCATTTTGTACCCTCCCTTCTGTTTGTTTTCTGTTCTCAGCAGTGTAACACTGTCATGTTACATCAATAGTACATCAAATGATAAAAGTTGACCTGGTTACCATGGGTGTACACGGGTGGCGGCGGGGACAGATACCCCCCTAAATCAAGTAAATAAAAATACTTAACTGACCAATTGCATCACAAATAACTCAGTTCTGCCCCCCGTTACATAAAGATTGCCCCTTAAATAAATCCTGGCTATGCCCATGCTGGTTACTATTTTTATTTTCATTTTTAATTTTACTAGCGCTACTATTGTGCTTCACATTACTTAACCAGAACGAAATGCTACCCCGCCCCCCGCAAATTACTGGCCACTATTGCTAATTTAGGCTACAGTCCTATGCTTACGCTTACTTACCTTTGAACTCAATGTAAGCCCCTTTGAACTCAGTGTAAATGCATTGGGCAAAATGGGCAGACAGTAGCTCCCTCCAGGGCATTTCCTTCTCTGGGGTAGACAATTCTGGGATTCAGACACCTCAGACTTAGCTTGCATGTATGGCAAGGTCCTTCCTGAAGCCACATTTTGCTGTGCTGATTTCAAGATCCATTTATTTGGGTTGAGAAATAGAGATGGTGGTGGTTGCAGGGGAGACCTCCATAGTTTTAAATGCTTTGGAAACTGTTAATTTGAAAGAACGCAGCAGCATTTCTGCAGATTTGGTTGCATGCTTGATTCAGCAAGTTTGCTCCTACTTTGGGACGCGGGTGGTGCTGTGGTCTAAACCACTGAGCCTCTTGGGCTTGCTGATTGGAAGGTTGGCGGTTCGAATCCCCGCTACGGGGTGAGCTCCCGTTGCTCTGTCCCAGCTCCTGCCAACCTGACAGTTCAAAAGCATGCCAGTGCAGTTGGATAAATAGGAACCGCTGCGGCGGGAAGGTAAACGGCATTTCCGTGGGCTCTGGCAGTCGTCACGGTCCTCCGTGCGCCAGAAGCGGTTTAGTCATGCTGGCCACGTGACCCAGAAAACTGTGTGTGGGCAAACTCCGGCTCCCTCGGCCTGAAAGCGAGATGAGCGCCGCATCGCCATAGTCACCTTTGACTGGACTTAACTGTCCAGGGGTCTTTTATCTTACCTTTTACCTTTTATGTTTCTCAGGGTTTTATGAGGGCAGTTGTTATCCATGTACAATGATTCTTGGGTTTTGTTATATACACAGCTAGATGTCTAACGTGGACATAAGATACTGTTGATGACCTTTAGCACAGAAAATGGAATTGGAATGAGGGTGGAAGCTGGATTGTATGTGCCTATGGAGTATGGATATAATTTCAAGGGTACAGTAATATACTGAACAGCTAATATGAGAAGTAGTGAGTTTGCTTCCATGTAACTGTCTATAGGGTTGCTGCTTTAAGAGTATAGTTGAGACGGTGAATATATGTAGGCAAAAGGAGAAACTCCCTGGCTATTTTGTTGACAACTACTCTGTTTATTTTGGGAGAAAGATGCCTGCTACCATCAAGACCTACAATTCAGCCTGCTGATGGATGAGTGAGCTATTAGTGCTAAAAGCCGCTAGAAAGACATTGGCGCCTCCAGCCATCCAGCCTTTCTCTTGAAAAATGAGGAGCAGAAGCAACTCTGGAGTCCGTTTAGACGGCTACGCCCGGCTTGTTCAACAGACCATTTTGAGTTATCAGGTCAGTGCCACTACTTACAGGTGAAAGGTTTGTTTCTGTTTTTAACAACTCTCTGTTTTCATATTTATTTTTAGCAATCATTGTTTGCTTGCATATCAGAGCATTTGCTCTGACCTGTAAGATGTTTGCTTTAGCTAGATGTGAAGAGAATATTTTGGATCATAGATTCATGGAATTGCAGAGTTGGGAGGGATCCCGAGGGTCATTCAGTCCTGCACCCTGCAATGCACGAATCTCAAGTAGATCATACATGATGGATGGCCAATCCCTGCTTTAAAACCTCCAAAAAAGGAGAGTTCACCACCTCTTGTGGGAGTCTGTGCCACTGTTGAACAGCTCTTACCAGCAGAAAGTTTTTTTCCTGATGTTTAGTTGGAATCTCCTTTCTTGTAACTTGAATACATTGGTTTCCTACCCCCCAGAGCAGAAGAAAATAAGCTTGCTCCATCTTCCATGTGAGAGCCCTTTTGATATTTGAAGATGGCTGTCATATCTCTTCTCAGTGTCCTCTTTTCCAGGCTGAACATACCTAAGTCCCTCAGTCATAAGGCATGGTTTCCAGACCGTTTATCATCTTGGTCACCCTCCTCTGCAATCATTCAAGCATGTCAATATCCTTCTCAAATTGTGGTGCCCAGAATTGGAGACAGTACTCCGGGTGTGGTCTGACCAAGGCAGAGTGGGACTAAAGTCTAGATGTTTGATTTCCATGAGTACATTATTTCTGGGTGAGTGGTAACAAATAACCAAGAAACATTGGTGAGGCAGTCTGCAATAACTCGCTTTTATGTGAGTTACCTTCCATAAAGTCCCAAGCATAGACATCATAATGGGCATCTTATTAGATGCCTATGTAATTCTACCGCTCCCTTCCAAAGTTCTTTGAGCAGGCCGAGAAGGCTTTAAATAGTTTTAAATGACTGACAGATTCCAGTGATCAGAAGGGCATATTGCCCCCTTTTTAAGGAAATGCAGAATGTGGGCAGGGGTCTCTCTCATTCTCAGGCCTCCACATGTCTATCTCTGGTGACAAAGTCATTGGCTTCTGCTGCTTTGGGATTTTGCTTACCAGCTGAGCTTGTATCCCCCCTGCTCCTTCCTATCAAATTTTAGCTGAGTTGAGCAGCTGATAATAAAATGGATGGAGTGTTTTTACCCTTGACAGATGCTTCAAGGGAATTTCCTAGCTCACAGGCTTCCCCCAGAGCCTACTTTCTCCTCCCCAGCTTGTCTGCCACATCTCTGCCTACTCCTCACCTTAGAAGTCTAATACATGGTTAAGATGTGACATTTATCAGCCCAGAGTAGGGAACGTTTGGCCTTTTGCAGACTGTGTGGAGTGATGCTTTGCTGTAGTTGCTGCTGCTGCTTTTTCAGCACATGTAAAGTTTTCTTTAAGATCATCTGTGCATCCCTCTGAAGTTTCTGAGTCCTGACATGTTAATCCTCCTCTCCATTTCCAACATTCATGCTGTGAGTGCCAATTCATACATAACACCCACCCATAAGAAGGCTTGGGGGAACCCCAAGGTTTGCAAGAGTGTAAAGAAATCTTATGGGGGGGAACTGAAGGGAATCCCCTAAATAGCCCAATAAGGGCTGAGCTTGCATGAAATATGGAGGTAACATCCATTTAAAGCATTCTTTAACTGTCATGGCTTCCTCCCAAGGAACAAATTTGTTAAGGTGGCTGTGAGTTGTAGCTCTGCGAGAAATAAACTACAGTTCCCAGGATTCTTTGGGGGAATCCATCTTTGTTTAAAGTGGCATAAGACCACTATAAATGCATGATGTGGATGCGCATAACTGTTGGGAGGAAAACCAGGGAGAGGACTGGAATAGAATCCTGAACAGTAGCACTTGACCCAGTGAAACATTTTGCTGCATTATTCCATTTTTTCCACTTCATATCACTTACATATTGTGCTGTTAGAGCTGCTTGTACATTTATTCTTATTTTAACAAAATTTATATGCCGCTTACTCAAACAAAGAACCTCAAAGCAGTTTACAAAAGACAATAAAATATTCATTAAAAATACCAATAAAAGCAAACATTAAAAACCAGGTAGTTTATATATAGATATAGTCAGTTATTTTAAAACAGTTATTCTTAAATCACTGATTCTTAAATCACTGTTTAAATTCTTAATATTGCATGCTAAAATTACATGCCTTGTTAGGCTTGCTGAAACAAATAAAGTTTTTAGCAATATAGCACAAAATTGGCACCATCAGTTTCCATGTGTAGGGGCCACAGATATCAGTAATACTAACTTGGCTAACAAGTACATGTGTCTTTTAACCACACATATATTTGTTAAATGGATAATGGTACATCTGTCATGTTTGGATATATTCTGCTACATGGAAATGATACAGGTACAGGTGAATAGTCTCTGTGACTCTTAGGATAGATGTGCCTATAATTGTAGGCACGTGGTTGGCTGCTAGTATTTATTACGTTGTGGCTAAGAAATAAACCATGAGCATTGCAAAAATCTTAGGTAAAGAATAACTAGAGCCATTGGATACATTTGGGCTCCTGGATAAGAATAACAAAATGCTCAAATTCTCCAGTTTGTTGAGCTGAAGGCACCCTATGAGAGAGAGCAGCAGCGTCTTTTGAGGGAGCCTTCAGTTAAAATACTTTGATCTACAGTGATGAGAGCAGGATTTTTTCCATGAGTCACTTTCCAAATATACTTCTCACATAGAAGTGTATGCTGGAGTAGGACAGAATAAAGGGCATAATGCAAATTGCAGACCCTAAAGGTCATTGACAACTTTGACACCAGACTATGTCAGGAGCAGACTCTACAGATGACAGATGCCAATTAGTATTGTGTTTAATATTGTCTGCTGGAATAAGACATCACAACACCAGGCAAACCTCAATAGAAAACTGAGGAAGATGTGCCACAACAAGTCCAGTGCAACTCCAAAACTGAGTCACGTTTTACTTAACTTGAGGGAAACCTTGAAATATAGAATTAGGAAGACTCCATGCTGTACGTGCCAGAGATCCACTGTGGTGTGTGTATGTGCATTTATGAAATCCTTCTGAAGTCAATAGGACCTCTTGAGGATGAGACATGGTGGGTACAAATCTATTTTTGAGAGTGGCATCTTTCTTTTCTTCCTCCCTCCACCCCACCCTTCTTAAAACTCTTTTCACACAGTCAATGCCTTATTTTCCTACTTTCATCTCTTTAGCCTGTGCATGCATCCAGCGCAACAGGATTCTAGGAGGGAATGGGCCATCTGTGGGCTCCTCTCTGATCCCCATCTCAGTCCCATTATGCTGCCTTCATGTATACATAGGTGGTGCGGGAGAGGGAGGCAGGGCTCCAATTCGTTTTTTTAACTAAACCAAACCATGGTTTAGTGTGAAAGACCAAAATTTCCCAGAGCAAAGATCGTGGCTGCAGTTCTCTTTCCCCAGTTCTGCTGTTGTTCTGCCACCTGTGGCTAAGCTGTTATTTGGCTCAATGTTGCACCCGAACCTGGGCTTGTAGCTTTCGTGGCTCCAAACCAAAAGCTATAATCACTGTTTGTTATTGGTTTACTGCTTTTGGTTTGCTTGGGGGAGACATACTATGAGCCTGGGTTTGGGTGTAACACAAAGCCAAACCGTGTGGAAGCGGCAGGAGGGCTGGATGAGGAGCGCTGTTGCCACAGTCTTTGCTCTGGGAACCCACAGATATGCTCATTTGCACTAAGACATGGTTTGTGTGTGTGACCTGGGTTGTGCAAGCAATGTGCCTGCAACACAAGTGGATCACACTCTGCTTGTGTGTGCATTTTAACCAAACTTTCACTGTTTGTCTGTTTGTTTTTAACAAGGCATGCTATCTGCATTCTGATTCTTATGAGTAAACCACACAGTTTTATTTCACCACTGAGATGGCTCTAGCATCACTGCACAGCTACAGCGAAACTGATGTTATGTAAGCTGTCGTGTTTACCAGAACTGCACTGTGGGCTAGACTCTGATTCCTGCTTAAATGGGTTTCTTAAATTGTTAATTGTTCTAACAAAGACATTAGAGCTGCAGAATGGTTACACCAGTGTAGCTGAGGATCAAATTTATTCTTCTTCTTCTTTGGCATTATGCAAGTAGTTTGAATATCATCATACAGAAAAAAAGATAACACATTTGCAGGTTTGTACAACCTTACGATTCTGCATGTTGTGTATGCTTATCTGCAAGTATGATGGTAGATACACAGCTTTGGTAAACTGTGTTAGTACAGTCTCAGCCAAATCCTCGTCCCAGGGGAATCCCTAATGATTTCGCTAAGATTCCCTTGCAAGAAAATCTGTTCATGCAGACTTATTTTCAGTGCCAGAACCATGGCACATTAGTTTTGTAATCACAGTCTGATCATGTAATGGCTGCATTCATTCAGAAGCCAAGAACCTTGGCTTAATAAACTATTCTGTTCATGCATTCTGGTGCATGACTCTTGCTTTGCTCATCACCTCAGCCTTCCCCTGGCATGAAGGGGCAAGTGAGCCAGTGTAGCATGAAATCGAAACCCAGAATCCTGGTTTGTTTCTGTCCCACCTGCCAAGTCACTGGCCAGGGTTCAGTTAAGGTTTGCTGTTGGCTTATAAATCCTGACTTGTTAGGGACGAACAAACCACAGTCCAGCATTTGGATGTCACCCCAAGCTGTTTTGTGTACCTGCTCATGCCAGGTGGAGAGTGAGGTGGAAGAAATCAGTATTGTGCACAGTATAATTTGTTAAGCCAAGGTTTCTTGGCTTATCGTTACATGTGAACGCGGCACTGGGTCAGTAAGGCATATCAGTAAGTGGAGATTTCTGAGCCAGAGGGCAGATTTGCACCCACCTGCTCCACGCTTACCACAGTAATAGTGCCTTCTGCCTGCTCGCCTTCATTCCCATTTGCTGCAATATTTCAGACTCCAGTTCCTTATCATAGCTACTGAGGGTTGGCACTCACCCAGCAAACAGCATTAACACGATGGCACATAAGGAACTTCCCATCCATCAGTAAGATACTAATGGGACCAGAGACTTACCTTCTTTTGGACTTGCCAACTTCACGTAGCAGCTTGAAGGGCCCATCTGTTCAAAATAGAAAATGATTGAACGATAGGACTCTGAACAGTATGAGATCTACAAACCTTGAGAACAACCAGTTGGGTGTTTGTTTTTGGAGTCCTGAGACAGAGTACCAAAAAAGCATCCTGAAAAGATGTATTGTGTCCTTCCAATTTTGCTTTGATCTGTGCCTTTTGCACAGGAGTGTGGTAGCACCGATCCTTTGGAACTCCCTGCCTATTGATATCAGGCAGGCACCTTCACTGTATTCCTTTTGGTGCCTGCTGAAGGCATTCTTATCTAGACAAGTCTATATATTAAAACTTCGTGTGAGTTTTAGTTTGTTTTAGTCTACTGTATTGTTGTTTTACCTTTCTGTATGGTTGTGAATTTTTTAGTGATAATTTCATTGCTTTATCTTTTCTGTAAACTACTTTTGAGTTTTCCCCAACAATCAAGCGGTATATACATTTTATGAAATAAACAAATAGAATACAATGATATTTCACCAATGTACTTACCATGAAGGTTCCTACCTATGTGCTTTAAGCAGGCCGGTGCAGAGATTGTCTGAGGCCTCTGCAGGAATCTTATTCTTGGCTTGACAGTGTAAAGCTGTAAGGCTCCTGGCAGAGGCCCCAGGCCAGCTCAGCCCCCAGAGGCCTGGGACAAGGCTACCTGTCCCCCCTGCACGTGCCTGGCTCTAAGTACCATGGATGTGAAAACAAGGAGTTGTAGACTACTTCTCTTTGCATACACAACATCATGCTATTGCAGGCAGTGGAAACCAGCAGTGCAAAAGCACAGAGTGACTTCTAAGCTCAGTTCCTTTCTCACCACACCCTTCTCACTTGTTACCCCTTGTCCCTCTGGCACCAAGACATAATTTGGGTAGTATGATTAGTTATGAGTTGGTGTCTTCCACAAGCACATGGGCAGTCTTTATGTTTACGTGCTGTTTATTTATTTTTGTATCTTACAGCACAGCCCTAATCATGTCTTACTCAGATGTAAACCCTATTGAATTCTGTGGGGCTTACTCCCAGATGTGTGGGGCTGGGATTAAAGCCTTAAATAATTAATTACCACGCAAGAGCAAATTCCAATTCCAAATCCAATTCAAAAATAAGCTGTGCGAACTCCTGTATATCTTCATTTAAAATGTAAGAAATGTTTTTAAATGCCATGGTTTTGCCCCAGGTAAGCAAACCCCCCTAACCCCTTAATTTATACTGTATTTTACTAAGACTTTATTCCCTCAAAAGTTTAATAATTAATAGGTTTAGGGATAAAAATAGTCCACACACAACCCGGCTCTCCCTGTGACCTTGAAGCATAAGGACAGTTGATAACAGCCGTTGTGGCTCTGTAATATTTCACAACGTTTCAAAACCTAAAGATCATTCTCTGTTCCTGTGCACAGTCGGTTCCCCAGAAACCTCCTCCTTAGAATGTTCCATTACTCCTCTGGCTCTGAGCCCAGAATGAAGCTGCTAAAACACACGCCCTCCTTCTTTTTCTTCCCATAGCACAGAAATGAGTGCTGTAATTGACCTATGTCTAAAATGCAATATTAGACAAAACTACAGGTTCCATACAGACATGTGAACCCGTGTGTATGTGTGTGTTTGCCCCCCTTTAAAAAAACCCTGAATGTAGCTTCCAATACTGCAAATTTCAGTGTAGAAGTGGCAGGAATAAAAAGCCTGCTCAGCCAATATTTCTCTGACCGTTTCTCTTCTCAAAAAGCCACACACACCCCAGCTGATTTTTAGCTTACATGAAAAAAAGATAAGGCTGTGTTTCCTTACGAGGTGAAAAGCAATGGAGTTGTTTTGAGGGGGGCATGGGGAACATCCCAGATGGAAAAGTTTAAAAGAGCTCCTTTTGCTCTGGCCTGGCATATGGCTTCTTCAGGCAGCTGTAGGGGCCTCATTGTTTTGCAATCCAGGCCCAACCATAGTTTTCATTGGACCGCTGGGGATGTAGCGGCCAAATGCAGGAAGAACACCCATGAGAAATGGGTGAATCTACCTCATTCATACTTTCTGAAACAGTACCTGAACCTATGATTCTATGGTTTCCCCAGTGAAATTCGCACTTCTCTGAATTTTGTGGTACAGTTCTCTAGCCAAGTAATGTGTACAAAAATGCACACGCTAGGGTAAGGTGTGCTTAGAAGTGCTCAGGCTGTTTAACCCTTAAAAAAAATCTTCTTTCAGAACCCTGTTACAGGACTGCTCTCTGCCAGTACTGAGCAAAAGGATGCTTGGGTACGAGATAATATTTATAGCATTTTGGCTGTGTGGGGCCTGGGGATGGCCTACAGGAAGAATGCAGATCGGGATGAAGATAAAGCCAAAGCATATGAATTGGAGCAGGTATGTCTTTGGATCACTATTTACTTTGTGTTATGATATGTAAAGATGAATTTATTTATTACTTACTCTACAAGTGAATAAACTATCATTTTCAGTGCATAGTGAATCCTGCTTAATTTATGGGTGGTGTTAAAAAATTGGAAAGTGGTAAGATCAAAGCAATGGATGAGATTTGGGGGAAGCAGCCGTTTGATGATTGACTTCATAAATCCATTACCCACATTTGAAGGACAACTTTGTACAGTAACGATATGTGAGCTTCTATAGCTCCATTCACAAGCTCACCTGAAACAAGCTCAATTTTAGGCCCAATTCCTAGCAGGCTCAAATTTTGACATTTTGGGTGCATTTCAAGTTTCATGGAAGCCAGATTTCCTCACAAGTTCCTTCTGATGCCCACTTCTCAAAGCTCATCTGACTTTTATAGCAGCAATGGCAATCTTTCTTTCTTTCTTTCTTTCTTTCTTTCTTTCTTTCTTTCTTTCTTTCGTCTGTCTGTCTTTGTCTTATTCTTTGCTATGGCCTCAGAAACTCAGGAAATCTTTATGTCTTAGGAGGTGCTGCAAAGCATAATGTGAATGCTGTTGCTGTTGTTTTTACTGTTACTGCCACCACCACCACCACCTGGTAAGTTTCAGTGGCAAAAAGGAAGAGGGTGACTGAAATGGCAGAGGGAGCTAATTCTGGGCCTGGTGCAGAGCTAATCATGATCCAAACCAGAAATATTTGGGATTTGCCTTGTAATTAGCTTGCCAATTTTGAATGAGGAAAGCTCATGCTTCAAATTCCCCAACTTTGAACTACAGCAGCATAACTCCATGCACCAACATTTGCCTGCTGTGTCCCTGAGGAAAATTCTGAGCTTCTATTTATAGCATAGGAATGATTATTTTAAAAAAATTCTTTTGGTTCTGTGACCATCCAATCACTTTAGCCGTGACATAAAGCAATTGCTTATTGTTCTAGCTTGTATCTTTGTCATAAAATCAGGTTACGCAGCTGAGCAAATTGTTTTCTTAAATGTATAGGATGGTTTTGTAAATGTTCTCTTTTTTTTTACACGAGCATTGATCATTAGTTATTAAGACCCAAAATAATGTTTGCATGCTTTCTTTAATTATATTCCTGCAGAACGTTGTGAAACTGATGCGGGGACTTCTGCAATGTATGATGAGACAGGTAATGATAAACTGGATGACTTGTGTTCTGTTATTTTCAGTGGCATGACCAGATTTAATGATACCAATGCAATTTTAGGTGTGACGAATGGGATACACTGCGGAAGGCAGGTTCAAACAAAGTAGTACTTTCGGTGTACTGAAAGTAGTACCTAGCTGTTCCTCTGAAACCATTTCCACTCTTGGGAGGGAAAATGCATTTTGGACTTTGCAAGCTAAAATGAGTCCAACTAAAATGAATTTAAGGGCAGCCTGCCATGAAATGGATATTACATATAAAACTATTTTAAGTGCATGTTCTATTTATAGAGCATACCTCTCTAGTATAAATGAAACAATCCTCCTTCTTGGAATTGCAATACGCTAGTGGCCTGAAGGAACAGTGGGAGTTATTGTCCCATGCAAATTGCAGGTGTGAGAAGACCCTCACTCTGTTTATTGCACCAGAGTGCAAATGACTGAAGACCTTCAACCACCCCCCATGCCTAGGTTCTGGCAAATATCATCCTCTTCCCACACTGGCTGTTTCTGCAAGAAATATTTTGCACTTGAGAGCAAATGGTGTTGTAATGGTTCTAGGGGTTGCTCGTGCGTAAATCAGCGCCACACCTGGCTGGGTTACCTGGGTGAACTCTTTCTGTCCGGACAGCCACTCACCCGTGGCTGTCTCAATCGCTGGCAGAATCCGTCAGTGGGCGTTTCTTGAACTTCTTCCAGCAAAGAAGCTCTTTGATGCCTAGTCGCCGCTTACTCTCCCTGCACGGAAGCCTTCTGCGCAGGGAGGGTGTGGGCAGCGGAGGACCCGTGCTCTCCCCGCTGGTCTCCGGCAAGGAGTCATGGAGCCACCTCGCCGATTCTCTCATCTGCCCCCCTTCTCCACTGGTGCTATGCTGATTTCCTTCCCCAGAAGATGGGCTGCTTCTCTGCCTCCCGGGACGCTCTCCGGAATCCCTCTGGAGCCCTCCCTCTCCCTCTGGCTCCGATGGCAGTCCCCTGACAGGTGTGATTAACATTTTGCATAGTTGGGCGCTTCAAGTGGTTAAAATAAAAAACGCATAGTCTCCCTGTTTCCGTCTCCCTAGCAATTTCACTATAGGCACACATGTGAACTTACTGTACACGATCAGCGACTGAGAGATTGTGTTCAATGTTTTTAATTTGACATTTTTATCCTTGGGCTAGAATCCATGACATTTTAGCCCCAGTGCAATGTTCTTGAAATACTTTCATATTCTTGTGTGGTTGCTGAGAATGAAAACACTACCTAATTCTGCCAGGCCCAAATACTGGCTAGGATGATGCCCATTTGGATATTTCCTTCCTTTATATAAGTCCACTGTTGTATAATGTTGTGTAAAGGATGCCTGGTTTCTTTTTAGCGGCTCTGTTTCCCAATTAGAAGCTTCTATCTGTGTGTCAGTCTTCGAAACAATCTAAGAGGCAGACCAACGTGACTGGCTGTTTACAGTAAATTTCGACAGCTCTATTCAAGAGACTTCATTGCTTTGTTGAAGAGGAAATAATTTGTTTTAAGAACCGCCCCCCTGTAAATTATACTGTACCAAAATCTAGACTGAGGCAGAATTATTATTTTGAAAATGTTTATGACTAAAGAACTACTTTCAGAATATTGCTTGTTTTTCTTAGGTAGATAAGGTTGAGAAGTTCAAGCACACACAGAGTACCAAGGACTGCCTGCATGCCAAATATAATACAGCCACTTGTGGTACAGTAGTTGGAGACAATGAGTGGGGACATCTACAAGTAGATGCAACTTCCCTTTACCTTCTCTTCTTGGCTCAGATGACAGCATCAGGTAAGCTACATTGGAACTCATAGTTCTTTTCTAACCAAGGACAGTTATAATCAGCAAGGAACATTTCACCCCTCAAAAAAAAATCACATTTAGTATCAGACTTGCCTTTTAATATAGTCCATATGTCTGCTTAGTTACAGATTAGAGTGGACAAGTTGCCTTCCAGATCTCCTGTAGTTGTTTGAATGGCTTGACCTTCTGTGGAATGACAATGACTAGCTATTGTGTTCCATTTTTATTTGGTTTGGAATCTGAACACTGTAAAATGGTTTTGGCAAGTTGTTCTTGGTTGATTGTTTTGCAAGGGACATCTTTCAACAGGGATGAGGAATCGGGGGCCCTCAAAATGCTGTTGGACTTCAGTTCCCATCAGCCCAATCTAGCATGGCCAATGATTAGGCATGAAGGGGAGCTGTGGTCCAACAACTTCTGGGTGACTACCTCCGCCTTCAATGAAAGCAGCTACTCATTCATGAATCCTTTTCATTTTTGTGCATGGGTACATGGTAACGCATATTTGCAATGTGTTACCAAGGACACTCATCCTATAGATGACTGACAGACTGCCCACCAACAGGTGGTTGTTTCAGTACTTAACAGTCTGTACTTTAAATGCTGCTTATTGCCAAAGAATTATTTTGCTTTAGTTAAGTGTTTAAATCACAGGCATGATGTATGGCACTCATGGGAGTCTGAGATTATGGAATAAGGTTATCACTGGAAAAGCCCATCTCCATTTAAGAACTGAGCATGCATTTTATTTTGGACAATATATTTCACAGAATTAAAAGCCACTTTAAACATTGTCTTGTGCAGTTTGTTACACCTTTCATTGTTTAGGCCATTGTTCTATGGGGTGGAGCGAATGGGTCCTCAACCAGCAGTTGTCTATGGTGTAACACACAATTTACATGCAGAAGTTTTTCTCAGTGCTCTACCAGGAGCATAAGAACCCCCAAATGGAACTATTGACTGGAGTTAAGGTACCGTATTTTTCGCACTATAGGACGCACTTTTCCCCCTCCAAAAATGAAGTGGAAATGTTGTGTGTGTCCTATGGTGCGAATGCAGGCTTTCGCTGAAGCCTGGAGAGCGAGAGGGGTCGGTGCGCACCGACCCCTCTCGCTCTCCAGTCTTCAGGAGAGCCCCACAAGCTCGGGGGACAGCGGGGAGGTGGAACGCCGCCATCCCGCTGTCCCCCGACTTGGCTAGAAGGCTGGCGACGGGGAGAAGCCTGCTCCTCCCCGTCGCCAGCCCCGCAAACTCGGGAGACAGCGGGAGAGGCGCAGCGCGCCCTTCCTGCTGTCCCCCGACTTGGCTAGAAGGCTGGCGGGGGGGAGAAGCCTGCTCCTCCCCGACACCAGCCCCGCAAACTCGGGAGACAGCGGGAGAGGCGCAGCGCGCCCTTCCCGCTGTCCCCCGACTTGGCTAGAAGGCTGGCGGGGGGGAGAAGCCTGCTCCTCCCCGTCGCCAGCCCCGCAAACTCGGGAGACAGCGGGAGAGGCGCAGCGCACCCTTCCCGCTGTCCCCCGACTTGGCTAGAAGGCTGGCGGGGGGGAGAAGCCTGCTCCTCCCCGTCGCTAGCCCCGCAAACTCGGGAGACAGCGGGAGAGGCGCAGCGCGCCCTTCCTGCTGTCCCCCGACTTGGCTAGAAGGCTGGCGGGGGGGAGAAGCCTGCTCCTCCCCGACACCAGCCCCGCAAACTCGGGAGACAGCGGGAGAGGCGCAGCGCGCCCTTCCCGCTGTCCCCCGACTTGGCTAGAAGGCTGGCGGGGGGGAGAAGCCTGCTCCTCCCCGTCGCCAGCCCCGCAAACTCGGGAGACAGCGGGAGAGGCGCAGCGCACCCTTCCCGCTGTCCCCCGACTTGGCTAGAAGGCTGGCGGGGGGGAGAAGCCTGCTCCTCCCCGTCGCTAGCCCCGCAAACTCGGGAGACAGCGGGAGAGGCGCAGCGCGCCCTTCCTGCTGTCCCCCGACTTGGCTAGAAGGCTGGCGGGGGGGAGAAGCCTGCTCCTCCCCGTCGCCAGCCCCGCAAACTCGGGAGACAGCGGGAGAGGCGCAGCGCGCCCTTCCTGCTGTCCCCCGACTTGGCTAGAAGGCTGGCGACGGGGAGAAGCCTGCTCCTCCCTGTCGCCAGCCCCGCAAACTCGGGGGACAGCGGGAGAGGCGCAGCGCGCCATCCGGCTGTCTCCCAAGATGGTTTGGAGGCTGGCGGAGGGCTTCCTCCTCCCCCAGCGCCGCAAGCTCCCAGAGCGATGCCAAAGCTGCGCGCAGCTTCGGCATGGCTCTGGGTCCCGTTCTGGGGGAGGGGGAAGCTCGGGCTTCCCCCGCCCCAGCCCCGTGCCTGGCGGGGGGGAAAATAAATTTCCCCCCCTTTATTTCCCCCCCCAAATCTAGGTGCGTCCTATGGACTGGTGCGTCCTATAGTGCGAAAAATACGGTAATATGTATTCCTAATGGTGGCTCTTTCTTATTTAGGATTGCGTATTATATTTACCCTTGATGAAGTTGCCTTTGTACAGAATCTTGTGTTTTACATAGAGGCTGCCTACAAAGTTGCTGTAAGTATGCTCAAGGTCATTTTATTTATTTATTTCAAATAAAATTGAAATAATGTATTGGAACAAACCAGGATCTTAAACCAACTTCCAACCATTGTTTAAGAATGAATGAATGAATCTTTATTTGCGCCAGCGATCGGCCATAGCAATAAAACAACAATACAATATACAAAGAATAGAGAGAAAAAGTCAATTATATAAAATACATTTTAGGGTTTTGAATCAATAGTCAAATAGTGCATCTTATTCTGATTGCCCCAGCTAAAAACTTTGCAACCTTTGCTGTCACCTGCTCATCTTGATCTGCCAAGAGAAAGCACACTGTGGCAGTGGTTTAAGATTCTGACTTTTTCTTTTAGTGGTAACCATAGTTTCCTGGTTTGGCTATAACAGGAAACTGTGATTAAGTAATCCAGCAAGTATTAAATTGTGGTGTGCCAAGAACGAAGGATGGAAGAAGGGGTAGAACGAGGAAGGATTATGCAAGCAAAAGCCTTGCGCATATGTCAGCTTAATGTGTGAACCAAACCCACTGAGTAGTGTTGCTTTAGTTCTTCTCTCTTAGTCACAATAGTGTATGCACAGTCCACATCTACATATGTGTATCTCTGGATCTGAGAAGTTGCTTTTTAATTCTGCTTTCCTCTTTTGTTTCAGGATTATGGCATGTGGGAACGTGGTGATAAGACGAACCAGGGCATCCCTGAACTGAATGCAAGCTCTGTAGGAATGGCCAAGGTGAGATGGTTGTTGCTTTTGTTGTTCTTTTTTACTGTAAACTAACAATGGTATGGTATAATGATAAATGCAATACTTCTGGTCATTGATTTTTGTGAAACTTACTTCCTGTTTAGTGTTGCAACCCAAGACTATTGCAATAAATAGAAGGTTTGCTATTGATTTCTAATGGGTCTTGATTGTACTTTTCCCAATAGTAAATAGCCACTGTGCTGTTGTTCAATGGATAGAATATTTTGAATTTGAACTAAGAGATGGTAATTCACATTCCTGATTTAAACACACACACAGAGCCAGTGTGGTGTAGTGGTAAGAGCTCATCCCATCGCTCGGATTTGAACCGCCGACCTTCTGATCGGCAAGCCCAAGAGGCTCAGTGGTTTAGACTACAGTGCCACTTGTGGACTTTACCTTTAGTGGTTAGAGTGTTGGACTAGGACCTGAGAGGCCAGGATTCAAGTCCCCTCTCAGCCACGAAGCTCACTGTATGACCTTTGGGCAGTCACTGCCTTTCAGCCCAACCAACCTCACGGGGTTCTTGTGGGGAGAACCATGTCTGCCACTTTGAGCTCGTTAGAGAAGAGGTGAGCTACACATTCAAAAGTAATTAGTGCCACAATTTCCTGGAAGTTGCTGGTGCTGGTATGGCGGTTTGCTGTGTGATATTCTGCTATATGTACTGAGCTCCTTCCATTCAGCGCAGCTGCTTTGCCAAACTTCTATAAGGTGGGAGTGATTTTCAGCCTACACCACCCAAGTAAAGTTAAAAGCAGGCTTAATTCAGTGATCTTGAGAAAATATGCAGCACTTTGAAGCCATTCTTAACTGTTTTTTCTTCCAAGTGAATTTGGTTGGAACAGGCTATTAAAGTCCACTGTCAATCTGCAATAGGGAAATATTGCAATCTCTCTTAAGGGATTCTTATGAAGTAAAGTAAGATAAAGATTTTGTGCCTTTTGGCTATATGTACATACATACATGTGTGTGATTGTTTTAATAGTTATTCACTTGCCATCTCATTCATTACCAATACTTGAACTTTTCAATACTTGAAAAGTTACTGAGCACACACATATGTTTCTGAAGGCCGCACTGGAAGCAATTGATGAATTGGACCTTTTTGGAGCTGGAGGAGGACACAAGTCAGTTATTCATGTCCTTCCAGATGAAGTTGAGCATTGTCAGGTAAATCCAATTCTCCTTTCTATCTCAAAGAAAGTACAGCAAAGCACCCACCCCCTTATAAGCTCTGACTAGCCCCCTCCCCTAGAAATAGACATCAAATTATGGTTGCACCACCAAATTCAACTGGGTGCTATTTTCAGCTATGGAAGCTGAAGATCTGGGAATACCAGCATTTCATAACTGATTGGAAATTCCTATTAGTTCTCATGGTTTTTCATGATAGCAGCCTAATTCTGTTGCCAGATGGGCCAGCCATTGCTGTATCCTGCCAACGCAGCAAATTCCCCTCCCATGTGAATTAGTTTATTAGAAAATAGCTTGTAACATTTTATTTCACAAGTGACCAGGGTGCTCTTTGTACGTCTGATAAAACACTTTGGCATGAAACTAAATGTTTTTATTTTGTCTTTGTCTTGTCTTTCGCTGGTGCTCTGTGTATATTCCGCTCAGTCTATCCTGTACTCCATGCTGCCAAGGGCCTCCACCTCAAAAGAGATTGATGCTGGACTTTTGTCCATTATTTCTTACCCAGCCTTTGCTGTAGAGGATATGAATGTTGTGAATGCAACAAAAAACGAAATTATCACCAAGCTGCAGGTAAGAGTTTCATTTTGGCTTCTGAACAAATCTTCCATTCATTTATCTATAGATGATAAGCTTGGCCATATTTGTTATTAACAGAAGAAGAAAGCATGTTCTGTTTGACTAAGAACAAAAGATGCTTATATAAAATAAAGCAATGCTTTTATACTACAACTAATTTGTTTTTTACAGGGACGGTATGGCTGCTGCCGTTTTATTCGAGATGGCTACAAAACACCGAGAGAAGTACTGTTTCTGAAACTGTCACTCATTTTTATTTGCATGCCACTTTTCCATGGTGAACGTCCAATATCAGAATTGTTTTAAAAATAGCAACCCTGGGGGAGGGGGACCTCATTAGGACTGGAATGTGCAAGGAGATAAGCTTAACCCTTTCCTTCCCTGCTGTGGTCCCAAGGAAAGTTGCTTTACCTTCCTGTTCACACACACAGCAAGGTTGATGTTAGCCCTGGAAATTATGCTTCCATAGGCATCAGTGAGAGCTTTCCACTTGGGGTTAACTTCAGCTGGTGGAAGATTTTTGTCAGAACTGTAGCATGGGGAGAAAGAGTAAACTGACCACCCTGAGACAACTGTTCTCATTCTGATTTAATTTTTTAAAGTTTCACATTAATTGTAATCATTCAATTGATATGACATCTAGATTGGCCCTCAGTGCCAATCTGATATATCTGTACTTCTAAGCTAATTTCAGGTTGCCAAACTGGCATAGTCCTTTGGAAAGCTAAGTGCTGTGTGCAACAAAATGGAACAGAGAGGGGAATGCTTCTGCTAGATGAAACTCCTTGGAGATTTGGCAGAATACAAGCATAATACATTGTGAAATAGCACTGTAATAATAAAGCATGACATGAGCAATTACATTTCTAGGATCCGAATAGATTACACTACGATCCTGCTGAGCTCAAGTTATTTGAGAACATAGAATGTGAGTGGCCTGTATTCTGGACCTATTTCCTAATTGATGGAGTGTTTAATGGAGACAGAATTCAGGTAAGGTACATGATAAGTTGAAACTGTAATAATTATTGTAGCAGGTATTTTATGAATCAGCTAAGCTCCAGTAGTTGGGTAGAAGAGGATAGGCAATCTGATCATTCTCCCTACCTGCAGCTTTTGCACTTACCGTGAGGCATCCTAGACATCTCTGTTTAAAGGAATTAATGTCCTTGTGCTGAGGGGACAGGTAATCTCTGCTTAAGATTTTAGAGAGCTGCCACCAAACTGGACTAAATGATGACCTCACTCAGTATAATACAGCTTCATAGGTTCCCTTTCAGCAGGCTTATATCATGGCACCAACTGTGATATCTGTGTGGCCAGAAAGGGAGAGAAAGACTAGAATGCTTTCCCTCCATTTGCTCCAGTTACCAGCATTATAAGCTATGGGGATGTGCTGCTCTCCTCACACAGTGCTGCCTCGCCTCTCACCTGCAAGGTCTCCTGCACAGCAGCACTTCACGTTAACTCAGTAGCAGTGCGTGTGGCACAAGAGATGGGAGCTCTAAACTCAACCCTGTGGCCTTAAAATTGTAGCATCAGGTGCTTCATTCATTGACGGTGACGAGAGAAGGCCTGGTCTTTGTATGCAAGGGATGTTGGGCTCTTCTTATGTTCTTTTGTTCATGGGGTCTCTGACACGGACACTTTTCACAAAGAAGATGTTGCCAGCATTCCCAGCACTGCATAGGTACTCTTCCAGTTGTTAAAAAAACCAAAACCCATGAGCTTCAGTTCCTTGGTCCTTGTCTTGTACTTTGTAGGTACAAGAGTACAGAGATGCTTTGGAGGGGATACTCATTAGGAAAAAGAACGGGATTCTTCTGATGCCAGAACTATACGCTGTTCCTCCAGATAAGGTAAGACAATGTGGAACATGTCTGGTTTTGTAAATTATCGACCTCTGACACACCATGTGCTTCACCCAATTATGTATGAATGTTGTGTTGTCCATTTTCTGTGATATATTTTAACCATTGGGATTGTATTCAGCTTTAGATTTTAACAAGTGCTACACCCTCATAAATCCTCGGTACGTGTGATGTGTGAACCTGTTCGCATTCTTTGTTTCATTTGCTAGGTGAATGAAGAATATGAGAATCCTCACACAGTGGACCGTGTCCCAGCTGGAAAGCTTCCTCATCTGTGGGGCCAGTCATTGTACATTCTTAGCGCCCTCCTAGCAGAGGTAACTATGTTTGACACAGCTTTGACAATTATGACAGGTTCCTTTGACCTTATCGTCCCCTTTTCTAGTTGCATTAGAGATCAGATTTCTTTCAGCAGTGGCTGGAAATAATTTTCAAACTGGAAAATTATCGGAGCCAACTCTGCCCACTTAGACCAGCCTTCTTCTTAACTTTGGGACTCCAGCTGTTGTTGCATGCCAACTCCCACCAGCCCTAACCGGTGCAGCCAATTGTGAGGGATGTGTGGTCCAACAACATATTGGTACCCAAGGCTGTCCGAAACCTCAATGGTTTTGCACGATCATGAAGCTTCCTTCTTCTGTGCCATTGTCCAGGAATGCACTCGCTTAAATCTGTATAATTTTCCTCACCTTCGCAGGGATTTCTGGCTACTGGTGAAATCGATCCATTAAACAGAAGGTTTTCAACCGCTTTTAAGCCCGATGTTGTTGTTCAAGGTTGGTGGTTATTGTTACACAATTTTTTACTTAACCCCAGCACAAATTAAAGGAAAAAGGAAATAAAAATGATGTGCTTTTACCTCTCCATCAAGCGGATCTCACACTCGTCAGTGTTCTAATACATAAATAAAATAGCAGTATGCTAGGAAAAACTACTGGAGGTCACTGCCTGGGGGAAATTGCCGTCCTTACGTTTCAGTGCTGGTAAGCAGTAGTGAGGGAAGCGGGTAGCGCTGTGGGTTAAACCACAGAGCCTAGGTCTTGCTGATCAGAAGGCCGGCAGTTCAAATCCCCGTGATGGGATGAGCTCCCGTTGCTCGGTCCCTGCTCCTGCCAACCTAGCAGTTCAAAAGCATGTCAGAGTGCAAGTAGATAAATAGGCGGGAAGGTAAACGGTGTTTCCGTGCGCTGCTCTGGTTCTCCAGAAGCGGCTTAGTCATGCTTAGCGGCTTAGTCCACTGACCTGGAAGCTGTACGCTGGCTTCCTCAACCAATAAAGTGAAATGAGTGCCGCAACCCCAGAGTCGGCCACGACTGGACCTAATGGTCAGGGGTCCCTTTACCTTTACCTTTAAGCAGTAGTGAAGATGCTGAGTGTTGCAGCCAGCACTGTGCAAAGCATATGCTGCTGTGTGGATACTTTCTCAGGCTGATGTTGTGCAGTTACCTGTTTTTGTAGGAAGGTCAGCAGTTTCACATTTGAGTTCATCAAGAGCTCTCAGAAGGGTACTATCGAAGCTCAGCTATTTCTTGATTTCTTTAATTTGTGAGGAAACCATCTTTGTTGTGTGCCTTACTTCTTTAGCTTCCCTTCTTCAGAATGTCAGTTCAGACATGGCTACCTGCCCTGTGTCTTTTGCAGTGGAAATAGACCTTTGGCTTAATTAAGCAATCTATGGCTCTTTAAACTTTGACTGCAAAGGAAATGTTTAAAGTGCAATATGCAATGTGACACTAGATGGCAATGGTGAGCCTTATGGAAAATTCAATGTATTTTTTAAAATGCTTTGAAAAAAGCATTTTCAGAATATTTTTTACATGTGTAGATTCCACCTCTCTCTCTCTCTCTCTCTCTCTCTGTTACTATGATATGTATTTTTTGTGTTTTATATTGTAAACCACCCTGTGGTCCTTGGATGAAGGGCAGTAAAAATTCTTAATAAGTAATAAAAATAATAAAACTATTTTTTAAAAAAAATAATATTTATTACTTTTAAAGCTTACAAGAAAAAAAGAGAAGAAAAAAGACGAGAAGAAAAACAAAAGAGAGAAAAAAAACAATACAATATATAAACAATACAAAACGCAACCTTAACACATTAAACTAAACAAAACAAAACAACAACAGTTTAAAAACATACATCATACCATTTCAATACTCTATCTTTCATTCCCCTGTTTCATCGACCTCTTTTCACTTCCCTTTTTGTATTCCACTTCTGTTAATTGTTTCAGCAATTCCTTTCCATCTTTCTCTATTTTTTGTCATATAATTATCTTAACATATTTTTAACCTTATTTTCCATTAATGCTAAAGTACTTATTTATGCTTAACTCCTTATAACATTTCTACTAAAGCCATAAAATTTCATTCCAACATTTTTCTAACACTCATTAATTTTACAGTATTTCTATATATAAACTTTAAACTTTTCCAATCTTCTTCCACCATCTCTTCTCCCTGGTCTTGGATTCTGCCAGTCATTTCCGTCAATTCCATATAGTTCATCAACCTGGAGATCTTCTGTCCGAGGCTCTTAACTCTTTTCCAAGTCCCTTCTGCAGGTCTTCTTCATATTCTTTGATGCTGAAGAGCAGATCTCGGGGAGACTCCAACCTAACAATGCTTTTATTCCTTCTCGACAGGTCAGCCAACTCTCCATAGTTAAAACTAAGGTCCATATAATATTTCAGGACATGTTTCAAAATTCCTCCAAATCCAAAGGCCCCCACAACTCCAATCACCTCCTGACCCAAATCCAGGTCCCAAAGGTCAGTAAATCCCTGCATGAAGGGATCTATTAAACTTTCCTTCTCCAGTCCGAGCAGGGCTCCGATCCTCAAAATCTGACTTTTTCTATATTCAGTCATAAAAGGCCTCAACTTATAGTCCTCAATTTGCCTCTGTAAGGCTGGGGCTCCCACTTGTATTACTTTAGGTTCAACAACAACAACTTTCTCCTTCGTCTTCTCCCCAATTTGTCCTGTCAAAGTAGATTCCTGTGTCAAATCCTGAATAATTTCTGTATTGATGTTCACTTTTTGTCCCAAATTAATCACTTTTTGTCCCAAGTTATCAATTTTAGTAGTCATAACATCCGTCTTCTTGTGGAGCTGTTCCAGCGAGTAGCTTATCTTACATAATGCAGTCACTAAGGCTTCTTCTGTCGACATTCTTAAATGGTCCAAGGTCAATCCCTGATTCTCACAGTTTCTTATCTTGCAGCTGGAGATTCCCCAGCTCCACTCTTGTAAAAGTTTTAAAAGCTCCCTCTAGAGGGAAACAGTCTCCACTTGTATCAATCCTTTCAAGCACAGTTCAAGCAATAAAGTTAGTTTCAATTTTTAGTTACTTTTCCTCCTTTTTAAACGCAGAAGAGGACAATGGAAACAATATATTTCTCTTATTTAGCTAGCTGTCAACATACGTTCTGTTCACAGTCAATGAACTCTCCCAAGACGTCAATCTTACTGGCAGCCCGTTTCCACGTTCAGAGCGGTGGTAATTTGATTTTCATCACTCTCTCCTGCAGGCTTACTAGGTCCAAAATTTCCCCCCTCTTCTCCTGCTTCCAAGGGGGGTTTAATGATTTTAACCGATGGAAATTTAATCCTTTACGAAAGGCTTTCCAAGACTTTAGCTTGCAGCGTCTTTGCTTCAATCTATTTACAAAAGAGGAAGGCGGACTTCCTGTTTGAAACCTTCCCGTTTCGGTGCCAAATTAAGATGTTTAAAGATCCAATTTTCCGTTCTACTCACGGGTAGTTGTTTAAAGTCCAATTGTCCACAGGAAAAAGTCAGTGCTGTCCGGCAACAGCAATGCGGCTTCACTCCGTGAAAGAAGCAGTCAATTCGAAGCACCGCGCCGCTCACCCCACGTTGCTCCGGATCCCCGAAACCGGGTTTCCCTGCGAGTAGGGGAGGCGCAAAAGGTGCCAGCCGAATCCCACGTCCACAGGCTTCTCCCGCCTGTGGTTTTTAGTGGGTCTCCGCCTTCGCCGTGGCGGCCAGACCCTGATTTCCACACAGCGGATTCCTCCCGATCAGAGGAATTCCACCATTGCCGGAGGCACTAACCTGGAAGTCCTAAAAATAATAAAACTAAAAGCTGCAGGGAATTCATCTCTGCAATCTCCTTGGCACACCTTTTAACTTTCCCGTTGTCTAATGCTCCAACCACTTCCCTAACTGGTTCCCTGCTTCTGAAGTAGTCAAATGGTATTATTGTCGCTATCATTATTATTGTTGTTTCTTTTAGTGATATGCTTCTGAACTTCTTTACTTTCTTTTCAGTTATTTCTTGTCCCCTTGCATTTTAGTTTCCAAGTTTATTTCCCTTTTTGTTCTTTTCACTTGGGCAAGTCTTCCATTTTCTGAAGGAAACCTTCATTGATTCTGCTTGTTAACTACCGTACTTTTCTGTCTATAAGACGCCCCCTTGTATAAGACTCCTCCCCATTTTGGGGGACTAAATTTTAAGAAAATGAGAGGAGATGGCCCAGAGTTGTTGAGCCTCTCCCCCCACGCAGCTGCGGGCAGGAAACACTCCCTAGATCGTTTCCCACACGCAGTGGCATCGGGGAAGTGGCGCTCACGCCAGCCATCTGGTTTGCAGGAGCGCAACCTCCCCTGATGCCGCCACGCATGGGAAACGATCCAAGGAGTGCTTCCCATGCGCAGCAGCATCGGGTGAATTTGTGCTCCCCCCCCAAAGACCTGGCTGGTGGCTCACAGCTTATCCCCCCCCAGCTGTGGGCAGGAAACACCCCCCAGATCGCTCCCCATGGCATCTGGGGAAGCTGCGCTTCTGCCAACCAAATGGCTGGTGGTGCGGCACTTCTCCCCCCCACCATGCTACTATCTGTGTATTGGACGACCCCAGTTTTTTGACGTGATTTTTTAGTCAAAAAACCTCATCCAATACACGGAAAAATATGGTAAGTTGCTGTCATCTTAGACTCAATGGTAGCTTTCTTGGTCAGTTTCGCATCCATTCTAAGCTGGGCTTCTATTATTGTAGTGTTAGATAAACTCCAGTATGTCCAAACGTGTCTTTTTTTATGTTCCCAAGCCTCAGGAAATACCCATGTGGGATAGCCATATAACAACTTTCATCCTTCCTTGATTATCTTAGGCAGTTAGGTACAATGGAAAAAAATGTCGCTTATATCCTTCCTGAAGATTTGTGTATCTATAGTATAGTATTTCCAGATGACTTTTTTTTTTTTGCTTCAGATATTGAAGTGTTGCTCTTTATTATAATTTTTTTCTCTTGTGCAGTAAATGTCATAGCAGAGACAAATGAAATTAAGAAGCTGTTGAGACACCATGGAATCCATGTTCAGAGCATTGCTGACATTAACCCGACCAGAGTTCAGCCAGCACGGATTCTGAGCAATCTGTATGCCAAGCTTGGTAGGTGATGTAACAAAGGGATTGTGAAACCTTATCATTTGCTTACCCATCTTTGCTGCTCAATTCCCGTGTCATTTTCTTGTTTGGAATGCAAGTTTAAAATCACATGTCATTCTGAACTGAAATTGTGGGGAAGTACAGTGGTACCTTGGGTTACATACACTTCAGGTTACATACACTTCCGGTTACATATGCTTCAGGTTACATACGCTTCAGGTTACATATGCTTCAGGTTACAGACTCCGCTAACCCAGAAATAGTACCTCGGGTTAAGAACTTTGCTTCAGGATGAGAGCAGAAATCGTGCTCTGGCGGCGGCGCAGCAGCGGTAGGCTCCATTAGCTAAAGTGGTGCTTCAGGTTAAGAACAGTTTCAGGTTAAGAATGGACCTCCGGAACGAATTAAGTACTTAACCTGAGGTACCACTGTATATGTATATGCCCGTTTTAATTCTGAAATGTTAGCACAGTCCGAAGTTCTGTAGCTCACCAAAGCACCATCGCCACATTCTCTGTGACGCATAATGTGCCCCTTATATGCTTTGTTGGAAACTCAGTTTCATTGCCTCCTGAATTTCCTTTTGTAAGGCACACCATATGATTTAAAGGGGAATGGAAGCATGCCTCTGGCTTCTCCACCAATGCTGGCTCCTTTTCCTCCAGCCTCTGTATGTTGAACAAGATTTGAAGAGGGAGCTGATGTAATTTTTTTTATTAAAAAAATGCTCCTTCATGCAGTTAAGCAATTCCATTCTGCGGGAACCTGATGCCATAGGAGCCTCCGTGAGCACAGCCACTTCTCCTTTCAGACTTTCATTCACTGGTGTGGAAGTCAGGTTGGAGCCGGGAAAATGGGCACAAACGCTGGCAGTGAGATATCTGTGTGGTCCTACCCCCTGTCAATCTCATCAAGCCCCTTCCTGTGCACACAGGAAGCTCCCCCTGTAGTTCTGAGCCCAGGCCTGAACACCAGTGTGCTGGATTATAGCAATTGCTTTTTTTAAAAAAAAACCCAACACAAATCTTTGCAACAGTAAAGACTTCTATAGTAGATATGCTTTCATAAGCTTTTCTGTTACCATTTAATGATAAGCAGATAACAAAGCAGTTGAGTGTTGGCCAAGAAAATTCTAGCCATAGAGATTTTAACCATTCTTCTTAAACTTATCTAAATAAAGCCAGAAGAAAATATCAAAACACTATTTATGTAAAATGTTTTTGGCCACGAAATATGCAGAGCACTGCTTTCATTGATCTGACAAGAAATTGTAACGGAATTGGGCAAAAATGTTCTAGTTGGGACTGTGTTGTGTGTTAGAAAAATAATTGGTATTAGAAGAACCAGGGAGAGGCTTGCAAATTTTATACACCTCTTCTCTATGCCTACATATAGGCTCGTGTTACAATATTTTTATTTAAAAGTAGGATCGATACAATGCTTTTCTAATGTTAGTAACATTGGCCTACTTGCTAATTCCACTCAAAAGGGTACTACAGTGGTACCTCGAGTTACAAACGCCTCAGGTTACAAACTCCGCTAACCTGGAACAGTTACCTCAAGATGAGAACGTTGCCCCAGGATGAGAACGGAAATTGTATGCCGGCGGCGCAGCGGCAGCAAGAGGCCCCATTAGCAAAAGCACGCCTCTAGTTAAGAACAGTTTCAGGTTAAGAACGGACCTCCGGAATGAATTAAGTACGTAACTAGAGGTACCACTGTACTGATTTCATGAATTAGGCAGTGCCTTTCCACGAAATTTCATGCTTGAAGCAGTGCACTACTTGCTTTGCAAAAGAACAAGCCTTAAAGCCTTTTGGAATATAAGGATAATGTTCATGATTTTTATATCTTGCTTCCGACAGCAAACTGTTTAAGACTAATTTGTGTTGTATAAGAGCAGAAGTAAATGTTAGCTGTATTCTTTTGTTCTTCCAGGCCGCAACAAGAGCATGAAGCTGAGTGGAAGGCCTTACCGACATATCGGTGTCCTGGGAACATCTAAGCTCTATGTTATAAGAAATCAAATATTTACTTTTACCCCACAGGTGAGCTTGGAAAGCTTCCTGTTTCCCAATTGCTGGTGAAACACTTTGCTTATTTACATATCCCTTCTTGACGTTATGTAGGCTGAACTGATGAAACTTGTACCAAATTCATTCCAGCCATTTACACACGGAAATGAAATAAAATAGGAATACTGATAAGCTCATCAGCTTTCCAGAAAGAGAAAACTAGTCTTGCTAATTACACATGCCAGAAGTGAGCACATAGGGATGGGGATCTTCCTGAGGTAGCTAGAGAACATCTCCCCATCAAGGATGGGGGAGAGTTGCAGGTGAAGTCATGGGGTCCCTCATCCCTGGGTTGTGATGAGCTTCCATAGAACTAATGGTAACAAAGCTTTTGCCGAGAAAGAAATCTATAAGCACTTGTCTTCAATTTGTTTTTCCTTCCAGTTTATAGATCAACATCACTTCTATTTGGCTTTAGACAATCGGATGATTGTGGAGATGCTACGAACAGAGTTGGCTTATCTTACTTCATGTTGGAGGATTACAGGAAGACCAACCCTCACTTTCCCAATAACCAATACAATGCTCAGTCAGTAACATGTGACCTTTATCATATGACCTTGTATATTATGGTCGGACCCAGCTTTTTCTGAATGTTCATGCCATTTGCAATAGAAGCTTTTTCATTATTTGTTTATTTTACATTCCATACTGGATGAAAAATAAGAGGCAGGGATAGATTCTATCCAACAGAGAAACAAACGACTTTCTGAATATGCAAGACCACTTTTCAGGATAAATTTTACATTAATCTGGCTTTTTTTTTAAAAAAGGGGGCAATTTGAAGCTGTGGGTTGTGTATTTAAGTTCCAAAATTAGTATTATTATTTTTTTGTTTCACTCTAAAGTGCTTTCCTCTCGTCCATGGCCTTAGATTTGATGCTGCAAATAGCAGCAGCCTCTTTGAGCTGGAGTTCCCTAGCAACCGTGTTCCCCACTTATGGAAATAGCTACTGAGACATCTTTGTGTATCCTTACCCTGCTCTTCATAGGGGTACACCAGATTAGAGTGAAGATAAAAATATACAGTTCATGTAGTGAACAAGTACTCTGTGAGCATAGCACCAAAATGGAAGACCATCTCCTTTATATGCAAGAGGTTCTAGGTTCAACCCTGACATTGCCAGGTGGCTCTGGAAAAATACGGCTTTCTGAAACCCACTGCTTGTCTGTGTAGAATAATACCTGGCTAGATGGTTCACTGTTGTTCCCAAACAGATTTAATAAGTGAAGTGGTAGTAAAACAGAATGCCAGTATATGGTGCACATATGGTGCACATTGGAACTCAGTAGGACTGAGTTAAAATGCCTATAGTTGAGATTTCTCCCCCTCCCCATCTTACAAAAGGGAAACTCAGACGAGTCAGCAATACACTTTTTCATTTTTTCTTTTGGTTATTTTATTTTTAAAAAGTATTCCACATTGGATATGCTAACTTATTTTTAAAATGAGTTGATAAAGGAACCTATTGCCAAGATGCATGTTTTGTTTTCCTCTTTTTTAGCCAATGATGGGTCTGACATTGATCCAGCAATTCTTGCCACAGTAAGAAAACTTGGGGATGGCTACTTTGGAGGGGCCAGGTAGGTGCCACAATCCCATTGACGCCTGAGGATATTCCTCATTCTCTGGCTTTGACAAAACATGTCATCAGACTATTGTGTTCTCTGTCTAGTGTTTCATAGGTTTGCCCCCACTAGTCTCTTTTGAGCTGGAGGTAGTCGCCGTACTTCCTGAGTCATTTGTCATTGTAGAGTTGTGCGTTAATCATGTTTGTTTTGTATGCTGTTCTGAGGGCAGGAAAAGTAGCATGCATATTAAAGGTAAAGGGACCCCTGACCATTAGGTCCAGTCATGACCGACTCTGGGGTTGCAGTGCTCATCTTGCTTTATTGGCCGAGGGAGCCGGCATACAGCTTCCAGGTCATGTGGCCAGCATGACTAAGCTGTTTCTGGCAAACCAGAGCAGTGCACGGAAACGCCATTTACCTTCCCGCCGGAGCAGTACCTATTTATCTACTTGCACTTTGACGTGCTTTCGAACTGCTAGGTTGGCAGGAGCAGGGACTGAGCAACGAGAGCTCACCCTGTCGTGGGGATTCGAACCGCTGACCTTCTGATCGGCAAGTCCTAGGCTCAGTGGTTTAGACCACAGCACCACCCGCGTCCCAGGCATGCATTACCAGAGAGCAAATTGCATTAATGGAATTTAATTTTGTAT
Source organism: Podarcis raffonei (assembly GCF_027172205.1). Classification (NCBI taxonomy): domain Eukaryota; kingdom Metazoa; phylum Chordata; class Lepidosauria; order Squamata; family Lacertidae; genus Podarcis; species Podarcis raffonei. Next base: position 66,422,374 of record NC_070605.1, read on the forward strand.
AAATGCACATAAGTTTGTGGCATGGGAGTTACTAAAAAAACAACAAAAAACTTGGCAGGTTGCACATCTATTCAATGGAAGTTGCTCTCAATTAAGCATGTACAGGCAAACACTGTATTGCATGCATTCAAAGAACACACAACTGTGCACACGTGGGCCTTTCTTCAGAACTGGAAGAGGTTGCAACAGGGGAAAGGTGGGCTTATGCATACTCTACTGACATGCACAATGACCTGGAATGCAAGTCCCATGCAAATTGGGGGGTTGCCTGTATCGGATTGCAGGCTTAGCCCAGTGTGTTGTCTCTAAGTGGGCAGTTAGAAACCTTGGAGTAGCTCTCAAGCAGGGTGTGGTCTTGATGGCTATTCCTGTTGTTTCCCATAGCATCTAGTAATAGCATCTAGTAATGAAAGAAAGAGTTGCTGCCAGCATGGAGACCATTTAGCTATGATTGTATAGAGCTGTGCTTCCCTCTTCTGCACAGTGCCAACAATAGTCAAAAATATAGCAAATGCTGATTATAGTGGGAAAAGGTTTATATCTAGTGCAATAAGCATTCATATAAAATGATGTTCTTTTCTCCTTTGGCTGCTTTGATGTTTGTTCTTCAGGGTGAAGCTGGGCAAGTTTTCAGACTTCCTGACCACTTCATTCTATACAAACCTCAGCTTTCTGGACCCTGATTCTGATGGAAAGCTCTTTGATGATGACAATGAAGGTTATTCCAGCCCTGAAAGTGGATATGAACTAGATTATGCAGACTTCGGCAACAAAGGTAATACTGGTTTTGGTTTTTTAATGTTTCAAATTATACACACACTTGCCAAAGTAAACACATCTCAAAGCCAATGCCAGAGGAATATATTTTAAATCGGATCATAAAGGAATCGTTGGCTTTCTGGAGAGGTTGTTTTGCCCGTGCTGGTCTTGAAATTTGTATTTGGGGGATATCTAACAGCATGTTTTAAATGAAATGTACAGATAGGTGGACGTAACTATGAGTCATTCTTCATGGTCTCAGACGGAACTCTATCCCAGTTCTCTGGGCTCTGTGTTTGAGGACCCTCTTCAAATACAGCCTGACAAAAGCCGGCTGAGTATTTTTGGTGGCATTTTTCTTGACTGAGGACAGTACTGTTCATGTTTCATCTAACTAACAGTGGACATTTAAAAAAAAAATCAAACACTGTTATTTAAATGTTTGCATATTTTTAAGCTGCCTGGGATAAGTTTTGCGTATAGAATATGTCTTCTATATTCATGTATTGTTGAATTGTATTTATTACTGAATTTGCTATAAATGTTGTTCTGTACTGTTGCGGGGGAAACTGTTACCTTGCAGCCTTCTGATGAGGCTCATGGTATGCTGCTATTTCCTTATATCCTAGTCTCATTGTAGGATCTCTCTTGTCTCTGAGGACCCTCCCCCCCGCCCCTTCCTCTGTGTGTGATTAGAGAGAGGTGTAGCAACACAGTAGGGCCAGAGTGATGGAGGAATCACACTGATAGAAGTGGGAGAGAAGAGACCAGGAGTTGCAGAAGGCCACAGGGAGGAAGAAATGAGACTGAGCAGAGATGGAGATCCGAGGGAGAAAAGGAGAAGCCTGGGATTTGTGTTGGATTCGTTGTCCTGGCCCTAATTCCTTCACAGAGGAAGGGCTGGGAAGTTAACCTCTTCCTGAACAATAGAAGATGATACTGTGAGCATCTGTAGCAGCTGCAGATGAGCAGGGTGTGTCAGGGAGAGGCAAACGGGAAAAGATGAAAGGACAGAAACCAGCAGTTATAGAGAGCCTAAAGAGATTATCAGCAGCTTGTCGTCTGACAGTCAGTCTGACGTAAAGGGGGAGGAGGATGAGTCTGGGACAAGTCATGCTGTACACAGAGGAAGTAAGGGGAGGAGTTTGCGCAGACTTGCATGCTGGGTGAAAAAAAGGAGGAAGTAAGATTAGAGGGAGCAACTGCGCACAAGGGGAAGGAGGTTAATGGAAACGCTGGAGATGTACGTTTGAACTTTGTCAAATGAATCAATTGTTTGGAACTGGCTGGGAGCCCGGAGTCTTATCTATGGCCAGCTGGACAGCACTAAGCCTCTGACAGGGTGCATGTGAATGGTGTGTGAGATTGGTGCACAACTGCCAACAGGAGGGCCATTTTCGGCCCGGGGGGGGTGAGTGGATTTACATGCGCTCACCGACACGCACGAAGATCCGGAATGCAACCCCCGTGCAAACGGGGAGTTCCCTACATTGCCTTGCCATGGCCTGAAACATTTAATCATTGTATCTTTTTCTTTAACAAATGACTTAGTGACTATTTACTATTATTGTTTTACCTGTGTTGTTTTTCCGATGCCAAAAGGTGATGTCAGTCAGAAGGAAGTAAAGTTCCAGTGTCTCTTTCAAACTGATTTCCTTTTGAACCTGTTTTGACAGAATCCCAGGACGAACTGGACCAGTATATAAACACAATGTTACAGAGCACTGCTCTTAAATCACACTTGCCTCCGATATCAAAAACATCTGGTTCAAGCTATGTGTTTAGTGCTGCTCATTCTACCAGAGAAATACTGTCAATCATGGCCAAGACGAAGGGTCTGGATGTTCCCAGTAAGTTTTTACAGCATTTTGAGTTTTATAACATTTCACAGATGAAATAGCTGTAAATGCTAAATTGATGCTAAAGCTAAGAATAGTGTTAAAACGGTTAGTTCATGCTAATTGTAGTTACCAAGAAATATTCCTTATAGCACAATTCCTTTGAAATAATGTTTCATTTTCTGTGTAACGGACAATTAGCTTGTCATCACTGAAGCTCCAAAGTTGAAGTGGACATTATGATGGCATGTACAAATGGGACAATTTGCAACCAATTTCTGTTGTCAAAAGTTCTCAGTAATAAGCATCACATTGTGACCACATGTGTAAAGTCAAGAATAAAAATTGAAAGCTACAGAGAACTCTCTAGTCCACTGAGCTGATGAATAAGGGAGATAAGTGCATAATCAGATTGTAAATGATGAAAAAACACACTTACAAATCTGAAGGAGGGAATATGTCGTGAAATATTTGTTAAAATCATCATTACTGTTGCCAAGGGACATCATGGGTCAATAGGTGCTGTACGTCATTTGCGAGGTGCTAAAACCTAGAAATACAGTGAAAATTGGGACAGAACTTGATAATTAACTGCAAATTGCACAGAGTATTAGTTGGATATACTAGGGAGAAAAAGTGTAATTTTCTGCAATGTGAACATGCCTTTAAAGGGTATACACACTTAATGCTTAGCGTTCTGTCCAGTGTTGAACCAAAGCATGCTGACATTAACTTCTGCATTTTAAGATACTATCTTTCTCCAGACATGAAAACATGTTAGCATATTACAGTGATTGCTGATTTCAGGTGGGAGAAACAGAGAGATTAACTGGATGTTACATATTTTTTTCTTCCTACTTGGGAAGGAAGTGAGTTGGAGAAGAGGAGGGGAAAGGATACTTAACCCTTTCCCTACTTCCTGCTCAAGCACTGCTGCCCTGGACTCTTTTGGGCAGGGTATAAATTTAATGAAATAAATCAACATTCTGAATTGCCCCCCTCAAAGCATCTTTCTCTGTGCCAGTATTTTCTTGTACTGCACGACTAGGTCCTTAATATAATGTTTTAGTATCCGAAACACTGTGGGCTCTTACAATAGCACTTCTGTGTACTTAGAATGACCTGGTTTGTTTGCTTCCCAGATGTTTCGATGTCTTTGCCTACAAAGGTTTTGAACACCCACCGGAAATCTCTGAACCTTGTTGACTCACCACATTCACTGGTGGACGAAGTAAGCCATTGCAATGTTCACATTTGGAAAGCATAATGACCTACCTCTTTGTTTACCGTTTTAATCAATAGAAGTAGCTGAAAAACAAATATATCATGTTTCACTTGTGCATCATTGAAACAGTTTATTTTATTTAAAACATTTGTACTCCACCTTAAGGAGTCCAAGGTGGCTGACAGCAAAATAAAGCCCTAATTTAACAATGCAACATATTGGTTCCAGAAACATTAGAACATTAAAATATGGCGGCAGCAATCAAAGTTATTGGGTTGCATCCAATGGTGTCCATGCACAATGGGACTTCTTCCTCTGCTCATTCTTCTTCCAGAGCAGACTTGGGGGTGGGGTGTGCATGAGGGACTGTACAGGGGAGGAGAGGAAGGGGAAGCCCCATTGTGTTATTGGAACTCTGCTCACACAACATGGGAACCCATTCCAATCCATTGAAATCAGCAGATTAAATCCAATACACTAGAATAACTATCTACAAACCAGAAGGTTTTTTCATAGGGAAGGCTTTTGGAAGGCTTTTCAATAGTTATGGAACTGAAATTGTTCCTGCAAAAAAGGAGTATTAAAAAAGTGCACGAGTGACTGAAAAAAGGTGGAATCACATTAGTATGGTGTGGGAAGTAAGTGGAAATATTGCAGCGTTGTAATCTATTGCTCGGATGTTAATTCAATGGTCAGTTCAAGAAGCAGAGGCAGCCTTCAGAAGGCTTGTTCCTTGCTTCATGACGAAAGAGCTGTTAGTTCCTTCCTTTCAGACCACACCAGGACTAATGATACATAATTGAATCTTCGTAACTGCAACGAATGCAGGCTGGATTCCCTGAGACCAGGAGGACTGCATTCTAGCTCCTGCAGAATTGCTCAGCGCACAGCTCATTTATTTGGGGCGTGCAAAACAGCAGACACATGGCTTGAGTACACATTGCAACCCTTTATTTTTGGAATAAGAGACTCCCTCCCCTTTTGGTTTTCACTTCTCTTCCGCTTCAAAGCAAGGAGGTCACCCTACACATGTACAGCCCAGCCTGCTTACTGTTTGAAGGCCCATGGGTATTAAATGCAAATATTATTTTAAAAGACAAAACTAATTTTGCTTGAATCTCTTTTTTATTTAGTTACCCAGTGGTGGTTTTATTTTAAAGCACACACTTTAGAACTTCCAGCCAACTCCCTTTTCATCCATATACCTAGAATAAAGTTAGTTAAACAAAATGTTAAAAGTGTTCAGAAACACTGTGTCTCAATTCTGTACAGTGGTACCTCGGGTTAAGAACTTAATTCATTCTGGAGGTCCGTTCTTAACCTGAAACTGTTCTTAACCTGAGGTACCACTTTAGCTAATGGGGCCTCCTGCTGCTGCCTCCGTACCGCCGCCGCACAATTTCTGTTCTCATCCTGAAGCAAAGTTCTTAACCTGAGGTACTATTTCTGGGTTAGTGGAGTCTGTAACCCGAAGCATCTGTAACCCAAGGTACCACTGTAATTGCATATATGTGCCCCTCACGTTTCCCAGGGAGTAATGATAGCTAATGAGTTACAGAGCAACCTTTCATGTTCAGGCCTTTTTTGACTTTTGGTCATTTAAAGTTTGTCTTTGATTAATAGGAGCCGGAGGCTGTTCTTCAATTGCCAAAAGATGCTCACGGCGATTTGGACTGTGTGAAATTAGTAGAGCAGTTAAAGGAATGTCCCACTTTACATGACCAGGCAGATATATTGTACATCCTGTATCTAATAAAGTAAGTTTCCTAGTATCTTTGTAGCAAATTTTGTTTATTTTTAAATGGTGGCATTTCTAGGAAGTAAAAGCACCCAGCTGTACTAATGTTATGTGGGATTATTGTTGTTCATGACCCTGATAGTTGTGACCTCCCTTACGGCAGGCATGGGGAAAGTGGCCCTCCAGATGGATGATTCCAACATCTGTCAGTCCCAGCCAGCATGGCCAACGGTCAAGGATTATGGGAGTTGGACTCCAACATCTGGAGTGCCACAGGGTTCCAGCTTCTGAGATGGGTTTCAGCCTTCAGATTACTGTTATGTATTCCTAATGTTTTATTACAAGGTTTTCATTTCCCATTCTGTTGCCTTTTAGCACACCCACAAAATTGTCTGAAGTGCTGTCTAGTTTCTAGCCAGATCTTCTGTATTAATGTTTGCAGAGCTGACCATTCCACTTGTCGCAGTGCAAGATGCAGTAGGACACCTGCCTCTTGTTTTCGTATCTGGCTATTTTAGGGCTTGATGCTACATTCATGCAAAGTTATTTTGAGCGGTAAATGGGAACTTCGGGATGGAACTTCCCACAATCACTGTCAATGGGATTTTATTTTGCAATAAACTAAAAAATACAGGCTACCAAAACACACACACATAACAAAAGTACTTTAAAAATTAAGGAACTTGATGATTACTCTCGTTAACATATCTTGCATATGTTTGTAGGATGACTTAAATATCATAGTCAGGAAAAGTATAGGCTTCTGTACTTGCTTGGAATTTGATCAGAAGCTTGAAGTGCATCTTTGTAGAAATAAGTGGGAATCATGATGCCATAATATCTATTTTTAATTTTTGCTTCATTGCTTGTTAGCTGGCTGAATAATCATTGTATGTTATCACATTCTCTCGATTTTTATTATTCTGCTGCAGTGGAGTTCCAGTTATATGCTGTACATGGCTTGACTGCTATATATTTCTGCTTAAGAAAGTTATGAAGGCACATGAGGCTACTACTATGTTGCTGAAGCTATGCAGGTCTGAGTTTGGCAGTGTCTGGGTGGGAGATCACTTGGGAACCAAGCATATGCCACCTTGGATTCCATGAAGGAAGTAAGGAGAGACATAAATGTAATAAAATTAAACAATGTCTTACATTTATGTTTCACCTTTTTCCCATCATGGAGGGATCCAGGATCATTAGATTCAAAATGATGAAGCATCACTTTGGAACTCCAGTCTAATATAGAGTTCTTGCAAGTTCTACACACTTTCAGCTATTTCCCTTATTTCTGCAATGAAAATGTCCTCTCTCTCTCTCTCTCTCTCTCTCTCTCTCTCTGTGTGTGTGTGTGTGTGTGTGTAATAGCTATGTATTAGTTTATAAGTACATCTAACCATTTCTGGTTTTGCATTTTAAGAGGCCTTGACTGGGAAACATGTCTCTATGGCCAGTGTGGAATCACAGTTCATTGTCTTCTCAATGAGCTCTACAGCAAAGCAGGCCTGAACCAAGAATGGGGGCTGATCCGCTATATCTCTGGCATACTGCAAAAAAGAGTGGAAGTCCTAGCTGAGGTGCGGAACAAGTATATATCATTTATTTGTTTACTAAATTTGTATGCTGCCCTTCATCCAAAGATCACAGGTCATAAAAAATACATGAAATGAGAATACAAAATACATAATAGAACAAAAACAAACAAATACCCCATCTCCCACAAACACATTTAAAAGGCCATAAAATGTTAATCAACCCAAGGGCCTTACCTGTTCCATTTGCTCTTCTTTTTGTCTTTGGGAGTGAGGATACGTATGCTTTTGCTGCTAGAAGAATGTTCCTGCAATACATTTTGCAACTTGTTGCTAGGTTTTATTTATTCTAAAAAAGATGGGTTGTGTCCAGCTAAGTAACACTCAGAGTAGACCCACTGAAATCAATGAACTAGGCTACTAACTTAAGTACATTTATTTCACTTAGCCTATTGTGTGCGTGACTTAGTTGGGAGCAACTCATTTGCTTTACTATTACAGTGGACTCCCAGCAGTTTCCCATCCAGGTTCATACATCCAGTTTAACTGTAGCAAGGATGGGGAGCCAGTGTCCCCCCCCAACACTCCTGCGCTCCAACTCCCATCAGCCTCAACCAGCCAGTGGTCAGGAACTCTAGTCCAGTATCATCTGCAGGGCCACAGATCTATATCCCTGACTTACGTGTGTGTCCCCGCATCTCTGAGCTATAGGAAGCTTGCACTTCAGCTCCTAAAGCCAGATCTTTTTAGATATGTACACTTTTAATCCACTGAATTTTAGATCTGCTTTTTGTGAAGCTGTGCATCTGATTGCACTGTTGCTGCTGAATTTCTCCTACTGCTTTTATGCTGGCAATTATTGTTACTATAAGTAGATAAATTGACCCATGGAATAAAGGCTGTCATAACAGTTTTAAGTGCGGGTGGAAATTATATATAGACATACACACTGCATCTTGAGAGACATTTGCTTTTAGAGCTGTACACATGTGCACTGAAACACCTTAAAATGTCCTCACTGGGCACTACATCTTTCCTGACTGACAGCAAGCAGGATGATTGATCAGTCACCTTGCTATAGTTTCTCTGTCCTTGTTACAGGTACAATAAATGGTGCTTCCTCTTCTTTATCTAATTAGTGCTACAGAATGGGCAAAGCAATATTTCTGCATCTAAAAGAAGACTGTGCTGGTTGCTGCATATATGGGTTCCTGCAATATCTTTGAATTTAAATTAAGACATTGTTGGTTGTTGCGTAATTAAGAGATCAGTCTCACCGCTTCTCTCCTTTTATCCTGCGCTAGGCATGCACAGACCTCCTGTCACACCAGAAGCAACTTACAGTAGGCCTGCCACCTGAGCCACGTGAAAAAACAATAACAGCGTAAGCATTCACCACCTTTATAGCCTTATTTATCACACTTTCTGTGTCTTCTCTAATTGTCGTCTTCTTGTATATTGTGAAATAATATATTTAGAATGAATAACGCAGCCTTTATTTACTGGGTATTTTTAATGTGTGTTTTTTTAGTTGTAAATTGTACAGGATTTTGAGAAACAACAAATAGAAATGTAGTTAAATAATTATAAAAGAGACATTGGTCCTCTTTGGCAAGGCTGGACCTGAACAATATGTTATGCAGGACCTTAGCAAGTTTGCTAGCAATCTTTAGCTGTAGGAATGGTGCAGTGGGAATCTAAGAGTAAAGGCAATCGGGGGGAATAGGATCAGCAGCAAGGTTGTGACTAGATGATCAAGGAATAACCCGCATGAAGAGGACCCCCATTTTTCTCCACGTGGATGTATCTGTGGAGTCACCACAACTTTCTCACGAGCCACTGGGTAGTTTTCCTGGGAGAATGGCACATATACACACATAAACACCACAGAGGATTGTTGGTGGCAAATATAGCATCCTCGCAGTCTTTAATCAATGGTCCATTTTCTTTAGGCCTTTGCCACCTGAGGAACTAAGCAAACTCATATATGAAGCCAGTGGTCAAGACATCAGCATTGCAGTTCTTACTCAGGTAATGCAAAAGGAAGCCTTGAAGAAACAGCTTTGTTTCTCTCACCGTGTTGCAGTTTTCATAAACGTGACGAAGGCCTCTAAAACCAATGCTCTTTTTTTCCTTCCTCTGTCCTCCTCCCCCATAACAGGAAATCATGGTATACTTGGCTATGTATGTCCGGTCACAGCCCAGTCTATTTGCAGAGATGCTCAGGCTCCGCATTGGACTCATCATTCAAGTGATGGCCACAGAACTTGCTCGCAGCTTGAATTGTTCAGGTGAGACCAGTTTTGTTGCCACAAGCCAATAGTAGAACAGTCCATTAGTGATGCCCCACTTACAGTGGATGAATCCAAAGCAGGATGACTGTAGGTGCGATTGATACCATATTGGCCCGAATATAAGCCGCACCTGAATATTAAAATTCCACAGGCACTCACACCCGTTCCGTTTTACCGTATGTCTGTTTCAGCAGCGATATCATAAAAGCCTATTTTTGTAAGGTTGCGAATTTAAGCCGCACTTTAACTTTTCACGGTTGGAATTTGGGGGGAAAGTGAGACTTATATTCAGGCCAATACGGTATGTAGAGTTTGTGTGTGCGCTTCTGAAAAGGAATCGGAGGTGATGGTAGAGAGAGGGAAGATGGAATTCAATGCTGTGCAAGTGACAAGTCTTTAAAATTGGCTCTGGAGGGCTAAGGGACCCTCTGGAGCAGATTTGATTCAGAGCGCTGCTGGAAGACAGTGCACAGTAGCTAGAGATGGTATTATTAATGCCATGTTCATTAATAAATGTACAAAATTGTAATAATATATAATAAGCTGCTACAGTTTTAAGATCTTCCACCAGCAGAATATCTGTAGGATTGTTTTAATAGAAATCAGGATGAATTTGCAGCATAATCTAGAGTTAAATGTTGCAATCTGATCCATGTTTACTCAGAAGTTTTCCCCAGGCAACTATGCATAGAATTGTAGCCCAAGTTACTTTGCCTTTGTTTTGTGTCTGTGAATTGGGCAGGTATCATTTTCTTAAAAAGCACCCACAGGGATTTGCTGTTCGTTCCTGCATTCCTTCCGCATGCTCAACAAAGTCTGCTCCAGATGCCATGCGTTTTTATTCTTTAAGTATGAAAAGCCCTAGGAAAACAATCATGTTAAACTGCATTTAGCTGATTGACAGCAAGGGCTCATTGTCTGCCATCCCACTTTCAGGAGCTGGGAAAGAAGATATTTTAAGATAGACGATTATCTTCACTGTGGTTCTGTATATGAACTTGAGACCTGTGACTCAGAAGTGAGAATGCTGCAGCGATATACATAGCGGAGAAAGGGTGCTATTTATCCCCTTCGGTGTAAAACAAAGCCTTTTTGTACTAATGCAATTTATGTGGGCTTGTCAGAGGGGAGAAAGCCAGAAAAAGTACCCAGCTGAAAAAGATCACACCAGCTACTTACCTTTCATTAAGTGATATGGGCTGAAGGCAGAGCTTGCCATTAATTTGGTAAGCTGAGAAATAATAATGGAGCCGTTCATTAAGTGATCTGTGCTACTGACAACTTGCTCTCCTGCAACAGCAACTGCATTGTCCTTATTGCTTTCCCTTATATAGGTGAAGAAGCCTCCGAAAGCTTAATGAATCTAAGCCCCTTCGATATGAAAAATCTCCTCCATCATATTCTCAGTGGGAAAGAATTTGGAGTCGAAAGGAGCAGTAATACACTTTTCTTCTAAGTGCCATTTTAAAAAATTACTCTTGTTCGTGTTTCATTTTTTGGTAACACAAAATGTTTTTTTTCTTCTTCCTTCCCCTCCCTCTCCCTAAGTGCGTCCTCTCGATTCTTCAACATCAAGCCCTGCTATATCTATCCATGAAGTGGGTCATACGGGAGCAACGAAAACGGAACGAAGTGGCATCACTAGGCTGAAGAGCGAGATGAAGCAGGTGAGCTCCTGTCCCTGCATTTCCTTCCAGGCACCTTTAGGGACTGGCTCGTTTCTCTCTGGTGGCTACAGCGAACCACTCACTTTGATCTACCTCTGCTTCATCTGAGATCATATCCTGCTAGGGTCCAAAGGGGCTGTGCAAGAGCTTCCACAGCCAACCCAAGATATTTCAGCCTGTCATGACTGCTAGAAAGCCACTCTAATAATAATAATAATAATAATAATAATAATAATAATAATAATAATAATAGCAGGGAATGGCCAATCACCTGTTCCTGAGGGGTGTTGTGAGGATCACATGGGGAATTAGAGAACCACGTGCAGCACCGTGAGCTTGAATAAGAAAGGAAAGAGAAGGGGAAGGAAGGATGGCCTGTCACTTAATGCATTTGAGGCATGTTCAAAAGACACTTGTCAAGTCCTCCATCCTTAAAATACACATAAAGCCCAGCCCGCCCCATCTCATATTTCTTACAAATCATTTGAAAAAGGAAGGCACTAGTGGTGATTTTATAACTTAGTTGGGAGGTAGTAGCTCACATGTTTCATCCATATGAGACCTTAATTGCCGGTATTGAGCAGCAAAAACATTTCACGTTATTTAGTGTCTGCTTGTGTTGCTTGTTTGCAGCATCTGCTTTCACCATTTACAGTTTTTTTTTTGTTTCGTTTTTCATTCTAGAGACATTGGAGGCTAAGTAGTAGCGAACAGGTGAAATGAAAGTGACACGTGTGTGCATATCAAGTGGCTAAATTTGCATGCTGGAAGTGCATATATGCATTTTGAGACGAGTGCACGGATAGGCGTTAGAACACATATTTAAACCGTCAAGTTGAAAATGACTAATGTGCTTGTGTGAAAGATCTGTTGGCTCACTCTCTCCGTAGCATGAATTCCAGGGTGGTTTCCAAGGTTACTAAAGCAAGACTGCTATCCTGAATCAATAATCATGTGTAGCTCCCCCCAAACCCCCAGAAAGCAAAAACAAAACACTACCATAGCATCACCATCTTAACATAGCAGTGACATCCTTGGGGCCGTGTCACACTTTTTGTTTTTAAGCGCTCGCTTAGAAAGTGTAATACGCAGTGCTATTTTTCTAGAAGAAGTGCTGGAACTCACCATGAACACCTCCCTCGTTCTCTCTCAATGGCAATGGCGCCCACTTGAAAGGTGCAGGAACTGAGTTCCAGCTGAAAAAAAGCCCTTGTAATATGTGGTATGGCTGTAACGTGCTTTAAAACAGTGAACAGAGAGCCAGGATTCATGACAGTTGTACTGCATGTTCACTCAGTGTCAAACTTGGGTTCAAATGTACCAAATAGCCCATAGTTACTATGTGCTTGCCAGGATTTTTGACTACTTCTGTGCTGATCTGTAAGTGTTTACAACATTGGGGGAAACTGACAGGCAAGAAAAGTTATCCTAAGAGTTTATGGAGGTGTTCTAAAGATGTGCACTATGGAGTAAGGCCCATTAAACACAGTGAGATATAGGAAGACTGCCTTCTACTGAGCAAGACCATGGGTCACCCTAGTTCTCTACACTAGTGGGTCTTCAAGGCTCTTTCCCAACCCTACCAAGAAATGTCAGGACTTGAACATGAGACTGTCTGCATGTGCTCCATCACTATGCTAGTGGCAGAGCCTAAACATGTGCAAGATTGTGCTGTAAGGCATGTTTTATTCACTTAGGCATTGCTATATCTTAGATTTGCCCCAGCCAAGCCTTGAAGCATTTTATATGTTTGTATAGAAAGCCTGTGTGTTAAATTAACTTTGCTCTGAAACTGTTATGCCTTTGCAACTCTATACCTTCAGCTCATTGCATTCAGGCTGCACATTATGTGTCTTTCTTTTTGTATATTCAAGTGCCCACTAGAGGTCAGCATTAATACAATGTCATAATAGATGCATTGCACTATAGAATTTCTCAGAGGGGTGTGGTTGCAAATATAGAAACATTCAAAACTCATTAAATTTGGGTATATTTATATAGATAGCTAGGCTTAGAAACCTAACAGCGAATTTATTTATGTATTGCATTGTCTCCTCTTTTAAAGAGGTAGTGAATGGTCCAGAATCCCAGAATAATCTAAATTATATTTGAGTGTTTTAATCACATAAGGGATTGAATACCAACATGGATTCTTGTTAAGCTGTATAAGGCTACGCACCAACCTAGAAGTACCCAACAGCCCTTCATCCTGGCATTTCTCTAAACCCAAATGACTTGCGTCTCTGGATATTTTTAAGGGCTTAGCCTATGTTTGCCTAGCAACAAATCCTCCATTGTCTTCTTCATAGGGCAGGCAGCTGAGCCATAGATTAAGCTGTGGCTATTTATTTGATTTGGTTCTTGTCTTTCCTCCAAGGGACTCAGAGCAGTGTTTTAGTGTCACAATACTCCTGTGAGCCCCATTAAGTGAAAGGTCATCTGGTGGCCTTTGTAGCTCAGTGGGGATTTGAACAGGGGCTTCCCCCCACATCAAAGCTCAGCATTTTGGCCACTGCACTATTCAGGTGTTGCTGCAGTTGTACTCAGCATCCTGGCAAAGTGGACATAGGCCACAAAGATAGAGAGGACATCCTTACTTTAACTAAGCCTTGTTCTTGAAACATAAAGGGAAATTGCCACTGTCTGTGGCTGTTTGAAATGCATGCTGAAAAGCATTTGCTGAATTATGGAGAAGGGCAAGAGGGCACCTCCTGGGTTTTCCAACTCATGGCTACCAAAATGGAGACTGTAAAATGAAGCATGGTGTGTACACATGATCTTGTAAATGCCACCTTGATAGATGGAGTTATTTTGTGCCCTGTTCTGTTAAGTGTGGATCTTTACATAGCCAAAATGGTACCATCCAAACACAAGAGGGAGGAATCGGCAGGCTTTGGGAAAACACAAAGGTTTATGGAAAAAATCTTAAGTATGTGGGGGAGCCATCTCAAACAGTTGTGAGCATGCTATGTGGGCACAGACTATTGACTCTGTGTGTGCGTGTGTGCATACGTTAAATAGAAAATAGACGAGGAATGGAATGGAGTATCATGGGAAAGGGCATAGCTGTCTGGCTGGAACCCTGAACAGGAGCACACCACCATAGTTTCAGAGTTCTACCTGATTTAGTACTCAAAAGCTAGAATATATTCTCCTGCATTTTTGACCATTTGGTCAATTTCAAAGCTAATCCAAGACATCATGATTAAAGCTAAAAGGAAAGCAGTTCAGAAACATTGTTCTTGATACTGGGATGGTGTATTGGTTGCTTTGCTTTCCATTGCTTAGTTTGTTTGGCATCTTGCTTGCATGCAGCTGCATGGAATGGGGCTGGTGCAATGGCGCTCATTGCATAGGAAATGTAATCTTAACAATAGCTCAAACATGCTTCATGTATTGGAAAAGCTCCTCTTACCTCATTGTTGCTGCTATCTGAAGGTCAGCATTTCAAGTAACAACACTGGGTGCAAAATCTGACACTTCCCCAAACTACTGTCTAGATGGTTTCTTATTTAGGCACAGATGGGGGACTGGTGCAAATTATCGTTGTTTTCTTTGATGCCAGGAAAGTTACAGCAATGACCTTCATTGCAGATTTCAACACATGAAAGCATGGGGACATTTATAGCTTGCTGCTCATACCTATATCATTTCGTTTGTTTTCCACGTGGTGTTGTTTTTACTCATTTCCCCCCCCCCTTTCTTTTTCATTTATTTTGTAGTTCTTCTATGGGGGCCATTCCACATCCAGCAGCATGCATTCTTCCAGGTCCATGGTAATCTATCATTCAGTAACTTAAAATCACTTCCTCTTTGTAGGGACAGAAACATGTCTAAGTTTACTTCGCTTTTGTCTCTCATTTATGACAGAACTTGGTTTTTTCAGTTGTCTTTTACAATATAAGGCATACAAAAATTTATAAACATGTATTTTATATTTAAAATTGTGGCTGTGTGTATGTGTGTATACATATATATACAGTGGTACCTCCGGTTGCAGACGGGATCCGTTCCAGAGCTCCAGTCAGATCCTGAGGTTTCTGCAACTGGAGGGACCCCTTCTGCGCATACGTACACAGTGAAACACTTCCAGGTTTGCCGCTTTCGCAACCTGAAGTTTACGTTACCCTCAGGTAACGTAAGCCAAGGTGCTACTGTACATACAGTGGTGCCTCGCAAGACAAAATTAATTCGTTCCGCAAGTTTTTTCTTCTTGCGAGTTTTTCGTCTTGCGAAGCACGGTTTCCCATAGGAATGCATTGAAAATCAATCAATGCGTTCCTATGGAAACCGCCTTCAGACCAGGTCCGGGGACAGTCTGTCCCCCGACCTCTTCTGAAGGCTGGGGGGGGGGGGACAAGGGCTTTTCTTCCCACCGCCAGCCTTCAGAAGGCTGTTCTGAAGGCTGGCGGTGGGAAGAAAAGCCCTTCTCCCCACCTCCCACCCCGCAAGCTCCGGGGACAGGAGGGCTTTCCTCCCGACTGCCAGCATTTTAAAAGCCCCCAGGACAGCGGAGACTTCTCCGTTGTCCCGGGGGCTTTTAAAATGCTGGCGGGCGGCAGCGCAGTGTTCGCTGCCGCCCGCCAGCATTTTCAGATCGCCCCAGGGCAGCGGAGAAGTCTCCGCTGTCCCAGGGGCTTTTAAAATGCTGGGGGGCGGCGGCGCAGCGTTCGCTGCCACCCCCAGCATTTTCAGATCGCCCGGGACAGCGGAGAAGTCTCCGCTGTCCCGGGGGCTTTTAAAATGCTGGCAGGCGGCAGCGCAGCGTCCGCTGCCACCCCCAGCATTTTCAGATCGCCCGGGACAGCGGAGAAGTCTCCGCTGTCCCGGGAAGGCAGGCGGGGGGAGCAAAGACTTTTGCCCCCCGCCGGCCTTCAGAAGAGATCCAGGACCTCTTCTGAAGGCCGGCGGAGATTTCCCTATGGGCTTTCTTCTTGCGAAGCAAGCCCATAGGGAAATTCGTTTTGCGAAGCACCTCCAAAACGGAAAACTCTTTCGTCTTGCGAGTTTTTCGTTTTGCAAGGCGTTCGTCTTGCGAGACACCACTGTATATATGTACATATATGCATACATACACACACACAAACCACAAACATTGCTTTATTAAAAGACTATGGGTTGTATCCAACATCATTGCTTAGGTGATGGCAATGCTTCTGTCAGCAGAACAGGAAAGCAAGCCATTTTCAGCAATTTCCCTGTCAGCTTACTGTCAGCTGAAAGACACTGTTGGATACAACCCTATAGAATTATTCCATGTCCTTACATTGTCAGTATATTCATTTGTTTGTAGCTTTGTGTCCAGTGTGTTGATAAACCTATGAATGAAATGTCCAATTAAAGCAATTAAATGTAGATGTTGCAAAAG
The DNA here is from genome assembly GCF_027172205.1 of Podarcis raffonei. Lineage (NCBI taxonomy): Eukaryota > Metazoa > Chordata > Lepidosauria > Squamata > Lacertidae > Podarcis > Podarcis raffonei. The sequence continues at coordinate 66,438,795 of NC_070605.1, forward strand.
GGAAATGTAACTGTGAATCCCATACTGAGCATAAGAAAAGCCCTGATGGATCCAATCAGGAGGCTGGCTAGTCTAGCATCTTGTTTTGAGTGAGCGGCCAGCTGCATCTGGGAAGCCCACATTAGAGTATGAAGGCAGCAGCTCTTCCTTGCCATGTGCCTCTCAGCAACTGGTATTCAGAGGCGTTCTTGGTCCTGAACCTGGTGTTTACCATTTAACCATCAAGGCAAATACCCATTGATGGAACTGTTGTCCAGGCATTTTGTTGATCCATGATTAAAAAGCTATCCAAGTCTATGGTCATTCAAAGCCACATTCCATATCATCAGATTCCATATGGTTAATTGTGTGCTGTGCAAACAAATACCTTATTGGGTCTGTTCCGCATCTTCCACCCATTAATTTTACCGGGTAATCCTGAGTTCTGATCTTACGGGAGAGGAAGACATTTTTTCTCTATTTTTCCACAACACTCCTTCCCCCCCCAAAAGTGACTTGACAGGACACATTTTCAGGCAGGAACCAATCTCAAGAAAAGCCTGAGGGGCGTCTCTGGAAGACTAAAGGGCTGAAAAAAAATGTATAGGCCAACACACCTAGTACTGAAGCAGACAAGAGTAGCTACTAAGAGGCAGCCAAGAACAACAGTGGCTTATGGCAGTCCAGTTGAGGAGCAGAGATGCCTGAAGGTGAGGAGTCAGTTTAGACTCCCATCACCAAGCAATATAGGTTCTGCTTTATCATTTGGTGGTTGAAACCCGCCAGTACCTTTTTCAGCTATCTGAAGCCTACCCCAACAAACCTATTTTCAGTTACAAAGCCTTGAAGAGAAATTGATAACACATTTTAAGGATTTGTTAGGGCTAAGGGAAGCTACTTAAGAATGTGCTCTTGTCCATTTATTTTGACACTATAACACTCCTGCTTCCCCCTGGTAAATGGCTGTGTGAAGAACTATGCTACTTTATACACTTTGCAGTTTATACACTATGGTGCTTTATACACTTTGCAGGCTAGCTATCAGGACCCACAAGTCATTTGTAGTGATTTATTAGCGGAAGGGATCTTATCATTGTGGGTACAGGTGACAAAACCACCACAGTACAGATACACTAATTGCCCAAGCATTGACATTTCCACTGAACCATGGTGTGATTAATGTCAGCTCTGCTGAATGGGTTACAGCCTGACTCATTCAATATCCAGAACCTCTGCATTGCAAATGGACATTAATAAAGCAAAGGGGGAAATTTCTTTAACATACATTTAATGGAAATAGACCAATAAAACAGTTTTAAAGCAAACACACACATCTGACTTTCCTGTGGGATGTCTATCACATGGTGTTTATAGATTTCAAATTGGCTGGCCTTTGAAAAGTATCTGGGGCAAAAGTGAGCTGTACCAATGCAATGAAATCTTCATGAAGTATTCTGGTTGAGAATAGCTATGTAAGCTATATGTCACAAATGACTGTCACAATTATCCACGTTGGATTCATGGCTTCTACTTGTGTAGAAGAGACTTTTTCAGCTGGTGTAGCTTGTGAGAAAACTGCAGGCATCTCAACTGCCTCTACTATGCAAGGTTAAGGAGCTCCATCACCTTTGCTCACTGGGACCCCCTAAGGCAGAAAGAACCCCATTAAGACTTTTATGACATCTCTGGAATAAAGAATTTTGGAAGTTGTGCAAATGACCTAGGCTCTAATCTTGAATACACTAGGGAGTAAGATCCATTGAATAAAGTTTGATGGGTCTTGCTTCTGATAGAACATAGACAGGGTTGTGCTGCTTCTGTTGGAAAACAATCTGCTCTCTTATTGTAGGGATTGGCTACCCACACCAATATATATAGCGAAATTGTTATGTATAATAAGCAGTAACCTGCTGAAGGACAGGTGCGCAGCTTGCAACCCTTTACCTTAATCAGTCTTTCTCCAGTGGGGATTGAAATGGAGCTTCTGACATTTTTGGTGAAATTTTGTCCTTTTTTCAGAGATGCAGTAGCCCATCGTCTCCTACTAGTACATCATCATTGACAGGGTCTGGTGGGCACTGTATCAGTTGGGGTGACCGACAAGGGCAGTGGCTTCGCAGGAGGAGGCTGGATGGTGCCATTAACAGAGTCCCTGTGGGTTTCTATCCTAAAGTGTGGAAGATCCTTCAAAAGGTATGTTTGGAAGCAACAGAAGGGGGAGGGAAATGCCATGCGTTGTCTGATTAGGTTAACTTTTAGAGTACACTGTGTTGCTTTGGATTATATCTAGAAATTTATTGTATCTAGAAAGTTATTGAATTTCTAGCTCATAGGTGTTCCGTTCAAATATTCTGAAATAACAGTGAGTGGTAGACCAACACGCTTGTTCCTATAGTGCAAGGATTTCCATTTGTGCAGCAGAGTTCACCTCCTTCCTTCCTCATATGCACCCTGCATTCTCCTCAAATCTGCTCCTGAGCATTGGGAGAAGGGATTTAGGAGGTGCGTGGGGGAAAGAAGGGGAGGGGGAGACCCATTTTGTAGCTAAAAAATCCTTCCAGAACTCACAGAGCAAAATTGCCCAACATGTTTCTCCAGAGCTAAAGTAGTCAGGGGTGACTTTCTGAAAGAAGAGCATGGTGGGAAGACTGTCCAATATAAAAAGTAAGAATATGACTAAAAGCAGAATTAAAACTCTAAAAGCAGCAGAATACAATAATGCTATTAAAGAGAGCACCAGTAATACTCAAAACTCAATGAAACATTGTGACTGAAAAGACTCCATAGCAGAGACAGGACTATGAGCAGGGCTGACGTGTCTTACAATTCAACGCTTGCCTAAAAAGAAACATTAACGTTTTCCGGAATGGCACCATAGTGTACCAAATGAAATGACATGAATCATTTTCTGCCTAGAAATTAAACTGCCCAGGCTCAATTCAATATAAAATTGCTTTGATTAATTAATAGAATCAACTGAATCTACTATTCTATGCTTACAATTTGAACCATAAAAGACAATATGCTGCCTCATTTCCCCTTACAAGCAACAATTCCATCTAGATCCCCCTGTTGTTTGTTGCTTGTTACTCTCTCCAAATGTCCACTTTTTATCACCCTTTGATTACAAATTTGATGAGGCCACTAAGGAGCAGATAAACTTTGTTTCCAAAGCAAAAATGTGGCTAGTTAGGAGTTTATTAGCCTTCTGTATCACACGTCACACGTGAAGCTCCACGTGTCCTTGAGTCACTGCACCAGAATAAGCATAATTACATTTCTGAATCCATACCTCTGAATTTCCTGCAAGTGTTCCACATTCATGACTAATTTGCAGCCAGATTTATCCTGTATTTTGATCTCACACAAGTAATTCCGTGCTGGTGAAGGATGTTTTTTGGAGAGTAGCATAATTAGACCGTCATCTGTTCTTACTATAGAATGATAACCTTTTCTTTGGCAGAGGTACTGAAATAATTTTACAGTTGCTGGTTTGTTTATTTTTAAAACCTGCCATATATCATAAAAACAATTCCCGGAAGAACTTGTTTAAAAGCCAACCACCTTCCAGCAAATCCACATAATTTCCTTAAATGTTGATTCATTTAATTCTTACTATTTATCATGTTTTAATATTGAAATGTTCATATACATTGCAGTGTCACGGTCTCTCCATTGATGGCTATGTCCTTCCTTCTTCAACGACAAGAGAGGTAAGACTTGAAGAAGCTCTTAAGTTTTAACATAATTCCTTAGTACAAAGAGTTGCAGCTTAGTTCAATATAAGGTTAAATATTGTACGTATGCTCAGCCATGTCTGTTCAATATTAGCCTGTTGTGCAACATTGCAAATAAAATGCTCCTGAGTGCAAATAATTAACTCACAGTAGAGATTGATGACTGGGGGTGGGGTGGTAAGATTGGGGGGGGGGAGGTTTTTTAAAATTCCCGCATTATTTTTCTTTTAAAAACTGTGTGTGTGTAAAAATGGGGCGCATTTTCTTCCCCAAATTTTACACTTTTCCCCAGGCTTTCACATCTCTATCTTAAAGCTAGCCATCATGTTTTTCTTGTATTAGGAGAACAGGTCAGAAATGTATACGGTTCCAGGTATGCTTGAACTATAATGCCACTTCTTTGAAGACATTAACATTTGGAATCGTTCCTGTCTATGTTGCCCAGAATGAGATACACTGGAAGGAAGCTGTTGGGGCAAGAGGAAGAGGGCATATCTGAGCCATTATAATCCATGTTGTCATTGACTTTAACCATGGATGGACTAAATGTAGATTTAATGAGACGGAGCCTTTTTATTTGGGCTAATTTTAGAAAATGCAAGCCTTTTATAGAGTCACATAACACTCTTCTTTGGGCAGAAAATAATGATGTGTTATGAATAAAAAAATCTTACAATCCTATTCTAATCCTGCATGTTTACTTTGAAATTCTTACTCCCACATACGTATGCCTAAGGTTGCAGCCTTCGTTTGCACATCGTGACCAAACATATTTCTTTTCTTAATTAGCTTCCTAGGGGTTTGCAGCTCACATTACAGAACATTCTGCATTTCATCTTGCCTTGCAAGGTGAAAAATAATAATCTTGCTTTGAATCCAGCTAATACCCATTGATTTTGAAGAGCTTTTATTGCCTACTTTGGGTTCCAGGGTTGTTGTCTTACAGGCCTCTACCATTCCTGAAAAACAATTGGTCTTCAGAGTTCAATATGAGGGATCATCGCTGCAAATGTTCATCTTCTCAAATGTTGACTAATTTATCATGGAGGATATACAATGCTGCATAGAACAGCTTTTGATATTCTTGAAGCACCCACTCTCACAAGGGAAGGGAAGCAATCTCCACCAATTTCCCCTGCACTCTTCACCAAGGCAGGCTCCAGAAAAGCACGGAAGGGGTTGCAATTTGTAAAAGGGAACTGATGGAAACAGTGCCTTTTTAAACATTAATGACAGTTACAGTAGGATTTCTTACATGTGGGTATTTAGAACAAAAACTAACGCTGGGTCCTTGTTCAAAGCGACAGCTCGTTTTTTGTGTGGCATAGTATCAAATAGCCCTTTTGGCACTGGTTCCCTCTATGTGCTGTTTCCAGAGTACAATGGAAAGGGGCTGGGGGGGGGGGAGGAATCTATTATTAGCAATAGGCACCGAGTGCGTTATCAGCTCTGTACTTGCCAAGTGCTCATAATTACTGCTTAATGGGGCATTCTAATTTTAGAGGCAAGGTCTATTTTTCCAGTTTTTGTTGCATGGAAGATGGAAATGGGGTTATTGGCTTCCAGAGCATTAGAACCACCTGGCTGTTCAGGGGATTTTATTTTTTTAATGGAAACAAACCAGTGGTGCCAGGGCAGTGGTTATTTCTGTGATTGGTGCATCCTCTCGATCACTGACAGGATAAGCTTTCAATTGACACCAAGGAGACAAGAGCCTTCAGGCCATCCTGTCCTGTTCAAAATTCATTTAGTGAATTCTCCTATGCTAGACTTAAATTCTGCATTTGTAATTTTCCAGACAGTGACAACTTACTCTGAGGTCCTTTCAGTAAATGCTTTGAATTAGCTTTTGGATTTGTTTTTGAGGCCTCCTTTGCAAACTTGAGTTCATCAAAGTTAAACTTTGTGTTTCCTAGAAGGATCTGTTTATGGTCAGGCGGATGGAGGAAACTTTGGAAGCTTCCATTGGTAGCAGCCGTTTTGGAAGAATAATCTCTGGCTGTAGTTTAATTTAGCTATGCCCAATAATATGGTATCTTATGTTGGTACTATCCTCAGTGCAGCTGAGGATAGATCCAGGGTTACAATGTAATCTGGTTAACATTTCCTGTGTAGGTGCCAAGTATTTTCATCTTATTATTTAATGGAATCCAAAGTTTTAAGGTAAGTTTTCCCCTTACCTTACTCAGAAGATAATTATCTCCACAAGTCCTTCACTTCCTCCAAGGACCAAGGAAGCTACAAGTTTTGTTGGCAATCCTCAAAAGTTACAGGAAAGGACACATCTTTCAGTACTCATTCTTCTTACTGAAAGCAAAGTCTTGTACATCATCCTGAGAAGCTCACAAACCTATGAAGACAAGAGTTGTCTCGTTGCTGTTGTGTTGGCAACTCACAAGTATCAGTCATAGACTGTTGATCGCTGCTAGAGTTTGTCTTCATGGCACTGGGCTTAGAAAAGCACTCTGGTGGTTTAGTCTCATGAGAAGACTCTCCCACATATTCCCATAAATGTCTGAGTAAGTTGTTATGCTTGTGAAATTGTTTGTAGGATTGTCTCATGATATGTTCTGGAGTTGTATTGCAGAAGCTCCCATATCACAAACATAATGTGAGAAGAGGACTTAAATCATACTGAAAATTGCTCTTACGTGTGAGCTGATTACTGTAATTGGTGGCATTGACTGGAAATTCCTGGATTTATTTATTGGTTGTGGAGGGGAGAGTGTTTTTGTTTTTTGCCTTGAGCCAACAAAAATCAGGTTTTTTTGTTCTTACTTATAGTATCTAATTCTTTCCCCTGTCTATTTTATCCTCACAAGAACCCTGTAAAGGAAGTTAGGGTGTGAATGTATGACTGACCCATGGTCACCCAGTGAGCATCATGGCTGGGGATTTGTACTCTAGTCTCCACAGTTGTTGCCAGTTTCCGGCACTCAAACACTAGACTGAAAGTTCAGTGTATACATGTTTTGACTAACCTCCTCCACTCCAATCATCCTCTTGAGAGGGAACCAGCTAGGAGAGAGAATGTGCTCTGGCATCTTTTCTGTCTGTGTAATGTAATTTATGGGGAGATGATAAATTATCTTCACTATCAAGAGAGATTTATAAAAACTCGAATCCTTTTAACAGGCCTGTCAGAACTTGGCAACATCCAATTTTGTTGCTTAACAGGAATCAAAAGTAATAAGCGCCAGATCTCCTGAGGCTAAGTGATTCCATGTGACATCTGAGCATTTTTGCCAGTGCAAATTAGGTTGCTCGGCTTGTGCTTGCAATAACGAGGTGGTTCTTTGGGGAGCATCGCATCTCCCACATCACTGGTAGCAAGTGGCTTAAAAAAAAATAATTCTCTGTAGTATTATGTTTTGATGTAGTATTATGATTCCTACCTCCAGCATAAGGCCAGCAACTGATTGTAATCATAAGGCCAGCAAAGCCATTTCAGAACTATTCTTAAATATTTGTGATTTCCCACGTCTATATTATCTGCAGCTCGCCTACCTGCCCACTTACACCTGGTGTTACTGTGTACATCTTTCCCACACTGTTGTGGTAATTTGAGACAGCTATGCTGAACCATTCCAACGTAGTCAGCAGCTGCAAAACAGTCTTCCTGTGTAAAGTGCTTTGCCTTCTCACCTTACCCTGGGACTGCAGAAAGGTTCTGTGCCTCGCTGGGTCCCTGCATGCACGCGTAGCCTAGAGTGGCCTTGAACCTACGAAAGCCTGTCAAAAGTCAGGAGAGGGCAGTAACGTTTCCCCTTGTGAATGTGGTTGCATCCAAGCCTCCAATTGTACCTGCATCTGCACTCCATGAATCGCCATATCCTCTTAGAACACCTTTTCTGACAACAGATGTGTGAGCCCCTGTGTGCCCGCCAACCTCACCCAAAATGCATATACACACTTCCTCTAACAGCTGGACAAGAGCCACGTACCACACTGAAAGGCACCCTTAGCTTGCTGCCTGCGTGGAGTGTGGGTTTAAGGTGCTGTGGGTGGATAAACTACAACACCTAAAAGCTTGGACGCTTCATCAGGATGTACATAGGAGACGGTGACATCTGCCAACCGCTTTGTTTTTACAGAAGTCTCCTGCACCGCAGCTGTTTGTTTAAGTGAGATTACACAGCATTCAGCTTGGATTATAAGAGGTCTCACTGCCTTCAAAAATGCGCCCAACTTGGAATGCAGTACCCCTTATGCTTCTTTCTTTTTGTTTCCCTTTTTTCTCTTCAAGATGACAGCTTGTGAGATCAAGTTCGCTGTCCACGTGGAGTCGGTGCTGAACCATGTACCCCAGCCTGAATATAGGCAGCTGCTGGTGGAGGCCATTCTTGTACTTACCCTGTTATCTGACATAGAGGTGAACAGCATTGGAGGCATCATTCATGTGGACCGGATAGTGCACATAGCAAATGACCTCTTCCTTCAGGAACAGGTATGCATGGTGGACTTTCTTATAAGAAGGCCAGCAACAAATCCTCAACACAGTTCCAAGTGACTATGAAGAGTTGGAAACATATGCAATAGCAGGCAGGTGGCTGGAGGGCCAAGTAGTGTTAGAAACTGAGATATGAAAACTAGGAGCTAAATGGCACCTTAAACCTAGGTTATGGGCATAACAACAGAAGGTCTAGGCATGATTTTTTTAATAACAAGAATACAAAGCTGAAAATTGATGAACTGCAGCTAAAATATATCATTTTTCACATGGTCTAGTAGTCCTTCCCCTGCCCACCCCCCTAATATTCTTAAGAGGGTCTCTTCTCCAGTCTTCAGAAAGTAGCTGGAAGTGGGGAGGCAGAAAAAGGTCCTCTTTTCCTTCCATTCTGCAGTTTTAATCTGAAATCTTAGGTGCAGTACTGCGCCCAGAGCTCAGAAACTGCTAGCACTAATGAAATTCCCTATTGCAAATTGCGCTAGAACGATGGGGGTTTCGAACACTGGGGCCAAGCAAGAATGTGCCCAGTGGAAGAGGGGTAGCCAATGTGGAGCCTTGGGGGGGGGGTTAGGGCTACAATTCCCATATTGCCTGATCATTGGTCCCACTAGCTACTGTAGATAGGAGTAATAGCCGCAACATCTGGAGGGCACAACACTGGGTCACATACCATTTCACTGGTATGGAGCAGCAATCAGTTGTTGTTGTTGTGTATACCCCACCTTTTCCCCTGACGGGCGCTCAAGGCAGCTTGCACAAATTAAAACAACACAGATAAAACACATAAAAGAAAATAATTTAAACAACAAACTCTAGTAGAATTTAAGCAATGTAAAAATAATAATTAAAATACAGTTCAGACAAAAGAGCAGCAGAAAGTCAACGTTAAGTACTAGGAGTAAAAAGTAGGTGCAGGGTTCCCTCCATTAGCACTATGCAAGCACTTAGAATCATAGAATTGGAAGGCACCCCATAGGGAATGTTTGTCTGGATAGTCACCCAGCTGATAGTAGCAGCCCAAAGCTGCCTGCTTGCAGGTGCTGACTGAGAAACTCCCTGCTCCACCACCGTCTCAGGCCTACTTAAAAATAAGTAGAGAACCCCACCCTAATTTGCACTATACAAGTTTAAACATTTGCTTCCCCCCATCCTCGTATTTTCCAGAAATCTCTTGGAGCAACTGATGTCATGTTGGAACAAGACCTAGCCACGGGGATCTGCTGCTTCTTCTACGACAGTGCCCCAAGTGGAGCTTATGGGACAATGACTTATCTGACAAAAGCAGTAACGAGCTACCTTCAGGAATTTCTTCCAAGCACAGGCTGCCTGATGCAATAAATGGTTTAAAACACCAGGATCAGTTTTAAAAACCTTCTTCTCCACCCTCCCTTCCTTGAACCTCTCCCTTAGTGACCCGATTGCTCACTTCACTCTACCTCAAGACTTCGTGCATCATTTAGCCATTTAGAAAGGACACTGCCATAGGCATTTGGGTGAGCATCACTACTGTATGGTAATCTACATTTGCTCAGACGTGGGTCCACGAAATTAAATAATGCGTATCAGTGCGAAATTGACTATAACCTTTTGTACATCCTTAAATGCCAGAGATGAAGGAACTTCTTTAGCACAAACACTCACATTTCACACCATGCATATGAGATCAACACATTTTGTAATAGGTTGAATATGATTATTCTCTTGCACCAAGAATGGGGAACCTGTGGTCCTCCAGATGTTGGACTGTACTTCCTATCATCTCTGACCACTGGCTGTAGGAGCTGGGGCTGATAGGCCCCCAGAGTCCAGCAAACATCTGTATGGCCACAGGTTCCCCATCCCTGTCCTACACAGAGGACCAGAGGTACTACAGCAAAACAAATGGGATATCTCAACTACTGCAGTTTTAACTGGAAATCTGTCATAGAGAATGTGGCTACCAACTTAGAAACAAGAAGGTGAGGAAACAGAAACTAAGATTTCTTTTAAAATCTCTAAAGCAATAAAATCCAGAAGACACACATTGTGGGAGGAAATACATCAGCGTAGAAAAGGTAAATATAAACATTTTAAGTACATATCTAATGACGTTTTTTCTCTCACTATAATGCATTGTCAGTGGCTAATCACAGTAAGAGGTGTACAGTGGGTGAAAACCTACATATAAGATTGTCTGACTTGAAGAGCTATATTCTGCTTTCATGTTGCACTGCCTAGAGATTTTGTAAATGTGTGAAGTAATCCCAGTGTCAGAATGCAGGTTGAAGTTTGCATGTTTAAATGTTGCCTGCAGGCAAATTCTCAGCCTCTTCAAAGGTAGCACATCTGCTATAAGGTGCATGTGAAATGGGGCAGCAATTGTCTCTCTCTAACTTCTTGCCAAGGTTGTTCATATTTAATAGCTCTCACTTCTTCCTGAGTCTCTGTTCCTATCATTTTAATTATTGCAAACAACATGGCTGTGTGAGACTGCTGCCACAGCCTACTTAGCAATGTCTACCTGGCAGTAGAGAAAAAATTCCCAAGGGCTAAACTTGCCTCCGGTGGTTTCTAGAGACAAACTGTTTTGAAATTGGGTCCTTAGCCAATGTCCATGCACAAGGAGAGTGGACTTCCATTCATGGAATAGAACTCCACCTTCCTCTCCTCTTCTTCCAGCTCCTTCCCCCCATTTTTTTATTTTTTTGCTCCAGGGGGTTAGGAGATTCTCTGGAGAATATTTTGGAGCTGGGGGGCTGGGGGGGGAGAGGGATGAGGAAGGTGAAGTCCTAATCTTCAAAAAGAAGGCCACTCAACACTTGTTTCCACTGATAGTAATCTTTCGGTTTTAAGCTTATATTGCTTCATAGTGCTTTTAACATATTTTATGTAGTAATAAGTGCTGACTCCATGAAGTTTGGAGCATGCTAACTTCCTAATCAAAAGTGACTGTTAAGAATAGTGCCCTTGGCTAAAGTACTAACACAAAAATGTTTTGGTTTTTTTTAATTGTTCTGTTAAGATTGACTTCCGATAGCAGCTCCCTGAAAATAGTTATCACTGGAACATGAAGCTGTAACAAGCGTATCCCAATAGGAATCGTTCCCTGGGGGACTGTAAGATTAAGAGTGATGCTTTTTCTTCCTTCCTGCATAGCACTTGCATGTAGGTGCTGACTTCAGGGTCAAATACATTGCAGACTAGAGTGATAGGACACATGGGGCTTTGTAAGTAAGTCTTTATATAAGTTATAGTTTATAAAATTATATACAACTCAAGTTATGATGTGATAATTCAGACAACATATAACCAGAGGAAACTAAAACAGTATTTCCTGTTTCCTCGTCCTGCCATAGAGGATGCAATCCAAGAGAAGAGAATGCTTAAACCTCACACCTCTGGCATCTACAAAAAACCAGAAGGGGCTCCAGCTGTTTTTTCCCCTGCAGGGAAAAAGGCAAGGATAAATTTATTTCTACAGAACTCTGGGACCTGACCAACTCGGCAAGATGTAAAGCTGTTTTCATATCACAAATGTCAAAAATTTTATATTTTCATCTTTGAACTACTTCAGAGCTTCCAAATAAGCCACCTTCAAGGATAGCAAGGAGAAATAGCAAGTTTCCAGAGGAGTAGCAGCGTTAGCTTCTCCTACAGCCAAAACTTAAAGACTTTGGCACCACAGAGTCTTAACTAATGTCGTACGGCACCTGACGAAATGGGCTTGAGTCCAGAAAAAACCTTATACCATAATAAATCCACAGCAAAGTTTTCCACACAAAATGTTGCCAGTTAAGCTAGTACTCTGTATTTTTAGTCTGTTTGTGGCAACTGACTCCTCAGCTTGTCAGACACCTGCATGGACTCAAAAACGAGTGGAGATGTTCAGTGTTGAATGACTACCTTGGAGAGTCATTTAGAGAGCAGAGCTTTCAGGCACATTAAGCATCTTAGATATAGAGCGCCTGTGCGAATGAAAATAGATTTACAGGCTCACTTTGTCAAGCAAAGCGGCTGTGCTGCTAGGAAGGAACCACCTACGCTGCTCTTTTGACAAGCCAGACATGTCTAGAAAAGGAAAATTGGTTTGGTTCTAACCAGGATAATAAAATCTTACAATCCAAGCACTGTCACTCGTCCTAACTTTTAAATATATATTCCATATTATAGATGTGGAATTAGTATTGAGATACTTGTGTGGCAATGGATAAATGCAGCACTGACACACAACCCCTTTTTTATTCTATGTGCATTTTAGAAGCGTTTCTTAAGCTTTTAAATGCTGAATAAATTTGGAAAATATGACTGGGAACTCTCCCACTCACCCCCGCCCCCAAAACCCCCAAAACATTGTGGTTGCAAAAGGGATGGATATGCCTAGTGGGAGTTTTATCTATATTTTTTAATGGCACACATACTCCTTTGTTGTACCATAAAGGGGTTTTGAAATTCAGCTCCGTTTCAGAAGTGTTTACCATATGGTTCTTCATGGTAGGGAGATTCATAGACACAGTGCTCTCTTTTGAATGTGAAACTCATGACAGTTACTTGTAATTTTCCATTTCTGGCAAAAGGTAGTTTAGACTGTAATCCTAAACACAGTTACTAGGAAGTAAGCCTCTTGGGACACAGGGGAATTTACTTCCAAGTGAACCTGCACAATATTGCACTGTTAGTAACCTTAACAGGATATGTTCTTAATTTGATGGTACAGGTCCTTGTTCCTAGCCCTGTTGGAAAATAAGAAAGCCATTCCCATCGGCCGTTTGGTGACATGAAGGGCATAGTGGGTATCTGTGCCTCTGCCCATCCTGAGTAACTAACAGGAATGATTCCAGTTTTCTGATGCTGTCCAATCAAGAGAGAACCACACACCTTGGTAAATATTTGTGCAGACAGCTATTAAAGCAGGTACAGGTAGTTGGAAGACTGTTGCTTCACAGACTATGTGACTTAGTTAGGTATCACCCAATATTTATATTAACCAGCAACTTTTAACCATCCTTGACCTGTTCACTAGGAAGGAAATACCGTATTTTTTGCTCTATAAGACTCACTTTTTCCCTCCTAAAAAGTAAGGGGAAATGTGTGTGCGTCTTATGGAGCAAATGCAGGCTGCGCAGCTATCCCAGAAGCCAGAACAGCAAGAGGGATTGCTGCTTTCACTGCGCAGCAATCCCTCTTGCTGTTCTGTCTTCTGAGATTCAGAATTTTTTTTTTCTTGTTTTCCTCCTCCAAAAACTAGGTGCGTCTTGTGGTCTGGTGCGTCTTATAGAGCGAAAAATATGGTAACTTCCAAGTAAGCCAGCAATCTGCTAATATTTTACCTAGCTATGAAAAACAACAAGCTCTGGGGAGTTGAACATGTTGCAGTGCTTGTTTTTGTCACTGGGTAGATACCCTAGACCTCTGGAATGTGTTATTTATGTTTTGGGTAAGAAAATTAGAGGAGCAGATTGCTTTACAGAGGAAGAGAGAAAATTGGGAGTTGGAAAGGCCATATTAGGAAGAGGCATAAAATACTGTCTTACTCAACTAAATGTGGGCAGGGTATCCATTCATAAATTGCCTACTGCAACACAGACCACAAGCACAATCAGAGCACAGATTCCTGCATTTATGGTTTCAGGTATGTGTTGTTTTGACAGTTTTATTTTTATTTTGTGGGGTTCATAATATTTAAAAATATTGTTAAAGGTTTTGCCCATTGCCCTGAATTTCTTGTAAAAAAAATTGAACTGATCTAAAGGTTGATCTGCAAGATCCTATATGATTCTGTGAGTTTGCAGGGCTTTTACTTAATTGCTCTCTGTACAGTCACACACTGGGAACTGTGCATGCTTCAGTCCCTGTCTGGAACTGTAATGAAGCCACAGACAAGAACCACGAGCTATGACATCAATGGATTTGGCTTATATATTTATGTACTCGGCTTCATCAATTTATTCGTGACACTTACTCATTGCTGTCAACAGGATCCACCCTTTCATTCTTACCAATCTGTCCATGTCTATTTCCTTTCGATGTACCGTACTTTTATTGGGAAAGAAAGCAGATACATATTTTATGAACAAATGAAACTTGCGTGTTTGTTTAAGATTGTGTGCCCAGACCAAGTAAGAGTCAAGCAGTAGGCGCCTGTCCTGCATCCATTCATAGCCCTGTGAACTTGTTTCTTCCCAGCGCACACAATGAAGGGCCAAATGAAGTGAGTCTGATCCGGAACTGCACTTTCAGCCATGCAAGAAAGCACATGTTTTCCTTTGACTTCAGTTCATACAAAATGCCTTTGCTTTAACTGGCTAGTGGCTGCAGTCTATTATTTGCAATCTTGAGCAAGTGGGTCAATGTTTCCAGATGTCTTAAAGAGATATCAACTGCTGCAGTGTAAATTCAGAGTATAAACTGCAGGAAGCTTGGATTTCTTCCAAACAGGCATCAGATGTTCAGCCATGTGGAGCCTCCCACTCATTCAACCATCCCACTCCTCTTTCAACTCATCAGACTTGCTTTTTGAGTGCTCAGGCGGCATTTGTAGACTGCCTAGTTTTCCCACTAGGCCTCTGAATATTTTATTAATCTTATTTTGGTACAAACTATTTTTTTTCTCACATACCTGTGGATGGACACTTTATAGCTCAATGTTAGAAATGTTTTATTTTCAGCACGCCAGCAAGCAACTGCAATATATAACACAGCACACAGGGCACAAAATTGCATGTTATATACATTCACAGCACGTGGTGTCCTGCGTGCTATTGCCCAATAGTTAGATGTCTGGGCATTCACTTTTTAATGCTGTATTGAATTATGTATCACATACATGAATAATTGAATGGCTTTGTTATATTCCTTTTAAATATCTGTGTGGAGAGAGATATAAAAAAAAGAAGCTTCCTTCGCCAACAAAGTTTGTCCTGATTTGAGTTACTAAGTTCTAGAAGTGCTGAAATGGGGAGCAATCCCTAATATCTCATACCAGCATGTGTTTATAATGTATACAGTGGTACCTCAGTTCTCAAACATCTCAGTTGACAAACGTTTTGGAACCTGAACGCCGAAAACCAGGAAGTAAATGCTTTCATTTTCGAATGCGCCTCGGAAGTCAAACGGCTTCCACTGCATGTTTTTCAATTTTCTCAATTGAATTTGCAGACAGCCCTTTGCACCTTGATTTTCAAATGTTTTAGAACTCAAACAGTCTTCCAGAACAGATTACATTCGAGAACCGAGGTACTACTGAATCAGCAAATGGGGGAGGGGAGGCAAAATGATTGTGTGAATGGGCCACTTGTAGGAAATATACCTCTAAGGCAGGCTTCCTCAAACTCGGCCCTCCAGATGTTTTTGGCCTACAACTCCCATGATCCCTAGCTAGCAGGACCAGTGTCAGGGATAATGGGAATTGTAGTCTCAAAACATCTGGAGGGCCGAGTTTGAGGAAGCCTGCTCTAAAGTAAATACAGACACATATCCCTCCCCTTTATTTTGAATTACATTAACAGAAGAGCAGCTTGTGCTCATATATGTATGCCTGGGTATCAAGATTGTCCCTAAGCCTTCGTGAGTAGGATTTGCTTCTTGAGCCAGACATCTTCCTCCTCATTTGTCATCCTTGCTTAAAGATCCAGTATCTTTAAATGGGCACAGTTCAACCATTCACCTGCAAGTTGTAGGCCTGGTTTGTACAGTGCTTTAAATCATAGTTTAACTAAACTGCGGTTTAAATGTGGACATGCCTGGGCTTGGACATAATGATAAGCCATCCCATGGCTTAGCTCATGGCAACACAACAGTAGGAGGAGCATGGGAGAAGCAAACGACCCATTATTTCACTGGCTTGTACCAGAGTGCTGCATGGTCTCATTTAAACCATATTTTAGCTTAACTATGGATTAAAGTTATATCCAAATTACATGAGCCCATTAATTCCATACATGTGTGAATCAGCCGTCAGTACCATTGGTTGTGGTAGAATTCTTACCCATGCAGAAATCCAGTCTGTAATTCAGGCTACACTAAAAGAAAAATATCCACGGCACTGCAAATGAGATAGCAAATCCAGCCAGAGAGAGTGGTTCAAATGTTCAGATCCAGGTTGCTGCCGCCGCCAGAGATATTACAGGCCTTGACCTTGTGTTACCAGGTCTAATGGACAGACACTTTATGTTATTAGAAGCAAATATTACAGGTCCATTGCACTGGGATAGTAAATTGGTATGAAGCCTACGTATGGGAGAGAAACTGTGAAGCAATAAAATCCAGACATTTGGATGAAGAACTCGAACTCAGGTTTCTGTCCAAATCTTTAATGCATAAATATGAGCAGTACATAGGCAAGGCAGGGGTTAAAGGCACAGAAGGTGAATTACATGGCTACATACAAGCTGAGACACTGATTCAACAAGCAACACACACCCTGTCTCTTCCTTTTGAAAAGCGGGTTAGGGACACACACACATGCGCAAAGTGTACAGTGCTGCACAGTGCGAGTTCTGGAGTGCCCAGACACCACAAGCTGCCTTTACCTTAAGGCCTCAAAGTGTGCAAAAAGTTTGTTTTGGGACAGTGTCAAGTTTGGATAGGTGCACAAACCGGACACTCTGGGGTGGGAATAAACAGGGTTAAGAGTCAAGTATGGATTGATGTTTGTGTATTTCTTTTCTAATTATGTAACTCCTTTCTTCCATCAGGGAACCCAAGGTGGTGCTCATATAGGGTTTTTTGGCTGTCTTTTTCCAGGCACTAACCAGGTCTAAATGTGTTTCACTTCAGAAAGGAAGCATGCCCTGGGATTTAACTGAAAGATGATTCTATGACTGTTCTTAGCTACATCAGATATACAAATACAATTACAAATAAACAGATATCTATTTGGACATTGAATCTGGTTTTTTTTTTAAGATTTAAGAGGAAAACAGTGCCATCTTTTACAAAATCTCTACAAAGATATTGATACCCTTTGGTAAACTGAGCTACATTTGGATGTATTGGTTTCAAAAATTAGAGGCACAACACAGTGGGAACTTCCAGCCTTCCAGTCGCTTGATTCAACATTACATAACATTCCCAAATCAGAATGAATACTCAGTAAATAGCCAATGTCATATGACCTCCCTGCACCCTTTGTGCAAACAAATCAGGATGAACGATCAATACATACGCCATCTGGAAGTGGCCTCCTTATCAGCAAACTATCATTCACCTGGATCAAATTGCAACAGGCAACCTGTGCATGAAAACTCATTGGTGAATAGGGATCATCTTTTATGGATAGCTCTGGGAATGACCTAGAGATCTGGGTGCTCCACCACTGGCTGCACACCAGTTTTGTCCCATTCTGACCCTGAAAAGGAAGCAGGCCAGGCTCAGCTGCATCTGTGGATGTCTGGACTGCAGTGACAGTTTTCCCCACTGGAAAAAAATATTAACAAACATGACTGGATTTAAATTTTTTTGTCTGACACAACTGTATGTTTCACAAGAGAGAAAACACTGCATATGAAAAAGCCATCTAAAGGAACCATTATTAGAGTAACCCTGAGATTATTAATATGGCACTACAGAAGTTATTGTGGACAGCGTAGTTTATATGTGTTTTTAACCATATTTTTTCCATCTGCCTATACATCGCATTAGCAGCATTCTGCCAAATAGCTACGCTTACATATCATAAAGTAGTGCCTTCCCCAGCCAGTCTGTTTTCTAGAAATGCTGTTCAATCAAACTTAACAGTATTAAGGCAGCAATTTATTTTAAGCAAATGTGCAGTGCGGGGGGAAGGGGCTTGTTAGGAATTCAGCTTCTTTAGTGATTGTACCTATTCTCAAATTTATGGACCACATTAAAAGCTTCCAGAAATTCATTGAAGTCAATGCTACCATCTTTGTTGAAATCAATGCTACGGGCTAAGCTGTCAATGGATTCATCATCCACGTTGATTCTCAGGTGCAAGTTGAAGAGCTTCCATGTCTGACGGAACTCATCAACAGAGATAAGACCTAAAAAGAATTGGAAGGAAGGGGTATGTCACTGAAAGTACTGCACACACACACACACACACACACACACACACACACACAAACACACATAACTGTTGGAGAGTTAATGAAATCTGGAAATGTAAGAAGCCTCTGGACTTGAATTTAGGGCTCCTAGGCATCTTATAACAAGCCTTGGCCGCAAATTTTCTGGATAATGAACAGACTACTTCAATTAACTGTTGTGTAGATGTGCCCCAAAATTTTCACATTGCTGTCCAAACCAAATCACTGTACAGGCTAAGACCAGGAAATGGGAGAGTGTGTGTGTACTTAGCTATATCAGTCTCAATGGTCAGTACAACCATGAACCAGCCCTCAGAGTACAGAACCAACATGGGGACATGAGAAGAAGCAAAGCCATAGTCACTTATGGTCTGAAATACTGGAAGAACCGCCCATTCCCTGGCTAAATGGTATCCCTGCCTTCTATCTAGAGCATGGGTAGGCAAACTAAGGCCTGGGGGTCGGATGCGGCCCAATCGCCTTCTCAACTCGGCCCACGGATGGTCTGGGAATCAGCATGTTTTTACATGAGAAGAGTGTGTCCTTTTATTTAAAATGCATCTCTGAGTTATTTGTGGGGCATAGGAATTCGTTCATTTTTTCCCTTCAAAATATAGTCCAGTCCCCCACAAGGTTTGAGGGACAGTGGACTGGCCCCCTGCTGAAAAAGTTTGCTGAACACTGATCTAGAGGGACAAATCAGTACATCGGTACACAATACCTAGCCAGGGAGGACAACAAATGTCTCTAGTTTTCAGTTGCCTTGTTCCCACACATATCTACTGTTTTTGTTTTCTAATATTGATGAAAATCAAGCAGCTGCTACAAATATCCCTCAAATTTCCCCCTCCCCCTATCTATGTTTACTTCCATGTTTATCACTTTGGGAAACTGGATTTTAACATACCTGAATGATCTTTGTCAATCATATTAAAGATAATCTCCAGATCAGCTTTGTATCTACACAGGGTTTCCACCAAAAATGGCTGGACCTGAAAAATGTTTTATTAGAAATCAGAATACAGTGGTACCTCAGGTTACAGATGCTTCAGGTTACAGACTCCACTAACCCAGAAATAGTACCTCGGGTTAAGAATCTAAATAGAATTAAGTGCTATTACAAGATCTTATTGTAAAACATCTTAACAAGGCTGTGAAGGTCAGCTGCTTCCTAAACTATCTCACCTCTTTGATGGGTAGCTGGATTTCAAAATTGTCAAAAGATGAAAGGTATTCAACTCTACCATCCTGGTCCAGGTAAACCAGCCGTGAACGCAATGTTCTCCAGGGAAGATCGAGACATAAGACAGACTCCACTGCTGAAGCCCACTCACTGGGAGAAATCTTTCCTGTCAAAAACAAATAAACAAAGAGCATTTTATGGTCAAAAGGAAGCAGGTGAGACAATGCATTTCTTATTGAGTCACTACACTGAGAATAGATTATATGATTGCAGGAGAAGTTCTGGAGTTCTGCACACTGAAATAACAATGTTAAAACTGTTAATTTAAAAAAATTTGCAAAACCCAATGGCTTGGATCCTAACAAGGTAAGACACAAGGCAATTTTTATGTCCTGGTTCACCATACCATCTCCCTGAGAACCTTCTCTGGAGTCATATGGGTGTTGCTGAACAACAAGGAATGGGACATCGGTGGAGAGAAAAGGCTGCAAACTTTCCTGCCACGAACATCCTTAACCTACCATCTTTGAACCCCAGCCTAATTTTGGCTGATCCCGCGCATATCCCCATCCCATGTTGCTCAGGGGAGCCTCCATGACTGCCCAGAGAGACTTTCTTGGGATACTTTCCTTCTGTGAAGACCTGCAAGTTAACTTTTTTTAAAAGATGCAAGACAAGAAATGTCTTACCCATCTGAAATGCAAGCTGAGGAATTGCAACAGAATTCATTCCATCTGATATGCCTAGATGAACATGATTTGAGATCAAAGCAATCACTTATTTTAAGGACATCAGATTGGAGCCTGCCAGGGGGACGGTTCATAATATTATCTAATTTTTTTACATCAGAGATGCATAAGATATTAACGAGAAACTTGCTCACTTCAAAAGATCGCACTGCAAACTGAAAAATAATTCTCTAATACAATCTTTTTCTTGCATATGTATACTGCAAAACACATGGGGGGAGCTCTGAGGCCTTCAAGAATTGCCACCTCATTCAAGAGGGTAGCTTAATATCCAATTTTTTCTTGTGTACATGAAAGGGTTCCATTCATGTACACAAGCTGAACATCCTGCAGCTCCCAGGATCAGCAGAGTGGATTCTGGAGCTGGCTATGATTGTCAATGTAATTAGACTAAATTGCATATAGAGGGCACCAATCCCTCAGCTGATGGACAGACTTTATTTCACTGATGCCATCTGTGCAATTTCCAATACTTATCTAAAAGATACCGGTCCCAGAGATTTTTTCTTTTAAAGATGCTTATCTGGAAACTCCAATCACAATTACAAAACCTCTACTATCAGAGACTACTTCCCTTATTTTCTGGCAGCAGATGTTAAAAGTTGGCTACCTGCTAAGAAAAAGTGTGTAGCCAATCAAAAAAAGTGTGTAGCCTTCAAATATATGTCCAAATGTTTCCCACCAACCTTTTTGAACTCCAGTGTGCATCGTTTCCCACTTATTAAACCCCGTTTGCCATTTTCTTGCCTGATTAAAAACCTTTAGGAGTTGCTTGGGTTTTCATCATCAGGACTAGCCCTGACACAACCTTCTTCAGATAGCATTACAGGGCGAGAGGGAATAGATGAAGGCAGAAATTGGTGTAAATGAATGGTGTTGGCTTTCAGTGCGGGGGTGGTGGTGTTGAGCATTGTTGGATTGTACTTCAAGTGGCAGAATGTCTTGGGCAGCATTGTCCATTGTCATACATCCTTTGATGTAACCCACCATTCTCAGCTACCTAATTGTTAGTATCGCTGAAATGCAAATCTTGGGTGGGGGGCCCTGCCGCTTATGTCCTTCTCTTACAAACTCTATGCATCTGCTTCTAACCCCTGCTTTCTGTTGATTTGCCTTCTATCTCCCACTAATCCATCATAAATACAGTCACTTACATTACAGTGAAATGGAGCAACTGCGAAGTGCTGCTTTCAAATTGTGTTACCTGTATAATTTGGATCGTACTGTCTAAAAGCAGCAATCAGTTCCGATTTGTGTGTGTAAAGTTTCTCTCGCAAGCACTTCAAAGCAGACAGCTCAATTGCTGTCACCCTACAAGGGAAGAAAGTGATTAGAATGGACAGTTAAAAAATCAAAAAATCTTTCCTGAGCTGTTTAACAGCAACTCAGCATTTACTAACTTCCTCCGTCAAATTCCTTTACTTTGGAAGAGTTGCTCCCAAACCATGAACTGCTTTAAAACTGCTGAGGGTCTTGGCAGACCATTTAATGGTTTTTCTGCCCATTGTATAAATTGCAATTCCATAGAATTCAGATTGTAATGCAAAAAATGCAAAAAATAAATAAAAGTAGCACTAACCATACAGTTAAAAATAAATTTGACTATTTAATATGATGGATGTGCTGTCTCCCATCTTCAACCACAAATCAACACCAGCTGCCATGAATGAAGCTCAGAGACCACTGGTGGTGGACCAGAGCCTTGGGGACAGTTTTGCATTTTCAGTTCTGTTCATAAATCTTTAAAAACTAATATGTGTGTCCTCCTTATCCTACCTCTGATGAAGCGTCTCTTTGCGTGTCGATTTGCTGACTTGATACTGAACAAAACGAGGGATCAGATCTGGGTTTAGTTTGATGTAAGCACCGCGATTACTTCCCTCTGCATAGTAGTTTGAAGCAGAAAAAATAGTGATAACCTGGTTTTTTAAAAGGAAACAAAAATGCAGTTTAAGTAATGAGGATTTCAAGCTTGATCTGGCAAGATTTTAAACAAGTTGTAGACTGAACGAAGCAATATGTGTAAGTATGACAAAGGCTAATATTGTGAATGAAAACACCCTTTCCATGGCTGATACTAGGAAACTGAAATGTTCTTTGTATTCGAGATTACATCCAGGGTCATGAGTCTCTTTGTGCAACAGGCTTTAACAAAACAAAACAAAACCTTAATTCAAGTACTGGGCACATTGTCTTTCTCTAGGACACTGAAGAAAACAGTCCAGCAGAAACTCCATGTGATAAACATGCACAGCTCATCTACTGAGTTCAAGGGCAAGTTCCACACCTACATTTGTCCTCAACAATTTTATTTATTTATTTATTTGTTGTTGTTGTTTAGTTGTGTCCGGCTCTTCGTGACCCCATGGACCAGAGCACGCCAGGCACGCCTGTCTTCCACTGCATCCCGCAGTTTGGTCAAACTCATGTTAGTAGCTTCAAGGACACTATCCAACCATCTTGTCCCCTTCTCCTTGTGCCCTCAATCTTTCCCAACATCAGGGTCTTTTCCAGGGAGTCTTCTCTTCTCATGAGGTGGCCAAAGAATTAGAGCCTCAGCTTCAGGATCTGCCCTTCCAGTGTGCATTCAGGGCTGATTTTCTTAAGAATGGATAGGTTATGGCAACTCTCAGCACCCTTAAACTACAGTTCCCAGAATTATTTAGGGGGAAGTCAAATGGTATAATACTGCCTTCAATGTATACTGCAGATGGGGCCTAGTAGACAACAAAGACTCTGTGCTGATCAAAAGTACCACACAAATATGGTTAGTGACTTGTATCTGGCAGACTGAAGCTCCTGCCTTACTCAGAAAAGCCCAGAGACTTACAATAAATGAAGCTGTCAAGACTCTGAAATTTAATCTGTAAATTTCTGGTTACCTTTCCATTATGACTGATCTCATACCCATCCTGTTTGCATTCGTGAGACCGGATGAGCATTTTCAAGTTATAACGTCTTAGCAACCTGGCAGTAACATCTGGTCCAAAGTAACAACCTCCTCCTCGAAATTTGTTTGGTGTGCATCCATTCTGATGTTTCGGATCACTCCAGAGAATATCCACCACCTTTCAATAGCAATTAAACAAAAAGCTAGTGACCATCCATCGCTGGAATAATGTAAATAATAAAAAGCAGAATTTGGCAGGTATCTACAAGGTCATCCCAGCACAGCATGTAATGGGACTCCCTCCCCTTCCTCTCCCCATACACTCCCCAAATCTACTCCAGAGGCTTGGGGGAACCCCTAAGACTGGAAAGTCCCATCGCCCTATTGGAAGCCCTTGCTGTGACAGCACTATGTTGAATAAAATCCTTAGAAAGAAATATGAATCATTGGGATGTGAGGATCCTAACTGGGTTTAGTTCAAAACAATATAATTTTATTGTACTAGTTGTGGTGAAACCTTATGACACTGAATAGGTAAGTTGGTATGGTGGCACAGAATGTTGGCTCACATAAGGAATGTTTGCAGTTCAGTCTCTCTGAGGGAAAGGAAAAGATATCTGTTTGGCTGCAGTTAAACCTCACAAAGTCTTTGGATTTGGGGGAGGTTGCCTGAGGGGGGCATCAAGACAAACCTGTTTGCTGAGCATATGTCCTAATTTGTTCATAGGAAGATTAGACAACACTGGAAATTTAATAAACATTCGTTCTAGTTTGTATGTGGGGAGATTAGATGACCTTACATCAAAACAAGGGCCTTTCCCACTACAGTATTTTCCTTATTGCAAAAATTCTGATCTCTTGGGGAAGGCAGTTTGTTGTGCAGCCTTAATTTGCCAACATGTGACTGGATCTCAACAGTGATGGTCAGGAAGTGCCTTGGTATCTGAGAAGGGATTCCAGGTGGCAAGGAAACTAAAGTGCAAGGAGCCCTGAGGCAAGGGAGCTAAAGGAAGTATTCAAATAGGCATGGTATTGCAAAAAGGCAAAGGTAGATGAAAGAGGATTGAGGGTGAGGGCAGGGGGAATACTAAACTCAGACTGTGTTTTATATAAGGGGTGTTCAAACAATCACCCCTCACATGATGAGAGAGGGGGAGCACACCTATAGAGTATACCATTGGAGAACCCATTCTGTGAAGGAACTCAGACCCTTATACCCTTTTGATTCAGCCCAACATCATCCTCAAAGCATGAATGGGTGTTCATTTAAGCGCTCACATACTGACTTGACAAACCAGCCATTTTGTTTTGTCTGCAAGCTTCTAGCAACTATAATTTGATATTAAAGTAATTAGCATGCCCATTACATTATCTCAAAAGCTTGTTTCCGAGTTGGTTTGTTTTTAAAATTATTTCTCAAATGTTAACATTTTAATAGCCAATATTTGTGGAGGAGGGGAAAGACTCTTATATACAGCTTTGGCATACTTGCTTCCACTCCTTTGTTGTTAATTCTGAGGATGTGTTCGGTGTGGTAACAGTGCCAGGCTTAAGATATTGCACCTCCGGAAGGAGACGAGAACTGCCTCTGCCAGGAAGGTTGCCAAGATGCTCTTTGCCATCAGACACATCCCTACTGTATCGCCTTCTCTTGCTAGGTGCTGATGTGGACCTCGTGGCCTCTTTGAGAGAGATGTCCTGCCCGGAAAGGGACTTCGTGGCCTCCGTCCGGTGGGAACAGGTTTCTACAAGACTAGCTCCACGTGGCTTACAGACTGTCTCTGCATTTGACTTCACTGGCCTCAGCACAGATTTCAACTATAAAGACAAAATGAATGATTGCCATTTATTGGTCTAGATCAGCACAGGCATATTGCTGAATTCTGACCATGAAAGTGAAAATATAGTAGCTGATCTACCAGGTATAGGTGAGAAGCAATTCATAAACAAGTGTTGACCACAATGGAGACCTGCACAAAAGTAAATTACCTTAGCCCTGAAAGTGTGTTATCTTTAATGAACTTTGGCCAACGGTCAAGGAGTGGAGCAGCTCACCTGGTGAGGCAGCAATAGTCTCCTGGCAGGGGCGCCACTCCCAGTTACTGGAAGGAGGGAAGCAGCAGTGAGACCAGGGTTGCAGGGACAACGATATGAGCACTGGATTTTCTCTGCTGATGCAGCCCAGACCTTCTTGCCACCTTGCCCCTTTTCCACACCTCCCCAGTAAGTGACAGCAATCTCATTGCTGGGAGGCTATTGCTGCAGCACTGCTTCTCCCCCCAGGCAGTGCCAGTCCTTGGGGCTTCAGAGGCGAAGCACCACTGCCCTCCCAGCTTCCAAATACAGTATGTTGCTGGTTTGTACTGGAAGGAGAGGGGTAAGGCATGGATAACTTGGCGCTGCGCAGTGCAGCATGATGGAGCCAAGCCACAGTTCTTGTCATTATGCAACTGGACTAAAAATCACGGTTAACCCCTTAAAGCATTGTTAAGGTGACTATTAGCCTTAAGGTATGGCCTAGAGAAAGTATGTACTAGGGCCACATAATGCAACAAACTAAGGCATTTTTTAATTCGTTGTGTTTTGCTAGTTTACTCCTTTAAATTTTCAAAATGCTAATGACATGTTTACGTTAAAGAGTTAAGAGGTTAACAAGGTTAATTCTCATTGATTTCAATAGCATTTGTGTGTTGGTGAGATGGATTGGAGCCAAAAAGAGCAGAACTAAAGAAAAAGAGTGTCTTGCGAGTTTAACACCTTACCTTGTTTCTCTGAAATAAATTAAGGAAATTCAAATCAGTAGTGTCCGATATCCCTCCGTGTAAAATAAGAACTTTGCTGTCAATTATAGTTGCAAGAGGAAGCCAGCTATAGACATCTTCCAGAAGATGTAAAATTGCTGTTCCATAGCACTATGAAGTGAAAATAAAGGCGATTAGGTAACAATCAGAAGGTCCCTGAAATAACAGCAAATTGATGTGCTTCATGGGTGGTTTCTCAAAGCCATAAAATAATGAAATGAAAACTATTTGTAAATCTATGCTTGCCCCATTTCCGAGTTGCCTTAGCCTGCCCACCAGGTACTCAAGCAGCTAGCTACACCGCTGAGCACATGGGGGGAAATAAAGGGGTTCTTGTGAGTAGGGATGAATGAATCTACCACTTTTGGTTTCTCTCTGTTTCTGACTTTTCCATTCTTAAGTTCAATACTCTACATTTCCACATTCATTTTTTTAAGTCCTCATGAAAATTCATCATTTTAGTGCAATTTTTTCCCTAATATACATTTGTCTGCAATTTTGCATAATATACATATTTTACTTGATATACAAATTTCCCTATTTTAATGCACTTTTGCATGTTATATTCACTAATATATGCATGTACACACACACACACATTACACTAGTATATGCATTTTTGTACACATTACTTGGCTGGACAACTGTATAGCAAAAGTCAAGAACGTGTGAATTTTGAAGGATTGCTGAGTTTCAGTTCACATATTGTTTCAGAAAATGTAAACTGGGTAAGTTCACCATTAAATGCAAACAGAATTCAATTTACTTCCCATACTTACTTATGGGTAATGCTTAAAACATCTCTGAGTTCAGTATTCTTTACAGAACTAAGGTCCATAAAATTAACTTAGGGCTTTGAAATGCAAGGAATGCAGTTTGTATCACTTAGCTAAAAGGTGAGGTTGCTAACCTGATGCCACTACCAAAAACAGCCAAATATTTACCTGATACTTCTTCATAACTTCTTTTGTGAAACCATATCTGAAACAAGTTAAAGGTTATTTCAATAGTGGATCACACTCTCTATGTACCTATATGTAAGAGATAATTCTTTCTTCCATATTATAGGTTTATAACAGAGGGGAGATCCATTATCATTACCAGAGTATAGCAAGACAACAGAAATCAGAGATTTGAATTGTAGGATATTTCTGTTGCGTATTTCTGTATCTGCACCCCAGATACAGATTTCCCACTTATTTTATCAGTATGCATCAAGGAACTTTCCCATACTCTGGTACATTTAACTCCGGTAGAAAGTTTTTGTCCAGTGCATGGTTTGAAACAGGGGTGAGCCGATTTCAGGCTTGTGGGATCTACTTTCAGCAGTATAAGATAGAGCCAGGGATGTGGTGGGCGGATTAATTTTGTTGTTGCCACAGTAAATTAACTTAAGAGTCCTTGCTGAAATGCTACAGAGATCTACCATTATGTTCCAAGCTCCTTCCTTCCCACCTCTTATCTAAAGCAAAAGAAATAAAAAATAAGGTTTTCTTTTCCAGTATTTCTGTATATTGAAATGCTGAACCATAAAATAACACAGTGCTTCTGCCTTAATTTAAATATAATGCTGCCACAACCTTCAGATGCCAAGACCATTTCTAAAGAGTAAACGGAGCCCAAATTCTAACCAAAATGCACAATAATTCGATTCTTACTTTCCTTTATACTAAGCTACAGTAACACGTGTAGAGGGAGCTCATAGACAGTACCTACTGATCTGAAATCTGAGCAAAAATTACAAGGGCATCTCTCAGTTATCAGATCAACTGTTTCAACTGGAGGCTTTGGGAAGACAACATATGTAGATTAGGCGAATGAAAGATAATATATCTAGCTAGCTAGCTGAACAATGGTGATACCTAAGATTCATGATATGGTCCTCATGGTTTCCTCGGTTCAAGTGCAAGTGGTTAGGGTAGACGAGTAGAAAGGCAAACAGGATTATGAGTATTTCTATGGAATTTTTCCCTCTGTCCACAAAATCCCCATTAAAAATGTAGGGGTTTTCCTCTGAAGGAAGTCCATTCTGTAGAAGAAGAAAAACGACAACAACATGTGCAAGTACAACAGATATTAATTATCGCAAAACAAGAGTCGGCCAGTCAACAGGGCAATGCAGAGCTGTAGGTGGCCTCACCTCCTCACTGATGACAACATCTCTTTTGTAGTACTGCCATATCACATTAGTAGCTGCACCTGTGCCCAGGTGAGCATCAAGTCCTTGGTGACAGACGGAGGACACCAGGGATGGTTTTACTTATGTTCACCTTGAGCTGCCATGTCCGCACAGTTCATAAAACTATTCATTTTATATTACTTTCATATGAACCATTTAGGAATTCTTTATTATGCTTGTCCTAACCAAATGTGGAAAACAATGGTTAGATGTGCATCTACCCTATGACCAAGGAGTTCAAGTCAGCATACGTTCTTCTTCCCTGTGTCCCCCAATTTTATCATCACAAGATCCATAGGAGGTAGGTTAAGCTAAGAGGGTGAATGGCTGGTACACGGTCATCCATCCAGTGAGCTGTGCAGTTGTGTGAACATTTAAACCCTGGTCCAATACTCTAAACCAAGCAGTGATGAACCTTTTTGAGTTATACTTCCAGGGTCTGTGGGCCCATGGGTGGTCTGACAAAAAGTGTATGTAGCCACCCCACACACTCCTGCACACACACAGTCATCAACACACATACAGGGGAGCCTCCCTTCCTCAGCTGATCTGATTTTTCTCCCTCACTCATAAAGTGATTGATCTGATTGCTGGGGAGGGAAGGATTTTGTGTCCACATTTTTAGTGGGAGGGAGGATGCTCTGCTGCTGCCAAAATTAGTAGGAGAAGCTGGAAACATTTGCTGTGTGTGTGTGTGTGTGTGTGTGTGTGTGTGTGTATACATCTCAGGCCCCTGGGCTTGGATGTAGCCACACTGCTCAAACCACTACACTGCCGTGGTTCTTTGGGCTCCTCTTCCAATCTCCCATAATGATCATAGACAAATCTGAGGCTGAAAGGAAGGGAATGTTGATGAAGCTGAGCCCTAGTCATGCAAAGTATCTAACTCTGTTCCAATTGCTCTGCCCCCTGCCTAGACGTCATATATATCATAAGCCGCCCAGAAGTCCAAGGAGGAGCAGTAGAATGAAATTTTGTCAAATGAATTTTAGCAGGTTCTCAAAATGCCTGCAATCAACATTTATGTAGCCTGGAAAGCTTCTTCTTTTTTTGCAGTGCCAGCTCTTAATACACCTTTACATTTGACATTGCATTTACATTTCAAATGTGAAAATCCAATTTACTTCAAAATACAATATATTATACAGCATGCTTGCTTCCCCTTGCTTTCCTCGAACACTTCCCTGGCTTTTGCTAATGCCCTTTCCGAGGCTGGGGATGAAATGAAAATCCATAGCAGCAGGCAACCAGAGTGAAGACAGCTTTCCAATGGTGAGTGGAACAGGGGGCTGCTGCTGCCACTGCCTCATTAGAGTGCCTTCTGGGTTTGCGCTTAATTAGCTCCCTTTGTCAATCTGCCTTTTAATTCTGCTCCAGGATGTCTATATGCATAGAATCAATTTAACACAGGCTAATTTAGCAACTGGCAATTTAAAATATTACGGGTTTGGGGTTCTTTTTTGAGGAACATGATGGG